>NW_003852439.1:9605435-9627502 GCF_000181295.1 Otolemur garnettii
AAAAAAAAAAAAAAAAAAAAAAGGAAATGAGAGAGGGGTGGGGGCACAGTATTTTGGGAGGCAAGGGTCTTGGTGCAGAGGGAAAAGCACTGTGGAATCCAGAGGCGGTCCCGTGTAGGTCCTTGCTCTAGACTGGAGCCAAAATCCACTTCAAGTCCTCCGTCCATTGTCTTCTTTGTTCAGCTGGTAGTGCTGAGACGTCTGAGTAATGGATTCCAGCCCTCTGTAGGGAGACACTTGCTGACTGCGGAATTTAAGTCTCTAGACTGGGAACTCTGCTCAGGGCAAATATTCCAGCTAAGTGAGTCCCCAGTCGGTGTACTGGTTTATGTAAATTTCACACACATGTAACTTTTATGAGACAAAAAAAATGAGTGGTTCAGGAGAGATTGGAGCTGCAATGGTCTCTCTCTCGTTTCCCCTTCATTTTCTTCCTTTCAGCATTCTCTACCAATTTTTTCTGTTTGTAAATCATTTTGTAAAGCACCGGCCCAAATGCGGCTCCAACCATGATCCCCAGATTAAGGCTTTCAGACAGTCCTACTCACAGCTAGTTGAAGTGTTCCAGGACTCTGATGTCCTAAAATTGGCAAGAATGGAACCTAGATCCTAAATGTGCTGCCCCTTGGACACTGGAGCCCTGAACTCTAGGATCCTTTCCTCCTGGAGCGAAGGAACCACGAGGCCACCATCTGCTACAGGTGGGTGGGTATGTGTGGCCTCTGCAGCTCCTGGGAGGGAAGAAAATCTGGGTCAAGGACATGGGGGTGAACGCCACCTGGGGTGATCCTCGGTTAGAGTGTGAGAGGCTCCGAGGTCAAATCACTGACCATCCCTCATTTTAAACTCTCATCCCACTTTACAGCGGGCAGCAGGATCTCGCAGCGGGTTTAAGCCAGGGAGGGTTCCTCCTGCCCAGCAACCCGCTAAGATGCAGATCCAAGAGCCCCGGGGTCTGTGCGGGACCCGGGTTCTCTTTCTAGATGTTCAAGGCTCGCCCAGGTTGGAGGGCTGGGAGGCGGCCGAGTCTCATTCTCAGGTCCCATATTGGGTGAAATTTCTGGGCTGGGGTCCACCATGAGGAAACTCCGCGCTCACTCAGGCCACACAGACTCTGCTGCTCTCTGTCACTGGCCCTCTTCTGGTAGCTAAAGCCGCACAGAAGAGCTTAGATTCAGCGTTTCCGGCTGGGTGGCCCTCGGGGGAGGCGGCGACGCCGAGCTTGAGAGTGAGGATCTAACTCCGCGCGTCAGGGGGTCGGGGCGTTCAGAACTCCTTCTCGGGTTTACAGCTTCTCCAGCTTCCTGGAGTCTAAACCGAAACCTCCTCCCGCGCACACGTACTGGCAGGCCCCTGGCCGCATGCACAAGTCAGAGGACTTCCTTGTGGTGACAAACGTCAGCTTGCTCCATAGTGCTCGTTGGTCTAGGGATATGATTCTCGCTTTGGGTGCTAGAGGTCCCAGCTTCAAATCCCGCACGAACCCGCTTTCTTCAGATACCCTGTCTCTAATGGCGAGGGTGGCGGAGCTTCGCGGAGTCTTGGGTAAAGAAACACAGATTCCGCACCCACCTCGGTCCCGCCAGCCGTCCCTCGTTTTACCCGGCGCACCCAGAAAGGTGGACGGCTTCTGGCCTGAGGCTCCCACTGCAGAGTTCTAGGTGCCGGAGGACTGGCGCTGGGGCGTCCGACCCGGACCCAAAAGTGGAAAGGAGGGAAAACCTTCACCGTGCCACGCGGGTCTCCGCGGAGATCTATCTAGTCCGTGCGGGGCGCCAAGCTACCGCAGGATCCCGGGTGACGATGGAATTTTGGACGTATAGTTTTCTTTTGGGTGCTAAAGGTCACAATTTGAATTCTAGAAAAGCCTAGGTTTTCGGACGTCTTTTTCCTTCTCAAGGTGCTGTCAGAAGCGCCTTCCACAATCAAGGGAAGAGAAGCCGAATGCAGTCGGATAAGGAAGCTGGGGAAGCTCTGCACCCTCAGTGTTGGGGCCAGAAGGGCGTGGTGTCACCATCAAAGTCAAGAAGAATATTCTCCAGGCACATGGTAGCTTGTCTACGCTGGAAGAGTATTTTAATAGGTATTATTATTCCTTTATGGTAAGGCCACCAGATCAGATGACTGCCATTGAAAAGACCGTTTGTTACAGTTCCCAGAAGAAGGGGGGACACCATGCTCGGAAGGTCACATGTGGAGGTACCTGTGTCAGGGTGTGTGTGTGTGTGTGTGTGTAGGCAAGGGGCCTGTATTGTGGTTTTCATAGAAGGAGCATAAGCTGTTTAGGATTCACTAGTTTGAATAATTTCAGGGAGCTCTGGGGCATAGGGGTTGGCCCTGGTTATCTGGTACCTGGCCCTGGGGTGATTAAGGTAAGTAGATTTGGAGTGTGAGAGCTGGATAAAGGAGGTGGTTGGGGACTGTGGGCTCTGGACTGGTTGATTTGCATTTGATCTTGGAGGAGTTATTTACTGTCTGTAGAAATTGGCTAACCCTGAGAGGGTCAGTACCTCCAGAGTCAGCAAGTTTCTAGATGCATCAGTATACAGAAACTAAAAGATATGGCTTACATAGGCAATGACTGAGGATCCTGATGGAAATTTGGGGGCCTTCCAAGTTAGGAAGAGCTACTAGATCTGAACCCTAGCATCATATCAGCCCCAAGATTACTGCCCCCACTAGGAGAACTGAGGGTGGGCCAGAGCTCCAGGTCATGTCTAGGGATTCAGAGCAGTGGGACCTTGTTTTTGTTCTAAACTAGCCTGGAGTTCCTCTCCTTAAGCCTGGGGCCATGTGTGTGGAATGCCCCTTTCATGCCTCTAGACCAGGCATCCTTAAACTATGGTCCGTGGGCCACATGCTGCCCACCCAGGACATTTATCCAGCCCACTGGGTGTTTTTGCCGCCGCTGCCTGTCCTGCTTAGCAGCCAACTCGTCCCAGGGCCTGCAGGCCAGCCCTCCAATGGTCTGAGGGACAGTGGACTGGCCCCCTGTTTAAAAGGTTTGAGGACCCCTGCTCTAGACTCTCCAGCCCCATTTATGGAGCTAGATCTCTTGCTTAGAACCTCACGGCGCACTAGGTTACCTGGAAAGTCCTCTTCTCAACCTGAGGTAACCTGGAACCCCCCGGTTCTTTTCATGCAGCCAGAACACTGAAGACTTTCCTTAAGGTGAAACCACCATGGCCTCCACCAGCTGAGTAGTTCATCTTTAAAGCCCTCATGTGAATCAGTGGTGTCCGTCCCTCAGGCCTGCCTTGACAGTCCTCTGCACTTTTGCACCTGCTCCCCTCTACTCCCAACCCTCAGCCCAGCTACAATTTATGTCCAAGAGAATGGAAAGTACACAATTCAGGGCAGCAAATTCCACTCAGGGAGGAAGGTCCGTTGAGAGACCTTACTCCAGCTTCAAATACCAGAGGAATTACAATTTGCCTTTCTGGTCATAGTAGGGTATAGATGGAGAGCAGAGCTGGGATGGGGTCTGGGACTGTAGGGTGGCTGGAGACAGCCCAGTGTGCAGTGGACTCAGATTCAAGCTGAATCTGAATGGCCAGATTAGGGTTGGGCACTGACCAGCCAGATTGGGGTTGAGCCAGGTGTCCAGCCTGCTCAGTGGACAGAGGGACCTGGATCTGAGCAACTGATGTTTTCCAGGATGGCTCCATGAATTTTCTCAACATGGTCCCCATATTTTGTTTCCCTGCTAACTCCACTCTACTCCCCTAGACCAATAAGCTGCTTGATGCCAGGCCTGAGCTCTGAAAGGTGGGCCTGAGGGGGGAGCCGCAGAAATGGGTGTGAAATGGCTGAGTAGCCTTGAAGGTGAAGGCCCCGGGTCTTGAGGCAGCTGTGCTAGGCAGGAATTAGAGGGAACTTCCATAGTGTCTCCTTCCAGTATGTGGCATGGGTGGAGGATTGTTGTTCCCAGCGTATCTGCCAGCCCACAACAGCCTCAGAAGAGTCCAAGCCCAGCTCTCAGCTTCTCAGCTCCACTCCTCAATCCTTAGCCAGATGAGGAAAGGAGGCACTCCAGACTCTTCCTGGAGCTGGTGGTCTCAGTTCTTCAAGGTTGGAGGAGGGAATAGCAGGACACTCAAAAACCTCAATCAGAGACTTCCAACTTGGAGTTGCAGGGTGTAGCCAAGATGATGCTCCCCTTTTCCTTCCTTACGATGTGGATCAGAATCGAACATTTCCCAACAAATTCTGGGAAAGGGGGACAGTTTGTGGTCTAGAAAACAGGACTGATTAAAACTAGTGAGGATGTAGATCGCCAAAGACAACAAACAACCACCCTGCAAGGTGGCTCATTGGTTTAGGGGTACGATCCACACTTAGGATGCAAGAGGTCCTGGGTTCAACTTTCAGACAAATCTTGGCTTTTTAAGAATGAGTAGGCTGCCTCCAGTGTGTGTATGTGTGTGTGTGTGTGTGTGGGACATGCTCAGGTGAGACTAAGGTTCACTTTCACTAGGGGAGCTTTCATATTGGTAGGGATCCTCTGACAAGCTCCTGAAGACAGCCCCCCACCCCCCACTTACCGAAAGTTGCAGGACAGGTAGATCCTGGTCTTCCAGTTGAGTGATGCTTGTGATCAGGACTAACCAAGCACAACCTCCTCTCCCCAAAGAGTGTCCCTATCAAAATTCAGCTTCTTGTGACTGCTGTAGATGCAGGACTAATAGCAGTGGCTCTCTCTACTGCTGTTAGGAACAGCTGTGGATGGCTTTGTCTAGTAGCTGGGTTCAAATCTCCGGTGGATGTGTTTCAAAAGTTCTATTGTGGCTCGGTGCCTATGGCTCAAGTGGCTAAGGTGCCAGCCACATACACCTAAGGTGGGAGGTTCGAATCCAACCCAGCCTGCCAAACAACAATGATGGCTGCAACCAAAAATAAGCTGGGTGTTGTGGCGGGTGCCTGTGGTCCCAGCTACTTGGGAGGCTGAGGCAGGAGACTCGCTTGAGCCCAGGAGTTGGAGGTTGCCGTGAGCTGTGATGCCACAGCACTCTACCAAGGGGGACAGCATGAGGCTCTGTCTCAAAAAAAAAAAAAAGTTCCATTGCTCAGAGAGAATGAAGTGGTCTGGGAGCCTGTATAAAGAGAGCTGGCTGATGCTGTGATGACAGGCTGTACAAGTGGTAGGGGCTTGGCTGTGAATGAACCAAAAATGATCAGGCAAATCAGGTCCTCCAGAAAGCAGGGTTGCCCACCCCTAGAGCCATAGAGTTCTCCTGTGGACACCAGGAGTGTTGGAACTGCTGGGAGTCAACGCCGCTGGGGATTCTGGACTTTGGGCCCATGCTCTCTGGCTTCCCTGAAACCCTGGATGCCGCCAGCAGAAACTGAATCCTGGTATCTGCAGAAGGTCCGGAGAACTTCTGGGTGGAAGCTGGAACCATGCAGGGTAGAGGGTGAGGCACAACACTGACCTAAGGACGCATGGATAGATGGTGGCTCAGGGGCTGCTCCAAGCCCTCTTGCATGGACAGAACTCAGGGTTGCCCAGAATGGGAAAATGACAACAGGACGCATTCCCACATGTGGTCACACAAACCCTTGAATGCATTTATGCACCAGATTACACTTGGCATGAAAATGTCATCTGTGTTTCCTTTGAATTATTTAAAATGAATTTATTTTTGTTAAAAAATGTTTTGTTTTTTTCTGCTGTGGCATCACAGTTCACAGCAACCTCCAACTCCTGGGCTTAGGTAATTCTCTTGCTTCAGCGT
This sequence comes from Otolemur garnettii, assembly GCF_000181295.1. NCBI lineage: Eukaryota > Metazoa > Chordata > Mammalia > Primates > Galagidae > Otolemur > Otolemur garnettii. Next base: position 9,611,171 of record NW_003852439.1, read on the forward strand.
CCTGAGCAGCTGGGACCACAGGTGCCCACCAGAACACCCAGCTATTTTTTGTTGCAGTTTGGTCCGGGCTGGGTTCAAACTCATCACCCTTGGTATATGGGGCCAGCACCCTATCCATTGAGCCACAGGTGCCACCCCACCCCCCCAATTTTTTTTAAGAGTCTTTGTTGCCCCAGCTAGGGCACAGTGTCATCATCATATCTGGCAACTACCTCAAACCCTTGAACTCAAGCCATCCTCTTGCCTCAGCTTCTCAAATAGCTGAAACTACAGGTGTCACCACCATGCACCATTTTTTTTTTTTTTAAATAGAGACAGGGTCTTGCCATTGCTAAACATGGTCTTCAACTCTTGACCTCCAGCATTTACTAGCTTTGACCTCCCTGAGTGTTAGAATTACAGAAGTGAGGTGCTGTACCCAGCACCCCCCCCCCAAATGTTTTTAAAAATTATTTTGCCTAAACCTTTCTTGGTCTGGGTAATCCCGAGGTGCTGGAACCTGCAACCTTGCAGTGTAAGGAGAACCAAACCATGAGTGCTCATTGCTAGACCTGCCTCCTGCCCACAGCCACCGCTCCAGTCTCCAGGACTGAGGCTGGGGATGGAAGGTGTCTTTCAGGTGGATTGAGTAGGTCCTTGCAAGCCTGACCCAGGTGTGTGGGCTGGGACAGCAGTACCATACCTTGCTGATCCTGGTTCCAATAGCAGGAAAAAACTTCAGATAAAAAAAGACGTGAGAAAAGCAACTTCCCTGAGGGATGGGGCAGAGGGCCTGGCAATTAGACATAAGAGTTTTCTGCTCCCCACCCTTCCCCCAAATCCTGGAATGTGTGTATGTGTGTGGGGTGTTCCTTGAAGAAGGTGCTGAGGATCTGAGGACTTTTCACACTCCATGATGAACTGTGAGGACCTGGGTTGCATCCTGAGTGGAACCAGCTGCAGAGAGGAGACTGGCAGGCGGCAGGGGAAACTATGCATGGACTAATTCATATGGAATAATCCATAATGATGGTTATGCCTATGGCATTGTGGATATTTAAAAACAAAAAGTCAGGCAGGGTGCGGTGGCTCATGTCTGTAATCTTAGCACTCTGGGTGGATTGCTTGAGTTGGAGACCAACCTGAGCAAACATTGTGGCCAGTGCTTGTAGTCCCAGCTACTTTGGGAGGCTGAGGCAAGAGCATGTTTGAGCCCAGGATTTTGATGTTGCTGTGAGTTATGTTAACAAAGCACCCTATTGAGGGTGACAAAGTGAGACTTTCTCAAAAATGAAATCTTTATTTATAGAGATGTATGCAGGAGCTTTTGTGAGTGCAGTGATACTTTAAAGGTTTTGAAACATCAAAAAAAAAAAAAAAGTAGAGGGAGTCAATACATGGGAATGAGACCTGATGTGTGGGTAGAGGACAGAGCAGTGTATGGAACTCTGTACTTCCCACTCATTTTTGCTATGAACCTAAAACTACTTGAAAAAATAAAATCTATTTTTAAAAAGTACACAGGAAGTCCAGGCGCGGTGGCTCACTCCTGTAATCCTAGCACTCTGGGAGGCCAAGAGGTGTGGATTGCCTTAGCTTAGGAGTTCAAGACCAGCCTGAGCCAGAGCAAGACTGTATCTTAAAAAATATGTAGGTGTTGTGGCAGGCACCTGTGGTCCCAGCTACTTGGGAGGCTGAGGCAAGACGCTTGAGCCTGTAATTCCAGTACTTTGGGACATCAAGCCTGAGGATCCCTTGAGGAGTTGGAGACCAGCCTGGGCAACATAGATTTCTCCTCACTCCCTCTTCACTCCTCACTGAGCCCAGTAGTTTGAGTTTGCTGTGCGATGTGATGCTATGGCACTCTACCAAGGGCAACAAAGTGAGACTCTGTCTCAAAAAATAAAAAATATGGGTGGCACCTGTGGCTCAGTGAGTAGGGCACTGGCTCCATATACCAAGAATGGACTGCAACAAAATATAGCCGGGCATTGTGGCGGGCACCAGTAGTCCCAGCTACTTGGGAGGCTGAGGCAAGAGAATCACCTGAGCCCAGGAGTTGGAGCTTGCTGTGAGCTGTGATGCCATGGCACTCTACCAAGGGTGACAAAGTGAGACTTCATCTCTTAAAAAAATAAATTAATAATAATAATGCACAGGAAAATTTCAGCTACTGTTTCTTCGAATGCTTTTTTTATTCCCCTATTTTTCTCCTTTCTTAGGTCTCCAGTTACTTCAATATTAGAACGTATGTTAAAGTCCCACAAGCCACTGGGCACTCCTCACTCCCTATAAGAAAAAAAAAAAAAAGTCTCTGGTGGTGCCTGTGGCTCAAACGGGTAGGGCGCCAGCCCCATATGTCAGAGGTGGTGGGTTCAAACCCAGCCCGAGCTAAAAATTGCAAAAAAAGAAAAAAAAAAAGTTTTATAAGCACCAAACGCTCTGTTTCTTTAAGGTCTATTTCTCTCTCTTTTCTTCAGATTGGGCACTTTCTGTTATTTTATCTTCAAGTTTACTGATTCTTCTGGGGTTTCCTCTCCCCTGTTCTGCTAAGTTTATTACTCTGGTTTTGTATTTTTTAGTTCTAAACTTCTTCTTTCGTTAGGCTTTAATCCTTTTTTTTTTTTTTTTTTTTGGCTGAGACTTCTTACTTTTTCATCTTTTTTCAGGTGGGTTTAGTTGCTCATGAAGCATTTTTATAATGGCTGCTATACATCTTTATCTTTTTTTTTTTTTTTTTTTTTGGAGACAGAGTCTCACTATGCCACCCTCGTAGAGTGTCATGGTGTCATAGCTCACAGCAACCTCAAACTCTTGGGCTCAAGAGATTCTCTTGCCTCAGCCTCCCGAGTAGCTGGGACTACAGGCATCCACCACAACGCACAGTTTTTGTTTTGCTTTGTTTTTGTTTGTTTGTTTAGCAGGCCCGGTCCCAAACCCACTAGCCCCAGTGATTGTGGCCGGCGCCCTAACCATTGAGCTACGGGTGCCGAGCCTGTCTTTTATCTTTCAAGATAGGATTTTCCAGGCGCTTAGCCTGACCGGGTCTCTACTGACACCCGCTGGCTGGGAGCAGGAGAGGCTCCACTTACTGTTCCCCATGTGGTCGGAGAGAAAGTCAGGTTAACAACCATGGCCACCATTAGACGCTGGAGTGATATAGGGTCGTCGGAGATGCTTCTGGGCACACTAGTCATAGGCCTAAGTGGCCCTCTAGTTTCTAATCTGATCTCAGGAAGAAATGGACCCCCTCTCCTACCGCCTGAGGGATGGGCGTCCAGGATCAGTTCTGGTCATTAACCAAAGAAGGGCACAGGCCGAGGCCGATTCGCTCGTGCGCCACAGGAGGCTCTGGCGCAGGACAAGCCAGCGCCCTAGTCTGAAACGTCCCCTGGCTGCCCAGGCGGGGAAACCGGAGCGCAGGACTAGTGGAAAGGTGGGCAGAGGGCAGTGGGTTCCCTGGCTGGGGATGCAGCCCCGGGTGTCTGGGAACTTGCGGACCCCGGCTCACCAAACCACCCAAGCGATCTCCAACTAGGTCTCAGAAATTGGGGACCGTCTGGATCATCCGAAGGTGCTGGCGGACTGTGTTAGGGCAGTGGCACTTCAGAGCCAAACTGCGATCCGGCGGGAAGGCGGACCCCAAGCCCTCACCCGCCCGGCAGTCCTACCCCGGGCTCCCAGCGGTTTCCGGGACAGGATGTTCGGCCCTTGGCGGCTCCTAGTCTTTGAGGAAGGAGACAAAAGTTTGAGGAGAACTGGAAAAGAACAGGGCTTGTTTGGGCTCTCTCGCACCTTAGCGAGATCCCTACCCTACCAACGAGCCAGCTTCAGAGGTCCTTGACTTTGCTTACTCCTGGTCACCTTCACTCCCAATTCTCCAGCCTTGCAACAGTGTCCGCGTTCCCCGCTGCCCAGAGGCCCAGGAGGGTTCTGTGCATTCAGTCCTCAGCCTGAAAAGGTGAAATGGTTCGGCGTCGCCAATGGTTCGACCCCTACCGGCGCCAAGTCCCGGGGTATGAGGGAGGGCAGTAGCTCAGGGATCCGCGAGGTCACTCTGCCGCCCACAGCGCTGGGCTTGAATGGCCTCCAAACTGAGGGGAACTTGTGGGTCCTTCCCTGCCTCCCCTGTCCCGGGCCCAGAGACACTGGGAGAGAAAGGTCCTCAGGTTCTTCGGGCCATGACAAACAGGCGCCGGGCGCAGCTGGTGCTCTGCTCCTCCGGGCAGCAAATTTGGAGTTGAAGAAGAGTAGGCTTGAGGTTTGGGGGTCAGACACCGGTCACCCTAGACGACCCAGAGGATCAATGTGGCCTTTCCTGGGCCCTCCCTCAGGAGTCTCCACTTAGCTGGTGTTCTGGGTTACAGCCCCTAACTTTTCCAGCTCAGGAGACTTTGCCCTCCTCAGACCTCTGCTGAGAGTCCCAGCCCCTCTTCCCCATGCATTCCAGTCCTCGCCGATAAGTTCAAGTTTCTAGACCCTTCTCAGCTTTCTCACACCTGAGGTGTGAAACGGCTCAGACCAGCTGCTCTTTCTATGCCTCTTGCGCTTACAGCCTGGAGACCTTCCCCCACCACCTGGCCCGCTCTGGCTCCATTTCTCTTTCATCCCACAAACATTGTTTGCACGACTCTGGGCCAGGCGCTGTCCTTGGAACTCTGCATGGACCAGACCCAGAACATCCGCCTGGGGAGGACGTGACCTCTGAACAGGGTGGGTTCCAAGGACCCCCAGGTGAGGCCCGGAGGCCCGGTGAGCCTCCTTGGTCTCTCCACAGGCAGACTTACCAGCCTTTTTAACGTACCAGTATCTCCACCCCCCGCCCCACCCCCCGCCCCGCCTCTTCGGATCTGTACTAAAGGACAGGAAGCAATAAAAAAAACAGAGCAGCCCGGCTAGCTCAGTCGGTAGAGCATGAGACTCTTAATCTCAGGGTCGTGGGTTCGAGCCCCACGTTGGGCGCAGAGTTTTGGCTATTAATAAAGAGGGGAATTCGACAAAGCGCAGGTTACTTGGCCAGTACTTACCAGTTGGTTTCCAAGTATACAAAACAGTTTGAGATAATGCCGGCCAGTTTTTCCTACCGTCTCTGGCTGCACAATTCATGGTCCATGAAGCAAGTGAAATATTTGGTCCAACCAGCTTTTTGTTCATCTGCTTCAAGGACCAGAGGAAAGACACTTAGCTCTATCTTCTAAATTTAATAAATCCAGGCTGCTGATTATAGACTAAGGAACAGTATTTAAACTCAGAAGTCCTGGAATTTCAGGGTATGTGTGTGTGTGATGGGGGACCATTCTCCAGGTACTGACTCTGCAGCAGCCACCCCAGTAGCTTTGGAAGGGAATGCTCAGTAATTTCTTCCTCCCACACTCACCCCCAATTGAGCAGCCTGTCACTCCACTCTCTCCAGTAAAAGGGAATTGAAGGGCTTGGGGGTGAGGTGGGAGGAATATATGACTTCCATCAGCATATTTTCCTTTTAAAATTAAAATTTTCCGACCCTTACTTTATATCTCATATCAGCTAACTTATGAACAGTGCAGGTTATTAAAATACTGGGCTCAACATTTGCTAGAAAACAGATTTTCTTTCTTTCTTTTTTTAGAATATAAAAGTATGCATTTATTTTACATTAATGAAAGGGAATAGAGTGAGAGGGAAGAGATGAGAGCAGGGAGTGAGAGAAGGGAAGATAGGGAAGGGGGGTGAGAGAAAAGGAGCAAGAGAATAGCATCCCAAAGAGAGAAAGGAAGAATGCCAGTTCAAATTTTCTTTCTTTTATTTTTTGATGGGAAGGGGAAGTGAGGCTTCTCTGAGAGACAGCAGAGCAGCTGTCCTTGCCCCCCTGGACCCCTGGAACTGCAGATCCCAGGACTGTGGCTGATACTTAAGCCAGAAATCCCCAAACTTTCATGGTTCAGGTCACTGTGAATTTTTTTCTGATGCTCCTTGGGCAAGAGAAATAATAGTTCAGTTTACTAGTTAGGTCCATACAACTGAGTAGCTTAACAAAAAAAATCTTACCAATTTAGTACCCCTAGGTTCCTGTGGCTGCTGTAACAGATGACCACAAAGTGGGTGGCTTAAAACAGCAATTATTCTCTTATTGTTCTGGAGTAAACTGAAATCAGGGGGCCAGAGCAGAACTGGTGGTTTGGGGTGTCCCAGTAACTCAGTCCTGGCCTTGTGTTGAATCCAGTCCCCTAGGATAACAGCAAGCTGATTGTTCTGAGAAGAAAAAAACCCAGATATAACTGCTGTACAATTCATTCCTGTAACCACAAACCACTTGTATGCCAAATCTATGGAAATATAATTTAAAAAATAAAAACAGGAGGGGTGGGGCGTGCACCAGACAAAGGGAAACTAAAAAAAGCTTCGGGCGCTTTTTCTGCGGAGGTGTCTCAGATTAATTCTTAAGGAACTGAGAACTTAATCTTCCAAAATATCAAAAAGACCATCTTATGCTCCACCTCCCACCCCAGCTCCTGCAACACAAATGCCCAGCACACCAGGGTTTGTGGGATACAATCCATACAGTCATGGCCTACAACAAATACAGACTGGGAGGAAACCCGGGCACCAACACCCTTGGTCACAGCATCCTCTGGTATTACGATTCTAAAATCCCCAAGGCCACCAGATAAGCCACTGTTGCCCTACATGAGGTACAGCAGAAAGGTCTGGGACCAAGTAAAGGCTTCTAACCCTGACCTAAAGTTGTGGGAGATTGGCAAGATTATTGGTGGCATGTGGCGAGATCTCACTGATGAAGAGAAACAAGAATATTTAAACGAATACCAAGCAGACAAGATAGAGTACGATGAATCTATGAAGGTCTATCATAATTCTCCCACGTACCTTGCTTACCTAAACGCAAAAAGTCGTGCAGAAGCTGCTTTAGAGGAAGAAAGTTGACAAAGACAGTCTCACATAGAGAAAGGGGAACCTTACATGAGCTTTCAGCCTGCTGAAGATCCAGATGATTATGATGATGGCTTTTCAACGAAGCATACAGCCACCGCCCGTTTCCAGAGAAACCACCGCCTCATTAGTGAAATCCTTAGTGAGAGGGCGGTGCCAGACGTCCGGTCAGTTGTCACAACAGTTAGGATGCAGGTCCTCAAACAACAAGTCCAATCTTTAATGGTTTATCAGCGAAAACTAGAAGCTGAACTTCTTCAAATAGAGGAACGACATCAAGAAAAGAAGAGGAAATTTATGGAAAGCACAGATTCATTTAACAATGAACTTAAAAGATTGTGCAGTCTGAAGGTAGAAGTGGATATGGAGAAGATCGCGCTGAGATTGTGCAGGCAGAGGAGCAGGCCCGCAAGAGGCAGGAGGAGAGGGAGAAGCTGAGCAGGCCAAGCGCAGTCAAGAGCAGTGTCGTCCCCGAGGAGAGAGCCAGCAGAATGGTGAAGAAGGCACATCAACTCCTGAGGACAAGGAGAGTGGGCAGAAAGGGGGCGAAAACATGGCTGAGAAAGGAACCAGTGATAGCAACACCGGCTCAGAGAGCAACAGTGCCACAGTGGAGGAGACACCAACAGATCCCATACCAGAAGGTGAGAAAAAGAATAGATGTTGCTTTGTTTTATGTGTTCTAAATACTTTTTTAAATGAAAAAATGTTTTTTGGTTAAAAAAAAAACCAAAACAGATAGAATGATGGTTTCCTGGGATTGGAACAGAAGCCCTCATACTCAAGGTGAGAATCATACCCCTAGGCCAACAGCCATGTTGCCCCTGCTGCTGCTTGTCTTTGATTTTGTTTGCTTTCTCTCTGCCCTCACTTGGCTGGGAAAGTGTTCCTGATGTGCACCTTGAGGGAAGGGTACTGGGACAGGAGGTCTCAGGTTTCAGGAATGGGAAGAAGAGATTGGGTAAGGTTGGCATGGCTGGCTCTCAAGTCCAGGGGTCTGTTCCCTGAGGTGTGTTGGCCACTAGAACCTCCCTCTGGCCCAGGCTGAGACATGGAGACTTGGGTTACAATGGAGTTGGGTGCAGTTCAGGGACTGATTTCTGGCCCTCCCAACAGACCAGCTCTGGCCATGAGCCTTGGTCAAGCCAAGTCTCACTTGCCCCAGGAAGGGAGGCAGAGTCTGGGGCAGACCCAGGAGTTCTCTAAGCAAGTCATTTGTATATTTCCTTGCCTACCAGTCTTCAATAGATTCCTCTGGCTTTTCAAATAAAACCCGAATTATTTTCTATGACAGAAGAGCCTGCAGTATTTTCCTTCATTTGTTTCAACCCCCATCGGTTACCAGAGGCAGAGGTTGCAGGAATGCCACCACAAACACTAGAATTAAAGTCTAATATATATTATATTATGTTATATTTATTTATTTATTTATTTGGCAGAGTGACTCTGTCTCACTCTGCCAGCCCTGCCAGGAATGCTGGAAGCTACCAGATACAGGAAGAGGCTAGGAAGTAGTCTCCCCTTGTGGGATAATTTCCCACCTTACATGCATCTCTCCATTCTCTGACAGAACCTTCAACCAACATCCCCTAGAGCCTTTGGGGGAGAGTGGCGCTCCCAACATCTTGATGTAGAACCTCTGGCCTCCAGAACTGTGAGACAATACATTTCTGCTGTGCAAGCTACCCAATTTGTTACATGGCTGCAAGGCTGCCCTCCCTTACTGCCAGAGCCCTCTCTCACTACCCAACGAAAGTACTGGGAGCAAAGAGTGGAGCTGGATACTGGGGTCTGGCATGCCAGGAGGAACTGGGCTTCCAGGGTCCCTCTACCCAACACAAGCAGGAAACTCGTAGAGCCACAGCCTTCCTCTAGGTCAAGCCAGAAAACAAACCAACACAATGAAGCTGAGGGATGGGGCTCACCAACCTAGGACCCAAATCCCTTCAAGGATCCAGGAATATCACTCTTGTCTTCACAGCTCCAAGCATTGGATCTATACCCACAGAATGGTCCAATCAGACTATGTACAGTATTGAATTGAGTAAAATATATTATTACAATTAATTGTATCTGTTTCTTTTTGCATTCTGTTTCTTTAATGTGGCGATTAGCAACTTTATATTTACTTATTTACTTGATACAGAGTCTCACTATGTTGTCCTGGGTAGAATGTTGTGGTGTTACAGCTCACAGCAACCTACAGCTATTGGGCTTAGGCAATTCTCTTGCCTCAGCCTCCCAAGTAGCTAGGACTACAGGCGCCCGCCACAATGCCTGGCTATTTTTGTTGTTGTTGCAGTTTGTCCAGGGCTGGGTTTGAATCTGCCACCCTCAGATATATGGGGCCGGTGCCCTACTCACTGAGCCACAGGCGCCACACCCAGTTGTTATTTTTCAAATACAGTAGAACCTCCATACCTGACCATCTCCTTACATTGACTACCTCCTTAAGTTGACCTAATTTTCATAGACTGAACACGAATCACATATATGTATCAGTATAGTAGGCTTAATTCTTTATGTTCATCACCTCTGTATGTTGACAAGTTTGTTACAGTCTCTTGGGTTGTAAACTTATGGAGATTCCACTGTATTTTCTGTCTCCATCCAATTTCATGTACTCCAATTATACTTGTATTAGGGCACTGGAAATTGTCCCACAGCTCACTGATGTTCTGTTCATTTTTCTAGTCTTTTCTGTCTGTGGATTTAATTTTCAATACCTTCTGTGCTATGCATTCAAGTTCACTGATTTTTTTTCTCCTACAATGTCTAATTTGCTGCTAATTCTATCCAGTATTGTCTCAAATATTATAGTTTTTCTCTAAAAGTTTAATCTGGCTATTTTTTAACTTTCCCATCTCTCCTTAACATATCCATCTTTCCTACAGCTTCTTGAATATGTAATGACAGTTTTAATGTCCTTGTCTACTAATTTTATCACCTACTTCATTTGCATCTATTCAGTCTGTTATTGATTTTCTACAAATTATGGGTATTAATTTCCTGTTTTTTTATATGTGGCAATTTTTCATTGAATGTCAGACATTTGTAATCTTACCTTGCTGGGTGCTGGGTATTTTTGTATTCCTATACATATTCTTGAATACTTTTTCAGGATGTGGTTAAATTCCTTGGAAACAGTTTGACCTTTTGGGTCTTGCTATTAAATTTTGTTAGATGAAAGCAAGGCAGGGACTAGGAGAGGGTCTCTCTGGGCTGTTAATATGTCACCTCATAGACCCTACTGTGATGAAAACTATAGGGAATGTTGACTGAGATATTCAGTTGGGGTCTATAAGGGGTATTTTTTTTTTTTTTTGAGACAGAGCTTCAAGCTGTCTCCCTGGGTAGAGTGCTGTGGCATTGCAGCTCACAGCAACCTCCAACTCCTGGGCTCAAGCAATTTTCCTGCCTCTGCCTCCCAAGTAGCTGGGACTACAGGCACCCGCCACAACGTCCAGCTATTTTTTGGTTGCAGCCATCATTGTCTTTTGGCAGGCCGGGCTGGATTCGAACCCACCAGCTCAGGCATATGTGGCTGGCACCTTAGCCGCTTGAGCCACAGGTGCTGAGCCTATAAGAGGTATTTGTCCCCAAACCACATAGACACAGTGGGTCCCTGATTGGGCTTCCTCAGGGGAAGCATTACTGATTCTGACTCTGGAACTTTGTTCTTCTGGAGAGAACAAAGATTCCAAAGATCAGTAGAAAAGTTCCCAATGTTTGTCTGGCTAGCTCAGTCCACAGAGCATCAGATCCTTAGTTCCAAAGTTTGGGTTTGGGCTCAGTGCCTGTGGGTCAAGCGGCTAAGGCGTCAGCCTCATACACCGAAGCTGGCAGATTTGAATCCAGCCCGGGCCCACCAAACAACAATGATGGCTGCTACCAAAAATAGCTGGGTGTTGTGGCAGGTACCTATAATCCCAGCTACTTGGGAGGCAGAGGCTGGAGAATCGCTTGATCCCAGGAGTTGGAGGTTGCTGTGAGCTGTGATACCAGGGGGACAGCTTGAAGCTCTTTCAAAAAAAAAAGCAAAGTTTGGGTTTGATCCCCACACTGGCCAGTGCCTTTTCCGTGGGCTCATTAGCCACAGCCCATTTCACACTCTACAATCTCAGAAAAGGTTTTCCCTTCCAAGCATTCACATTAAAATCTCCACTGATGATAGAATTTATTGCTCAGAATTCTAGGGAATTTCTAAGAAAAATCAGCCAATGGAAGGAGTAGACTTCCAGTTCCTTTTCCCATTTATTTATCAGCTTTGACAAGTTAGTATCTTGGATAGCCCTGAAGAGAGGTGATCTCCAGAGAGGATACAAACCACTGTCTACTGACCCAGTGCCCAGACATGCTGGTGTACTCTCTCCTGAATCAGATACTCTCAGAACTTAGTCTTAGTCTGCTCAGGGTAAAATTAACCAAGGGACTCAGGGTCCAGAGCAGCGCCTCTCACCCAGGAGGGAGTTGAAGCCCTCTTGCCCTGTGAGGGGGGAAAGAGAAGACCCCGGCTGACCTAGACCGATGTAGGAGCTGGACCCAGGCATTCACAGAAGCTGCAAAACTGCATGCAGTGTCAGTATCTGCAATAGGAGTATTAATTCATAAGGCTGCTGCAGGCAGCAGGATCTATGAAAAAAATCTAACATCCTAGATGGGGTTCCATTGAACGACCTTGAAAGGAAGGGCTTTGTGAGCACTCACGCCTGAGTTAGCTGGGAGGCTTCAGCACTTTCCCAGTGCCTCCCCACCCCATAATCATTGGACGTCTGGCCGGAGGTAAATTGGGCCGTGCTGGGATCTCCCCCTCTAGGCACCGAGGCGTCCTGGCAGCTGCAGACTAACCTAAGGGGATTTGGAACAGGTGACCCCACAACCTCCCGTTCCAGCACCCACCCTTGTCATCCCAGCCCAGAGATGAGCAGATCCGCAGTTTCCCCGGGGGCCTGGCGTAGGCAGAGCTGCATAGGGCCCCACTGAGAGCTATTGAGTAGCTTGGGAAGTTTGGCACATATTGATAACGAATCCACTTCAGGCAAGGGCTCTGCTGCAGTTTGGGCGAATTGGTAGGAAAAGAGAAAGTGTCCCTCATTCCACTTTGATTCATGTGATTGTATTAACAGGCAATAATTGTGAGTTCTAAGGTTCTGTGTTTGGGGGTGACTGAATCATTTCTGCATTTGCTGCTCACCACTGCCAAGGTCCGGCCTGCAGCCAACTCCTGGATTCAGGGCCGCTGCATCCCTGGTGCCTCATCTCTCCCCATCCGTGGACCCCAGAGCTTATTCCCGGTGGGCCCTAGAGCTTGGTCCCAGGTCAAGTAGACATGGTGGTGTCCTCAGTTGGTATAGCGTGTTCCCAGGTGGTTGGGTGAGCTGTGCTACTCAAAGAGAAGGGTGGCCCAATGGTAGATCCTCCTTCTCTGAGGAGCTGTGGCCTCTTATTCTGGTGGGGATCTGGGATTCTGATCTCGGGGTTCTTCTTCTGGGACCCCCAAAGAGCTCAGAGGCTAGAGGTGTGTGACATGTCCAATTCTTGACATTTCTCTTTTCTGCATTTGGGTCCAGGTAGAGAAGATCTTCCAAGACTAGAGCAGGGTGGCTCTAATACCAGGTGGGTCTTTCTCAGCCCTTCCTTAGCTCTGTTCTTGTCTCCAGGGCACCTTAATCAAGAATCAGGAACCACAAGGCCTATGCCTGCTCCTCCCTCAGTAGTTCCCAGTTCCATCTAACCCGGACTGGGACGTGGTAACCAAGAGAGGCAGCTGCAGCTGCTTGAATACCCGGTGCTGGGCTGCAAACCCAGTGACCTCAGTCCCCAAACTGCCCCACCTAGCACGAGGCCCTAAGGCCTGCTGAGGTCAGTAGACATGGGGACACGGTTGCTGGGCTGCGTCGGCTGGGCTGGGGACCAAGCAGCCACACTCCTGGGATTGGAGGTCCTCTCCTGGCCCACTGTTTCCCCTCGTTGTACCTCTAGAACTTTGGCCACATCTAGGAGGCTTATCCCAAGATCTAGTGTCTATAGGAACGGGGTGGAGGGACATCAGGGATCGGAAGAGAGAGATGGGAAGGAGAAGCCTGAAGGCACCTCAATCACTTGAGCTCTCAGACCAAAGGACAGAGCCCTGTCCTTCACCCGGTCACCTGGCTAGCTCAATCATAGAGTTTAAGACTCTCATTCTCAGGGTGGTGGGTTTCAGCGCTTTGTTGAGTGAGCATTCCCTTCTGAATTTAAGTAACTCTGAACACTGTTTAGAGAGATCCTCCTGAGAAAACTCTCAAGTTGGGTAATTTTCTGTTGTTGGTGGTGATTTTAATTCCGGAATACACATCCTGAGTCATGTTGCCTATATTTTGGGATTAGTCTGGGGTGGGGTGGGGATGTGGCTGAACTGGGGAGAGACAGAGCCAGACAGGAAGGAGCAGTCCCCTGTAGGTGTGGTCCAGGTCCTGCCTCCTCCTCCCGGCCTCATCCTAACCCAGCCTTCCACTTTGGGTCAGTAGGGCCCTCTGAACCTCTCACTGTGAGACTCACATCCCACACCTTCTGTTGAGTGAGTGGTAAGATTGTCATACCATGGAGTCCTCCAACTGAGGGTACAGGAAGGGACCCCTAGGGTAATGATCTGTCTACCAAAGAGGAGGGGAGCTGGCAGGGGGCATGACTCAGGAAGAGCCCAAGTCTAAACATTCCTATTATCTCACTAACTAAGGGACTGCTGTTATACTCCTGCTCAAACCACACCAAGACTTCTCCTCAGAGGAACTCAGGACAGTGCCCTAACCCCAGGGTAACTAGGAGGAGCAGGTTGTCCACCTGCCAGCAAGGACCTGGGCCTCTGAGTGGCACCCTACCTCTCCTCCCCATGGAAACTGGATGCAGGGGGCTGAGGTCCCTGGTCTGCTGCTTCAGGGTGCCAGGCTCTGTTTGCTCTTAAGACTCTTCTCTCTACATACATCAGTGCTGGCTGAGGCTCTTACCTCAGGCCCTTACCCCATGCTGAGTGCACCTTTGGGGGGGGGGGCTGGGCTTTTGAGTTTAACTGAGGCCTCTTACCATCCCATCATGCAGCCCATAAAAATAACCCAGATGACATCCCAAAATGTGGTCTCTTGGCCTTTTCCAGACTTTTCTATTCCTACCCACAGGAGCTAGCTGAGGCCCCTTTGGTGCTCTTTGTGACACCTTGCCTTGGAAAGGATGGACAGGGGGACCCAGGCCACCAGAGAGAACAGTACAGGACCAAGAAACAAACATGTTTACAATTAAACAGAACCCTCAGTCAGGGGCCAACTTCTGGGGACTTCTGCCCTCTCCTCCTCAAATGCAGGCAGCCTATTCCCTCCACCAAAAGGATCCTGGCTGGGTGTGGTGTCTAAGAGCTCTCTCTAGATGTGAAAGGTCCAGGACATAAATCCCAGTAGTTCCTTTAGGGCTAGGAGAAAAGATTACAGGACCAGGTCCCTCCCTTGTACCCCTAAACTCCATAGATTAGGACTCACAATCTGTCTCTCAAGGGCCCCAGTTTACCTATCTGTAAAGTGGGATAACAGGAACTCATGTTTCAAATATTTGTTTTCGGGTATTACTTAATTTTTTGGCAAAGAATTTAGAACAGTACTTTAAGACTGACACATTACTCCTGCTCACCCACCCTATGAATTTCAGATACTATCCCATGAGCCAGTTTCTTTTATTATTTATTTATTTATTGAGACAGAGTGTCACTATGTCGCCCTTGGTAGAGCATTACAGCTCACAGCAACCTCAAACTCTTGAGTTTAAGTGATTTTCTTGACTCAGCCTCCCAAGCAGCTGGGACTATAGGCACCCACCACAACATCGGGCTATTTTTGGTTGCAGGTGTCATATTTTTGTTGTTTAGCAGGTCTGGGCAGGGCTGGAACCCACCAGTCTTCATGTATGTGGCTGGCGCCCTACTCACTGAGCTACAGGCACCCAGCCTGAGCCAATTTCTTGAAATAAATCTAATAACAATAACAAATACATGCACATGTATACATATATATATCTTTATTTGCCTCTATTTCTTTCGAGTATCTGATTTAGTAAACACGCTGTGTGTTTGATACTGTTATTTATCGACCAAAGAAGGAGTGAAACAGAGGAGAGCGCTCAGGTCAGAACCCTGTGCTGGGGATAGGCAGGAGTCATCAGCAAACACAGACTGCCAGGCCTTGCCCGCTGCAGCACACTGAGCTGGACTCCCCTCTCCTTGAGTTAGAACTGCCCTCAGTCGCTATCACCTTTTAACTGTTAGTTTCATGTCTGAATTGCTTTCCCTCGGGCTACACAGTGGCCTGCAGTCTGGCTGGCTCGGGGGTCCAGGTGAGATCTATAACCCCCAGTCTCAGGCGTGTGGGCTTGACCCCTGGTCAGGGACCTCTCCAGCTTAATGACCGTCCCCTTCAGACTCAACTTTGGGCTCCTAAGGAATAAGACCTCAGCGTGGATTGTTGAAACTGAAGAGGAGCAGGTAAACCTGGAATCCACCGGGACACCCGAATCTGTGGCCCCTCATCTGAAGGGGTTGCGCGATCCATCAGTTGCAGACTCAGGCCCTTTTTTTACCGCGGAACAGCGGCGGGAGAGAAGGTCAGAGGTCCTTGAAAGAAAATCCCCTCATAACTTCCTAGGTGAGGTGAGGGCAGAGCACAGCTCAGGAGGCCTCCGTGGGCTTCCTGAGGCAATTGAGTCGCAGACAGTCTCTTCGCTGCTTCCCTCTCTCGCTGCAGGCGGTCTCGGTCTTGGCTCCGGCTCCCGGCCCTCCGGTCCCCCGGACTCCTCCACCTGCGGGCGGCTCCGTGCAGGCGGGAGCCGGGGCTCCTGTCAGCCGCCCCTCGGAGCTCACCCAGCCTCTCCGGCCTCCTCGCCTCTTCCTCCGCCTCCCTCTGGGTGGGTCTCAAAACTCCTTGGCCCAGTGTGGCAGCCCTGGCTCTGTGCCGCTCCCTCCCACCAAGGCTGGATCCAGCCCCTGGGTCTGCTCCCTCCCTCTGACCTGAGTCCGGACTCAGAAAAGACATTTCCAGGGAATGAGGAATCAGCGGGTCAGACCAGCTTCCAGGAGCCGGAGTCAGGGGCCAGCGGTCCCTGGAGGCCTCCTCAGGCCTCAGGGCGGTGTGGGACCGGAGTCAGCAGGTGGACCTCGAGGGCAGAGAACTCGGGATCCAACCACCATCTGGTGGCCTCCGGCTGCCGGTTGGTCTTTGGGGCCGCGCCTAAGGGGGGCCGTATAGTGGTGAGAAACAGGATTCCACAATCTCATGGTTCTGATTTCACCTAGGTAGGCACGATATTAACTTCGTAGGATGCCCGGCTAGCTCAGTCGGTAAAGCATAAGACTCTTAATCTGAGGGTCTTGGGTTCGAGCCCCTGCTAGGCGCGGCT
The DNA here is from genome assembly GCF_000181295.1 of Otolemur garnettii. Lineage (NCBI taxonomy): Eukaryota > Metazoa > Chordata > Mammalia > Primates > Galagidae > Otolemur > Otolemur garnettii. The sequence goes on from NW_003852439.1 coordinate 9,627,491, forward strand.
TTTACAGTACCT
>NW_003852439.1:9628655-9631653 GCF_000181295.1 Otolemur garnettii
CTGTAGCAGGTTGAGCTATAGGCGCCGAGCCATGAAAAGTGTATTTAAACAGCTCTGGGGCATGTGCTTTAATTAGGTGGCAGGAAACTTGGTCAAAACCCAGACTTTCAGAGACAGGTCAAGCTACAAAGTCATGGCTCGGCACCTGTGGCTCAAGTGGCTAAGGCACCAGCCACATACACCTAAGCTGGCAGGTTCAAATCCAGCCCGGGCCTGCCAAACAACAATGATGGCTGTAACCAAAAAAAATAGCTGGGGATTTCGGCAGGCGCCTGTGGTCCCAGCTACTTGGGAGGCTGAGGTAGGAGACTCGCTTGAGCCCATGAGTTGGAGGTTGCTGTGAGCTGTGATGCCACGGCACTCTACCCAGGGGGATAGCTTGAGGCTCTGTCTCAAAAAAAAGCTACGAAGTCATTTACAGCCCACTGGGAGAAAGGGGCCTGCTTCTCAGGTAAGGAGTAAGAGATCTCAGGTTCAAGTCCCGAATGAGCCCAAAAGTTTTTCCTTCCAAAATCATTTAACATTCCAGGTTAGGCATGACCTCTTCCCTTCAAGACTTAGCAGCAAATGCTTGCAGAGCGTGGTCAGTGCCCTCCTGCTGTGCTGTGTGGCCTGTGCTGGATTGGGTCAGCCTCCCTGAGACCCTGTCAGTCCAGAGGAGGGATCTTCAGGGGGAGTTCATGGGGAGTTTATGTGAAGGCTCCAGCACTGTAGTTGTCCCAGGTCACTGGTCCTGGTCCCCATCTGGTTTCCTTTTTTTTTGAGACAGAGTCTCAAGCTGTCTCCCTGAGTAGAGTGCCATGCTGTCACAGCTCACAGTAACCTCAGAAACTTAGGCTTAAGCAATTCTCTTGCCTCAGCCTCCCAAGTAGCTGGGACTACAGGTGCCCTCCACAATGCCCAGTTATTTTTTGCTGTTGTTGTTGTTGCCATTGTTGTTTAGCAGGCTGGGCCCCATTTGAACCCACCAGCCCAGGTGTATGTGGCCAGTGCCCTACCCACTGAACTATGGGTGCAGCCCTGGTTTCCAGTTTTCTGTTCTTGCTCAGGGCTTCTGGCATTCCTCTCTCCAAATTCCCACTCCAAGCAGGTCCTACTTGCCGGGACCACCACCATAGGAGCACTTTGCCATGCCGCTCGATAAACTAGGACTATGGGATGGGTAAATTATCACCTAACAGGTACATTGTACACTTTCTGGGTGAAGGGCACACCTATAACTTTGACTTAAAATATACAAAAGCAGGCAATGTGATCAAAATTTATGTACCCCCATAACATTCTGAAATAAAAAAAATAGAACTATCAATTTTTCATTATTGAGCTAAAGTGACATACAATAAACCTCACATGCTTCAAGTGTATAATTTGATTAAGTTGTTATACACTATATAGTCATGAATCATCTTCACAGTCAAGATAGTGAACATATCCTTCATCCTCAAAAGCTTCCTGTGTCCCTTGGTGATCCACCTCCCTAGGTAACCACTGATGCTTTCCGTCACTGCAGTACTTTCCTTGTTTTAGAGTTTTATATAATGAGATCCTACAGTCTGTAATATCAGTTTTTATGACCACATGATCTTCCATTTGGGGAATATATGATAATTTCACATAAACCCCTATTTGGGGGCAAGCACATTATTTCCAGGTTTTTATAAAGATAATCCCAGAATAAATATATTCATTGCTAAACATCTGGACAAATATATCACTGCTTTTCCAGGATAAAAACTGTGGTTCAGAGCAGTGCCTGTGGCTCAGTGAGTATGGCACTGGCCCCATATACCCAGGGTGGTGGGTTTGAACCCAGCCCCGGCCAAACTGCAACAAAAAATAGCCGGGCTTTGTGGCAGGTGCCTGTAGTCCCAGCTACTCAGGAGGCAGAGGCAAGAGAATCGCTTAAGCCCAAGTTTCTGAGGTTACTGTGAGCTGTGACGCCATGGCACTCTACTGAGGGAGAAAAAGTGAGACTCTGTCTCTAAACAAACAAACAAACAAACAAACAAACAAAAAACCAACTCTGGTTCAGTTTGGTGGCAACATAAAATGGTATAGCCAATGTGCAAAACAGCCTGGCAGTTCCTTAAAATGTTAAATACAGAGTTACCAAATGACCCAGAAATTCCAATCTTAACTGAAATCCCACTCCTATATCCAAGAAAATTGAAACCATATGTCTATACAAAACCAAGTACACATGACCATTTAATAGCTGTATGTGATATAGCATACGGACAGTACTTGGGCCTCACTTCTGACCAAAGGAGGCAACCTAGGGCTGCATAACCCAGACTAAATAACCATAGAAAGGCAAAAAAACTAATGCCCTCCTAGCCATTGGAATTCAGCCCCTACCCATATAAGGAAGAGGCCAAACCCTCTGTCTCCTAAGTAGTGTTTCCCCAAAACCATAGAAGCAAGATGCCCACACTGGCTGATAAGGAGCCTGGCTGCAAAGAAACCAGACCTGTCCAGAGTTAACCACCACAAGTCAAAAAAGATCCCTACATTGACCTTAACCTGAACTTTCCTTAACCTCATTTTAATGCTAAAAACACACCCAAGAGCTAATGAGATATTCAACTTAAGAAGCAAGTAGTGGAACCATGCAGGTACAAGAAAACCTCCACCTCTACATGCTTGCAGGTCACTCTGGGCCGGCCTAAGCCTCTTTAAAACTCTCTCCAAACTCCCCTGCAGTGAGTCAGCTGAGGACTGTTTCCTTTGAACTTAAGTCCTACTAAGGCCTTACCTCTGACTTTGGTTTGGCCTCTGGCTAATTTCTATTGTAAGGCAGTGTTTTTCAACATTTTTTATCTCATGGCACACTTGAACCTATAGTTAAACTTCCACTGCACACTTAAATTATGTTGATTTAAAGAAAGTAAACAGAAAATATACTTATTGTGCTTTGAACTTTTTTTTGAAAATTATTTAATTAATGGTCTTTAAAACAATGTTAATGGCATGCCTAAGATCTGCCTGAGCCACAAGT
>NW_003852439.1:9631856-9636458 GCF_000181295.1 Otolemur garnettii
CAGCCATCATTGTTGTTTGGTGGGCCCAGGCTGGATTTGAACCCACCACCTTAGGTGTATGTGGCTGGCACCTTAGCCACTTGAGCTACAGGCGCTGAGCCACAAATATGCCTTTGCACACCACTTGAAAATCACTGGCATAGGGATCCCGTGAGCCTGCACCCCTAACAAGCACCTATAGTACCAGGTACTTGAGAGGCTGAGGCAAGAGAATCGCATAAGCCCAAGAGTTGGAGGTTGCTGTGAGCTCTGATGCCACAGTACTCTACCCAGGGTGACAAAGTGAGAAACTGTGTCAAAAAAAAAAAGGTAGGCTGAATTGGGTGTTGTATTTCCTCTGTTCAGATGCAGAAGTATCTAACCCCAAGTATCTAAGAATGCAACTGTATTTGGAGATAGGATCTTTACAAAGGTGATTAAGAGAAAATGAGGTAATTAGCGTGAGCCCTGTCCACTATGACCAGAGTCCTTATAAGAAGAGGAAACTTGGATTGAGGCATACACAGAGGGAAGCCCATGTGAAGACACAGGGAGAAGGCAGGCATCTGTAAGCTGGGAAGCGAGGCCTCAAAACAATCCAACCCTTCCATTCTTTATTTCAGACTTCTAGCCTCTAGAAGAGTAAGGAAATAAATTTCTGTTGTTTAATCCACTGAATCTGTGGTACTTTGTTATGTAAACCCTAGCAAACTAATAGAGCAGCTAAATATTAAGTCATAAAAAGGAATGAATTCATACATGGTACAACACAGATGAACCTTAGAAATGGTATGTTAAGTGAGAGAAACCATCCACAAAGGACCACATATTGTATGATTCCATTTCTATGAAATATCTAGACTAAGCAAATGCTTCAGGACAAAAAGCAGATTAGTGGTTGCCAGGGGTTGGGTGGAGAGGACCAGGGAGTGAGTGCTCCTGGGCACCAGGTTTTTAGGGAGGGATGATGAAAATATCCTGGAATTAGATAGTGGTGATTATTGCATAATCTTGTGAATATTTTATTTTGTTTTCTTTTATGACAGTCTCACGTTACTGCCCAACTAGAGTGCAGTGATGTCAACCTAGCTCACAGCAACCTCAAACTCCTGGGCTCCAGCTATCCTCCTGCCTCAGCCTCTCAGCTGAAACTAGAGATGCCTGACACAATGCCCAGCTAATTTTTCTATTTTTAGTAGAGACAAGGTGTCACTCTTTCTCAGGCTGGTCTGAATTCCTGAGCTCAAGCTATCTTCCTGCCTTGGCCTCTGAGAGTGCTATGATGACCAACCCTGTAAATATATATTTAAAACAAAAACACTGAATTCCACACTTTAAAATGGTGAGTTTTATGCATGTGTATTATGTCTAAATTATAACTATGCTGGTTGAAAGCATACACCAATATTTGAGAATTTAGTTATGTAACACTACCCCAACCAGCTTCTGTCATAAGATCATGAGACAAACCAGACCTAGAATGAAGCTGACACTGTGGATGTTATACAAAGTGGGAAAACAACCTTTACTAGTAATGTCAGTGGTTTTTCATGCTTATTGACCATTCATGGTTTTTAAATTTCCTTTTTTTTTGTAAATTAGCTGTTGGTGGGTATGTAGAGGCAGTTGTTCATGTACTTGAGTATAGCTCTGTAGCCAGACTTTCCAGGGCACTTCCTGGCTATGTGAGCCTGGACTAGTTACTTTCTGTTGCCCCAGTTGTGTCATCAGTACACATGAAGGTCACAGTTTGCACCTCATGCATCTGTTGAAGACAGTATGACTCAGTTCATGTAAACTAGCAGAGTTCCATCCATATTCGATAATAACTGGCAAGAATGACAAGTTGGATTCTGTTCTGGGATTCCTTCACTTTTATTTTACTCCCAGTGCAGCTGGTAGGTAGAAAGAAGGATTCCCAGGAGACAAGGATGCTGGTAAGTAGAAAAGTTCTCCTTTTGCTCCATAGCTTCTTATGGAAGCTCATGTTGACTGGGCACAGTGGCTCACCCCTGTAATCCTAGCACTCTGGGAGGCCAAGGCAAGAGAAGTGCTTGAGCTCAGGAGTTCTTGACCAGTCTAAGCAAGAGTGAGACCCCTTCTCCACTAAAAATAGAAAAACTAGTCAGGTGTGGTGGTGCAGGCCTGTAGTCTCAGTTGCTCAGGAGGCTGAGGCAGGGGAATCTCTCTATAGTGGCACCATAGCATTCTACCCAGGGCAATGGAGTGAGACCTCTGTCTAAAAGAAAGTAAGAAAATACAGACACTGTTATTAATAATTGCTTTCTGTCACAGGTCTTCATTTCTTTCCTTTTCTTAAATGTCTTTAAAGCTACCTAAGTACACAGTTTTGTTTCTTTTTTCTTTTTTCTTTTGGAGATAGAGTCTCACTTTGTCGCCTTCCATACAGTGCTATGGCATCATAGCTCACAGCAACCTCAAACTCTTGGGCTCTAGGGATTCTCTTGCCTCAGCCTCTCAAGTAGCTGGGACGACAGGCAGCCACAACAACGCCTGGCTATTTTTAGGGATGAAGGCTCCCTCTGGCTCAGGTTGGCCTCCTACGTGTGAGCTCAAGCAATCCACCCACCTCAGACTTCCAGAGCGCTAGGATTACAGGCATGAGCCACCTCACCTGGCCATAAATACAGAGTTTTAAAGGACTTTAAATCTATAAAGGCAAGTTGTAAGTCCTTGGTTTGTCATTTATTTTGGATTTTGTTTGGCATGTCTCCTGGTATTTTTTTTTTTTTTTTTGCAGTTTTTGGCGGGGGGGCTGGGTTTGAACCCGCCGCCTCCAGCATATGGGGCCGGCGCCCTACTCCTTTGAGCCACAGGCACCACCCCGTCTCTTGCTATTTTTATAAACCATTGTGATTTCTAACGTCATTATCATGCCTGGAAAATCTTTCATTTTAATAATATGTATATCCATCTATACTTTATACTAGTAAGACTTTTGGAAAATGGAAAGGGGTAAACTTGTGGTTTGTCTAGCAGAACTACCAGACGCCCAGGAAAATCTTAGCGTGGCTGCGAACCCGCAAATACACATTGCTGGGCTCGCTTCACTGGCGTGCAAGCTAACAACTGAACTACGGGGGTTGCAGATAGAGTCTCAGCGAGTGTGCCTTTAAAAGAAATAGCAGCACCCTGGAAGTGTGGCTCGGTTGGTCTAGGGCTGCGGTTGTCGGTTGTTGCTTTGGGCGTCGGTTCAAGATTCAAGTCTTGAACGACCCCTCGCTAGTTTTTTCCCCTTTAGATTCTGAGGTTTGCGCAAAAAATAGGACACTGACTATGCCACCTGGGTGGGACTTCCCAGATCCTGAGACGCAGACAGGTAGGAAGAAATCACTGGCCCCAGCAATCAGCCTGGTCACCCTGAAAAGGGATTGAGCGCCACTAACTGCTGCAACCGCGGTTAAAGGAGACCAACCCACTCCAGGAAGCAGGAGGAGGCAGGGACTGAGGAGGGCCACTGGACTGAAGGGACTCAGGGACAGTTCTCACTTTGTGTGGTGCCAGGAGGGGCGGGAGGGCTGGGTTTGTTCCTCTCCCACTGGCACTTGAATTTACCCTAGGCATAAATTACCGCGTCTGCAATCTGAATCTCCACCCGTCCCGCCCCGAAGACGACACTACGGCCACAAAGACAAACCAGAAATGGACCTCTCCAGGGCTCGTTGGTCTAGGGGTATGATTCTCGCTTAGGGTGCGAGAGGTCCCGGGTTCAAATCCCGGACGAGCCCATCTTTCCTTCAATCTTTTTCTAGTCTTCAGATGTGGGTGAGAGACCTAGGCTCGGCGCTGAAACCTCACCCCTGGACATCGAAGTCCGAGTCCTTCAAAGGTACATTTTAAGAAGATCTTAAGCCTGTTTAAAAAAATTTTTTAGAGCCCTTCCTTCACCAGTGTTGCTAGAGCCCTGCAGCCTGACAGGCTATATTTAGAGGCACTGAGGAAGTCCTTCCATTAAGAGCTGAGTCTTCACAATCAGACGCCTTTAAAATGTTAAGCCTGGAACTGGCTCAGATTGCCAGAGCATCATGGAGAGGGATCTGGAACCTTGAGCAGAAGCGATAGGCTCTTGGGCTTGTAGCTGGCATACAGAGGCTTTGAGCTTTTTCCCTTCCCCCTACATCTGAGTCCCTCACCTGAGCGTCTCCCACTGTCTGGGAGGACCGAGGCTCAAACTCAGGTACTGGGGAACATGGGTCTTGAGTCCCAGAGCCTCCCAGGACTGGAGTCATCTCTGCTCCATTCTGAGGATATACATGGTATGAACACAGCTAAAACAGGGAAATATGTGGTTTTTAGATAAATATAGTGTTGCAGGACCAGCGAATTGAAACCAATAGACTCTCACCAAAGATTATAGGGGAAGGAATTTTATTTGCCAGCAGAGAAACTCAGCAGGCCATCAGCCTTAAAGTAATTAGTCCCTCTATTAGCTCTGTTCCTGTCGTTTTATTGGACTCAAAGGTAGACAGTCAAAAGAATTATCATATTATTACTCATTGGAGGTGTCAAATCATGTGCAGGGTTTACTGATGCCAAAGCAAGTGGCAAGAGTTAGTTTCAAGGACCTAGGAAGCTAAGTTTTACAAATTCTTTTTTTTTTTT
>NW_003852439.1:9637893-9638987 GCF_000181295.1 Otolemur garnettii
ACCACAATGCTTTTCGTTAAGAATGCAGTGATGCTTGCAAGTGGGTTAAAAAATAATTAATTAATTAAAAAAACAAGATGAGTTGCCCAAAGATATAAGTAAATGAGACAATGTGATATATCAATTAAGACAGTGAGATATGCCAATTGGCAGAGGAATTGACATACAGATCAATGAAACAAGACAAAGGAATGAACAAATGGAGGAATGCATAAATAGACCTTGATATTGACAAAGCAGGGTATTGCTGAACTGTGGTGAAAGAATTCTTTTCTAAAAATGGTCAACTGGAAATCCATGTTGCAAAACATGAAGATTGACTCTACCTTATTCTATAAATAAAAAACAATTTCTGATACGAACATTTTCAGTGTCTCAGAAATGTGAAAGTAATTTCACTTCTGATATCAATGCTTGAGAATTACCTAAGCAAATACTGGATTTCAGAGGGAAATCACTAATTTTTAATTAAAATATAAAAATATTTTTAAAATTTAAAATTAGAATTCAACTGGGTTTTAATTTGACCACTTGCATGTCCTCTTTTGTGAATCTGGCAGTGTACTGTTCTTTCAGCTGAGTTGAAATGGGGAACGAATTTGAGCTGTAACTCTTTTTTTTTGCCAGGTTTGAACCTGCCGCCTCCGCATATGGGGCTTGCGTCCTACCCTTTTAAGCCACAGGCGCCGCCCAAGCCGTAGCTCTTCTTTAGCTGTCCCTAACTCTGAGACCAAGGCTTACCATTTCTGAAGTGGGCACAGGGCCAGCAAAGCAGAAACTTTAGTTTGTCTGTCATTTGAACTGGGGGCCACCAGTCACCAAAGCAGGAAACATCACAAGATCAAGGAGCTTCCACCAGAATAACACTGTTGTTTGCTGAAGCTTGGATTATGGGACCCTGGCTATGAGCAGCCCTGGTGAGAGCTCAGAGAGCCAGGCGTTTGTCATCTTTGAGTTGGGGTAGGTCTGGGTTACTGGTGTGTTATCTGGACCCAGGAGGAGGGGATGGGAAAGGAAATGTTCCTACTTTCAGTCTCCATTATTGTCTAGCAGACTTTTCAACAATGTGTATTTGAAATTTGATCTTCCGGCTC
>NW_003852439.1:9639399-9641463 GCF_000181295.1 Otolemur garnettii
CCCAAAACAAACAAACCTTTCTTCCAGTTATAGGTCAAGAACCATGGAGTCAGTCACCTTTACCTCTTGTCTTTGCCAACATCTGACATCTATCCATCAACAAATCTATTGGGTTTATCTTCTAAGTGTATTAAGCATACAATCACTTCTCATCACCTGAATTTCTGTCTCCTAGGTTCTATTTCACATACAACAGCTAGAGAGTTTTTTAGTCAACATAAGTCAGATCATTATTTTCTCCTATTCAAATCCTACAATCCTACAATGACTTCCTATCCTTTCTAAGGATTAAAAAAAAAGTCCAATCCAAATTCCTTAAGTTGTTTTATAAGGCCCCACTACCTACCATCTTCAATATTATTCTTTCTTTTTCATTCAGTTGCAGCCATAGAGAAATTCTTTCTTTCTTTCTTTCTTTCTTTTTTTAACAGTCTTACTCTGTTGCCCCAGGCTAGACTGCTGTGATGGCTGTCACAGTAACCTCAAGCTCCAGGGTTCTCCTTTCCTACCTCAGCCTTCCCAAGTAGCTGGGACTATAGACATCACCAAGATGCCCATTTAATTTTTTCTACTTTTAGTAGAAACTGAGTCTCACTCTCGCTCAAGCTGGTCTCAAACTCCTGAGCTCAAGCTATCCTCCTACCTCCGCCTCCCAGAGTGCCAGGATTACAGATGTAATCCTGTACAGTCTTTGTGTCTTCATCCTGGGCTCTTTGCACTTGCTACTCTGTGTCTGGAATGCCCCACCTCCACCCCCATACACACAATCCTGACACCTACACTGATCTCTTCCTCAGCAGCTTCTGACCACTGCACAAAAAGTAGCACCTTTCCAGCATGACATCCTATACTTGGTAGGGGTATATGGCACGCTTCCTGGGTTAAGGACTCAACTCTAACTTGGACTTTACCTTACAAACGCAAACAATGTAACTTAGTCATTTGTATCCTTATATTAATCCTAAAAAAAAAAAAAAAGACATTGGTCAGGAGGCTGAGGCAAGAGAATTGCCTAAGCCCAAAAACTGGAGGTTGCTGTGAGTGTTACAGCACTCTACTGAGGGTGACAAAGCAAGACTGTCTCTAAAAAAAATTAAAAAAAAAAGACATTGGTACTGAGATTTCTGCCCTAAGACCCTGAAGTTTCAAGAAACTGCATCTTCCCAGGAGTGAAAGTTTGAGACTCTGAGATGGCTCAGGGGCATTAAATTCCCTGGCAAGTCTTTTCTGGGTTCTGGATAACTTCTGACAGAGGGAAGAAGCACAACTGCTATTCCAGCCTTGGTGGACAAGGCCCCTAGTGGATAGCTGCAATTTTCCCTTTCCTGTTTTGAGTGGGAAGGCACTGAACCTAACCTGGGGAGGGAGACCTTTTTAAATTTCCTGTTGCTGCTGTAATAAATTACCAGAAATTCAGTGGTTTGACCTGATACAAAATGATCACTTACAGAAATCTGAAATGGGTCTCACTGGGCTAAATCACAGTGATAGCAAGACTGTATTTCTTCTGGAAACTAGAGAGGAATCCACTTCCTTTTTCCCATTTCTAGAGGCCACTCACATTGCTTGGCTCAGGATCCCTTCTTCCATCTTCAAAGTCAGCAAGGATAATCAAGTTTTTCTCCTGCTGCCAACTGTCTGGTTCTCTTCTGCCTCTCTTCTCCAAATTTAAGTTTCCTTGTAACTATGTTGGTCCCTCTCAGATAATTCAGGGTGATCTCCTTATCTGCAGGTTATTTTCTCAGTAACTTAATTCCATCTGCAACCTAAGTATTTTCTCCATGTAGCCTAACATAGTCACAGGCCCTGGGTATTAGAAGGAAGGATATCTTTGGGGAGGCCATTAGTTTGCCTACCTTAGAGAGGCTAACCCCTTGCCACTTCAAATTCCCAGCTGTATTTTGTTGTTCAAAACTGGAGGCATCAAAGAGAAACAGCTGTGAGAGCTTTCGCGCACTTCCACTAAGCTTCAGGTATTCTGTCCTGCATCTTCTAGGATGGGTAGATTTTGCCAATATCCAGCAGAACTGACTCTCCTGACACTGTAACTCAGGTAGCCTTAAA
>NW_003852439.1:9641714-9658179 GCF_000181295.1 Otolemur garnettii
CACCTGTGGTCCCAGCTACTTGGGAGGCTAAGGCAGGAGACTCGCTTGAGCCCAGGAGTTGGAGGTTGCTGTGAGCTGTGATGCTATGGCACTCTACCCAGGGGGACAGCTTGAGGCTCTGTCTCAAAAAAAAGAGAGAGAGACTATGATTCTCTCTTTACGTGCGAGAATTCTGGGTACTCTTTGAAATGTGAGTATGACTGTGGAAGGCAGAGAACGCAGAATCGCTGCAGTCTGGCCAGTCTCCCCGCGCTTGTTCCAGCCTCCCCGAGCCCGGACGTCTGGACCGGTAGGAGGTGGAGGAAAGAAGTGCAAGCGCCATGCGCGGGAGGAGCATCTTGAAGGCACAGAATCAAACAAGCCCAGCTGTAGTGAATAGAAGGAGGGATCTGAGTCGTGGACAGGCAGAGTGAGCCTCCCAGGAACTGTGCTCTCTGCCTCTCGATTCCTCCCGGGTGCGGCGCTGCTGCCCCATGGGATGCGTTCCTGGGGACTGGGCCTGGATAAGGTCGGGCCTCCTGGGCCTTTGTCCGGAGGAAAAGGACTGTGGAGTAGCCTCAGGTCTGGAGCATGGGTAGGGGCTGGAGACTGTAGGGGTGCAGTGCAGGCACAGAGGACAGCGGGAGTCCAGGGTCTAGGCTGGCTCTGATTGGTGCACAGGACCTTTTAGGAGCCTCGAGCTCATACACCCGCATGTGGGTGAGACCCCTGCTGCCCCACACCGGGAGCTGGGTCCAGTTCACAGACCTGCTTTTGTCCAGGGTCTCCCTGTACCAGCCAATTTCTAGACTCCGTAGCACCCTGGCTGGCTCAGGTAGGGGAGCAGAGACTCTAAAGAATCTAGGTCACGAATTAACACAACTATTCTCCCATTGATGGACATTTAGACTGTTTGCAACTTTTCGCTATTACAAAGTTGCCATAACCTCTTATACATACTTCTTTCATAAATAAAGTAGTGATCAAACCGAAAAAAAAAAAAAAGAATCTAGATCACGGTTTCCAACCCCACATGAAGTATTGCTCTTTTTCAGGTTTAGTGTTGGGAAAACTGGGCTAGGGGATGACAGATGTCTGATAAGCACGTGCTCTGTGTTTGTCTCCTGTGGGGAGACCGAGAGGGGAGATCCCAACAGTCCTGGGTTCGACAGCGCTTCTCCTTCAACGCTCAGAAAGGGTGGGGTTTTGTCCCCACGCGTCGGACTCCATAGATGCTCCCGTTTGATTCTAGAAGGATTCGGTGCCTGGTTCTGGGGTGCTTATTCCGCACCATTGGAAAATGGGGAAATGGATGGAGGGTTGCCCATGCTGGAGACGGTAGGCATTTGGCTGGGGGTGGAGAAAATGAGTTGAGGGGCCCATTGGCCGCTTCCCTTTAATGCTCTCTTAATGGCTCTGTCCTTAGGGAGAAACCCCTGAGTGGGCCTAAAGCGTCAGGCGGTGTGCCTCTCTGACCCTCGGTTTCTCCCTGTGCCGCTCCTCTCCGCGTTCCTTCTTGCTGCCCAGCCTGCTCCTCTGTGCGAGGGACCTAGGCCCAATAGTTAGGCCCAAAGGCGGTGGACTGGGGAGGCGCTCCCAGTTTCTGGGGAACGCAGGGTTCTGGCTCCACCGGGTGATGCTTCCGCACCAACATCTTAAGTGCAGCCGGCCGTTGATGGGCAGCGGAGCCAGAGGTTAGGGAGTCCCCTGTGGGCCAAAGGAACTTGGTTGCCTTACTGCAGCTCCGGTTTCCCAGACTAATTTATCACCTCCTCTACTCTCCATCACACTAAGGCCACCCCATCAAATTCTAGACACTGGACTTATGAAAGGAAGAGGCCCGGCTAGCTCAGTCGGTAGAGCATGAGACTCTTAATCTCAGGGTCGTGGGTTCGAGCCCCACGCTGGGCGACTCGTTTTCTTGGGGTTGGATCTAGCAGTCCGGAAATTCAGTCGGCTCTTACTGAGTTCCTACTGAGCGCTACAGGACAGAGTGCCCCTTGGCGCCTTTTCCAAGCAGGATGTCCCAATGTCTCTGGATCAAAAAACTCTGTTCCAATCTTGAGAGGTCCTTCTATCTGCTCCCAGACTTTTGCCTCCAGCGCGCTCACGGAGGAGTGAGCAGCGAGGAGTGTCTGTGAAGTAACCACATCCTGAGCTGGGGCGTGGGGTCTCCAGCCCAGGACTGTGTGGCGGCAGCGGAAGACCAAGGTAGACCGCTAGATGGGGAGAAGGGAGCAAGGGCCGCACCCTACTTTGTGCCGTGCAGAGAGTGCCCGGGGCTTTGGAGTCCCTCCACGTTCGCATTTACCACTTCCCGGTATCTCTGACAGTCACTACTTCCTTCCCAACTCCACTGCTCCACGAAGACAGTACGACGGGCACAGAGGCAAGCCGGAAGCACAAATGTTTGTGGCTCGTTGGTCTAGGGGTATGATTCTCGCTTAGGGTGCGAGAGGTCCCGGGTTCAAATCCCGGACGAGCCCGTGTCTTTTACACAAAATCTTAAACTCTTTTCCTAGAGATTGGGGAACCTTGAGTGACCTGATTCCTGGGCATCTAACTTCGACACTGCAGGAGGTAATAAAGGAAAATCTTTTAAAAGCTTCAGTTTTGGGAGGCCGAGGCGGGTGGATTGCCTGAGCTCATAGATTAGAGACCAGTCTGAGCGAGAGCGAGACCCGGTCTCTAAAAATAGCCAGGCTTTGTGCGGGCGCCTATAGTCCCAGCTACTCCGGCGCCTGAGGCAAGATAATCGCTTGAGCCCAAAAGTTTGAGGTTGCTGTGAGGTATTTCGTCACGGCATTCTACCGAGGGCAATAAAGTGAGAGTCTGTCTTAAAAAAAAAAAAAAAAGAGCTCCAGCTGATTCCTGAGGTCTTTAATCCTTTTTTAAAAACCAGGGTTTCGCTCTATAGCCGGGTTGGACTTAGGAGCTCAAATGATCTCCCCCCCACCCTCTGCCTCTTGAGTAGCTGGGACAACAGGTGCCCACCACCGCGACTGACTTTTTAAAATTTTAGATTGGTTGTCCTGGGAGTCAAGGGCGTTAAGGACATCCCGGGACAGGGGTCTCTAGAGGGATTTTAGCTCTGGTCTCGTTCAGGCCGGAAGGGGAGGAGAATCCTCAAGAAGCAACGCTTACTTACAGCCATGCGTTTTAAGGGTTCAAGTCCGGTGGGACTTAACCGCCCCTCCCCTCCCCCCAAGGTCTCTGACTGCTGTCTCCGGTGGTCCGGGTGAAGGCACTTAATGACGATGCCTAGAGCCTTCCTCCCTTGTTTTTTTCCCTTTCTTTCCTCTTCCTCCCTCCATTTCCTCTCCTCACTTGTGCACTCCCAGGTCTGCTCTGGGCCTGCTGCCCCAGATTGTGAAAGGGTCCCTGGAGCCCGGCTCTGCATCAAGTTTTGGGGTCCGCACCTTCAATACGCCTGAAGAAGCTCTTTTTTGGTTAGTTGGGAGTCCCCGCGGTGTTTGACTTTGGTCCTTTAGGGAGGTTCTGAGTTCTAACTTGGAGAGTGTATTTCCATGTGGGGTGAAGTCTCCCTGTTTCCTAGCAACCATAGGCTGGGCCAATGCAGGCACCTGGCTGTCAAACTTGCTTTCCCCCAGGCTAATATTTCCGTCCTAAAGTTAGTTAAACAAACAAACAAAAAACAACTAACTCACCGGCAGTGCCCATAGCTCAGTGGGTAGCGCATTGGCCATGTATGTCAAGTCAGGCAGTTGAAACAGGTGGGGCCTGCTAAACAATGACAAGTGCAAAAAAAAAAAAAAAATAGCCAGGCATTTTGGTGGGCGCCTGTAGTCCCAGCTACTTGGGAGGCTGACGCAAGAGAATTGCTTAAGCCCAAGAGTCTGAGGTTGCTGTGAGCTGTGATGCCACAGCACTCTACCAAGGGCGACAAAGAGAGACTCTCAAAAAAAAAAAAATCTGCTTTAAGGAAATTACAAAGAAAAACAATGTGGGAGAGACTTGAGTTTTCCATCACATGAATGGGTATGATTGTTGGGGTCAACCTCGCTAAAAGCAACAGAAAATGCTGAATGTTAACACACACACACACACACACACACACACATACACACAACTTTAGAAGCCAAGAAGAGCTTCCAGAAGAGTACAGATATTCCGGGGCAAATTTAAACTGATGTGGGAACCCTGAGGAGGTGTGTGGAACTCCCAAGTTATAGTTTCCAAAAGCATTTGCCAGTCCCTATATCAGAACTGCTTTGTGCCTCTGAGCAACAAAAGAGAACCTAGGACCTGCTCCAGGAGGCCCAGATCCTAGCCTGAAAAATGAGTCTATGCAAAAATACACTCATCTTTCTCTATCCTGGCTGCCAGCTGCTTTTGAAAAGTGTCTCTCAAGGGGATATAGATGTCCTAAGATGTTGAGACCTTCTGGTGTCCCTCCAGGGCTTATGAGGAACAAAATCACATTTCCTTCCCCACTCCACAGATCAAGCAAGCCAGGGTGTGGCTCATGCCTGGAATCCCAACTACTTGGGAGTCTGAGGAGGGAGGAGGATGGCTTGAGCCCAGGAGTTTGAGGTTGCTGTGAGCTAGGCTAACAACAGGATACTCTACCCTTGGTGACAGAGCTACACTCTGTCTCAAAAAACAAACAAAACACCTCAAGCAAGAGAGACCCTTTACACGGGAGTAGAAGATGAGAGTTACCACCAATAAACCTAACAAATGTGTAAGAATGCTACTTGGGTAATGCTGAAATGTTATCAGGGTCTTTGAAGTTTGAAGTACAGTGTATCTTTTTGTTCTTCTTGTTGTTGCAGTTTTCCCGGGTCAGGTTTGAACCCACCACCCTCAGTATATGGAGCTGGTGCCCTAATCACTGAGCCACAGGCACTGCCCCATGAAGTACAGTATATCTTAACCAAGTAGTTGATCACTCAGCTGGGTTCAGGTTAATCTACCAACAACGGATTAACTGACATGTGCCATGGAGGGAAGAGGGTGGGGGACACACCCTCACCCGTGTGCATTCTTGCCAAAAACATTTAACCTGAACCTAATCACAAAAAGAAATATTAGAAAGACCCAGACAATCGTCCTAGTCTCTTTATAAATGCCAATTCGTCCATAATCTTTCAGGGCAGGTCTGGCTCCAGTTGTGGGCCTCCACCTGTTGTTCTTCTATTTTTGTGTCCCATGGTGACCCATAGTACCAGTCCTGGGCGTTTGAAGCCTGTAGTCTCCTCTGGTTTGCTTTTTGAGGTTTCACTGCTCCCACATCTTCCAGAGCCCTAGGGTCAGGACAAGGGCAAGAGGGGCTGCAACCCTAAACCAGTGGAGAGCTGAGGTCTGCTCAGAGAAGTCCAGGCCTCCTCTTTCTCCTATTTTCTGCTAAAATGCAAATGATTTTAAATAAGTGAAAACCTAGTGCAGGGACCTTCCACATCCAAAGGGTGAATCACATCTAAGAATAAGGAGCTGGTGAATGCAGGGACAATGAGGATCCTTGGCCTCTGGTTCATTGATTCTGAACCACCACATCTATTTTCTCCAGGTTCATGAGGGCAGTTGGAGCATTATGCCCGACAATTCATCCTCTGGGCCTGTGGCCAGAGTGCCAGGGCAGGCAGCATTAAAGGAGACTACAAGACTCAACAACTAAATGTGAAGTGTAGTCTCTCTTTGCTTCTGGATTTTTATTTTTTTAAGCCATAAAAGATATTACTGGGGAAAATTTGCATATGGGCTATGTGAAGTGTAGTCTCTCTTGCTTCTGGATTTTTATTTTTTTAAGCCATAAAAGATATTACTGGGGAAAATTTGCATATGGGCTGTAGATCCTCTTTGCTGCAAGAAAGAGAAATGATAAATCGGAAGGAGCGTTCCTGGGGTCAGGGCATTTATTTACCTTTGGATAAATTACAAGCCACAATGAATAAAGAAGGGTGGGTTTCCAGGAAAATGCCAGGGGTTGTGTCCACAATAATAGGAGTGCGGATTTGGGCAGCGCCATCAGGAGCGCTTTGCCTGCCACTCTGCACCCCTTCTTACACCTGTGCCTGGAAATGCCAGGTCCAGGGTAGAATCTATCTGAGCCTCCTCATCTTCCAGGCATTGGCCAAACTGAGTCATGGCGCCCAGCTTTGGACAGTAGCACAGGAGGCCACAGAGAAGGCTTTGACTTCAGCATTCGACTGAGCCTTGGAGAGTCCACTATTTCATACGGTGTTGTGCTGCACTGTCTTCCTCCCCAACACTGTCCAGCCGGACCCAGTGTTCATCAAACACAGAAAAGGATGGTCAAAGGGGCTTCCATGGACCAGCCAGTCAGAACCCTCATTGCTCCTGACTCATCCCAAGAAGAACCCAATGCTTTTGGGAGTCCTGGAGGAAGCAGGCTAGTTGAGGCTGGGGCACTGTAAGAACCAGCCAACTTTTCTTGAGTAAATGTTCAAACCAATTCTAGAATCACTTTCGAGCCACTGGTAATGAATTATTCCTTCTTCTAAAATTCTAAGTAGAGGGCTTAATGGTGAATCCAGTGGCCTAAAAGGGTAAGGCACTGGCCTCTAACCAGGGATTGTGGGTTTGAGCCCCACCTGGGGTAATATGATTTCTGTGTGGATGTTTCCTTTTTTGGATTAAAAGAACCACACAAAATCTAAAAGGAAAAGCAAAAAGACTTGAATTCAAAAAACAGAATGTGTAGATATGTTTATGTAGAAAGACAGGAATAATATAATATGTAGAAAAACAAAGGGTATGAATTGGGAAGGGAAACAATTTGACAACAAACTCAAAGATCCTCTCCAGATGAGGGGCATTAAAGTAACAGGTGTTCATTTTTCTCTCAACACAAGGAAGGAAGAAATAGCAATGCATGCTGGGCGGTGCCTGTGCCTCAAAGGAGTAGGGCCCAGGCCCCATATGCTGGAGGTGGTGGGTTCAAACCCAGCCCCGGCCAAAAACTGCAAACAAACAAGCAAAAGCAATGTATACTTCTCATATATTTCATTGGGAAAATGTGGGGGCCGCAGATTTAGTTTTTGTGGAAAACAATTCTGGTATACACTTTGATCTGTCAATTCCACACCTGCAAATCCACCAGTGGAAACAGGAGATGTAGAAAACAGACTCCTTTGATAGGTGAGTGTGTAGGAATTGAATAGGCACTTGAAGAATTGGAAGTGGCCTGAGCAAATGATAACATGGACTTGAAGTGGTTTACTATTGTCAGTGATTTTCTTCTTGGCATTCAGTTTCAAAAGTAACTTCCATGACTTTCCATGGTTCCTCCAGGGTGGGAAAGGCTTCCTTGGCAGAGTCTTGGTGTCTAGCAAACTCTGTACAGTATGCATGTGACCCTGTACAGTATGCATGTGACTCAGAACTCTGGTGGTGGGAGGATCAGTGTCCACTAGAACAAGATGCCAGCCGGGCTCTAGAAAGAAAATTCAGGAGTCCAGGCGTGTGGTAGACCCTGCACCTCTAGTCTCCCTCCCTTCCTCCTTCCTTCCCTTTCTCTTTCCGTTTCCTTCTCTAAAGAAGGCGGGGAGAATCCCCCCTAAAAACAGGGCTGCTGCAGTTCATGTACTAAGGTGGTTCTTGGGCTGGTTGATTAACAATAATTAATAACATGCTGGGTTCAACCTCTGGCGCCGGCTGGGTGAGGAGGGGAACAGAAATGATGAGCCGCAACTGCCTCTAGCCAGAGCCGCCGCCCCTTCTTCTTCTGTTTTAAAAGTCTGTTTGTTAACTGCTGTATCCCCAGTGCCTGGCATACAGCAGGAGCTCAATAAATATTGAGTGAATGAGTGACTTTCTTAGGCAATGGGACCTCGGATACGTCTGGGCGCCACTTGAATCTCAGGGCTTAGGATGGGATGACTTAGGTGGGTTTCATCCCAGAGTGGGGCCCTGCCTGGGGCTTCCAGTTCTTTGGAGTCCCCATTCCACCAGCTAACCAGGACACTTGGTCAAGTCCTGCCCTGCTAATCTTGGCTTCTCAGAGGCATGGAATCAGCCAGCAGTTGTTGGCATTCCCTAGTGGTGAGCACACACTTCACCCTAATGAACAAACATCTTGCCTTCTGACTGACCAGTTCAGTATAGCATGAGATCTTTAATCTCAGTGATTGTGGGTTCAAGCCTCACATTGGGCAAGATCTTACTTTTCTTCAAAGCTGTGCAGAAGGGTGAGGAAACTCAAGGACCCTCAAGCTGATGCCCAATAAATGTCTTCAAATGAAAGTTTCTAAATTTAGCAAGACTCTAGCAGGGTCAACCTGTAATCCTAGCACTCTGAAGACGGAGGCTGGCAGATTGCCTGATCTCAGCAGTTTGACACCAGCCTGAGCAAAGTGAGACCCTCGGTCTTGAGGCAAGGGAATTGCTTGAGCCCAAGAGTCTGAGGTTGCCATGAGCGAGGATGCCACTTTACCGAGGATAACAGTGTGAGACGCTGTCTCATAAATAAATAAATTTAGCAAGACTTAGAAAGAGAAGATCCATACAACTAGATCAATTCAAGGAGAGGGACAGACAGATATGTTTTGGTTGCTAAAAGGGATGCTGGAGGTAGTAAGTATTATAGTACACGTTACGATTTTTCTCATAGTGAAAATTTCTTAAAGTGAAATTAATTTTAGTAATATAGTAATAGAATATATTAGTAATATATGGACCAACATATTTATTTCACATGTAATCAATATCTTAATTATGAATGGGACATATTATATTCTTTTTAAAAATATGAATAATACATATTATATTCTTATTTTTTTATTCTAAGCCTTCAAAATCTGGTGTGCTTATGCACAATCCAATTTCTTTCTTTTTTTTTTCAGACAGAGCCTCAAGCTGTCACCCTGGGTAGAGTGCTGTGGCATCACAGCTCACAGCAACTTCCAACTCCTGGGCTCAAGCAAGTCTCCTGCCTCAGCCTCCCAAGTAGCTGGGACCACAGGCGCCCGCCAAAACGCCCGGCTATTTTTTGATTGCAGCCATTATTGTTGTTTGGCGGGCCCGGGCTGGGGATTCAAACCCGCCACCTTAGGTGTATGTGGCTGGCGCCTTAGCCTCTTGAGCCACAGGCACCGAGCCTCAAATTTAGTTTTATATGTTTGAAATTTTCTATAACATAAAAGGGAAGGAAAAAAAAAAAGAGGAGCCTTTCAGATGCAACATGACATTTTGCAACAACATCTTCTGATGGGTTTACAGTGGCATGTGTACAGGTGTGTGGAGTCAGCCTGCTGGCCTTCTTTTTCTCCATCTGTAAAATGTAGATCATAATAGATTTAGGTATAATCATACAATGTATATACACACATATATGATATGTAAAATTATATATATTTATTTATTTGATATATAGACATACATCAATGGGGGAGAGAGAGAAGGGAGGAGAAGGAAGGAGAGAGGAAGATTTATATAATTTACTGTAGGGAATTGGCTCACAAAATTAGGGAGAGTGACAGATCTCAAAAATCTTCAGGGTGAGTTGATAAACTGATGGCCCAGGAGAGCTGATGATTCAGTTGGATTCTGAAGTCAGGAAAATACCAGTTTCCCTTTTGGCTGAGGCAAACAGGCTTATGTGGTGCCCCGCCGCCCTGCCATTGGTGATGAGGATCATGCATTCAGGGAGGAGACGTGCTAATGGGGTAAGAAGGGGAACCTCATGATAAACATGAGTGTTTTGGGGGGGAACCAACACACTTCTGCACAGACAAGTGAGGTGGAATAGGGAAGAGAGGCAGGCTGTCCCAGGGGACTGGCCTATGTTGGTCTGTGATGGTGGCAATTGGTAGGAGATGAAAAGAAACAAAAATGGGGGCAGCACCTGTTGCTCAGTGAGTAGAGCACCAGCCCCATATATCAAGGGTGGCGGATTCAAACCTGGCCCTGGCGAAACTGCAACCAAAAAATAGCCGGGCGTTGTGGCGGGCGCTTGTAGTCCCAGCTACTTAGGAGGCTGAGGCAAAAGAATTGCTTAAGCCCAGGAGTTGGAGGTTGCTGTGAGCTGTGTGATGCCATGACACTCTACCAAGGCCAATAAAGCGAGACTCTGTCTCTACAAAAAAAAAAAAAAAAAAAAAAAAAAAAAATGGGGTGGCACCTGTGGCTCAAGTAGTAGGGCACTGGCCCCATATGCCAGGTATGGCAGGTTCAAGCCTGCCCTGGTCAAAACTGCAAACAAAGAAACAAACAAACAGACAAAAAGAAATAAAAATGTGACTTTGTATTCAAGTTAAGGGGAGCAGTAAGACTCTGCCTATTACAAACCATAAGCTCCCCTGTCCTTTGAATTTACATTTAAGAAAATATGCCTATAATCCACCACTTTGGGAAGCCAAGGCAGGAGGATTGCTTGAAGATGTTGGTACCAGACAAGCCTAGGAAACAAAGGGAGCCCCCCACCCCCACCCCCCGCAAACTCTTCATCTCTGCAAATAGTAAAAAACCCAGATATATGGTACTTGCCTGTAGTCCAAGATAACCCGGGAGATAGAGATAGGAATCTGCTCCTTATCACCCTTGGCCCTGTTTTGGCCAAAGGGATGTTTGCTGCTTCTGGTAAACTTGAGAGGCTCAACTCTAAGTCCAAGAGAGCATGACTGCAATTCTATCTGTGCCCTATAGTGGTGATAATCGCAGCAGCCTTCTCAGAGGTGGCTGTTAGAAGTAAATTCAGAAGGCCTGACATGAATAGGGGGTTAAATGGTGACCCCCACCCCCCCAGTATGTCCACCTGGAACCTGTGACCTTTTCTTCAAAAAGGTCTTTATAGATATAAGTAAGTTAAGGATTTTGAGAAGACATCATCCTGGATTAACCAGGTAGGCCCTAAACCCAATGACACATGTTCTTATTACAGCCAGATGAGAGACACACAGAGGCACTGGGAGAAGGCCATGTGAAATGGAGGCAGAAATCATGGCGACAAGCCTGCAAGCCAAGGAATGTCATGGGTTACCCACAGTCACCAGGAGCTAGAAAGGGGGCATGGATCGACTTTCCCTCAGAGACTCCAGAAAGAACCAGCGCTGCTGACACCTTGATTTTGGACTTCTGGCTTCCTAAATTGTGTAAGAATAAATTTCTATTGTTTTTAATCTGTGACAATGTAACACGGCAGGCTTAGGAATGTAATACATGTCGGGTAAAGCTATTTCTGTATGTGTTTGAATAACACAAATCTCATTGGCTGTAATGCTGGGAATCCCAATCTCAGCCCTTCTGACGTTTTGAACTGGATTGTTCTCTGTGGTGGGGGCTGTCCTGTGCATTGTGATGTTTAGCAGCATCTTTTGCCTCTTTCCACTATGTATCAGTGGCTTCCCCACAGTTGCAACAACCAAAAATGTCTCCAGACATTGTCCAATATTCTCTTTTGAGTAAAATCACCCTCAATTGTGAGCCACTGGTCCAGAGAACTGAAGAGTAAAAATGGGTGCAAACAATTCTTATTCAAAGATGGCTAGCTTGTTGCAGGGGCAGGTGGCAAAGGCATTGGTTCTCAAGGGCCTGCTAGTATTCAGGCTACAACAGCTGACCTAGAGGGCAGCCTGGCAGGGTCAGAAGATGGGCTACATCCAAGAAGACTGGACAAATAAGTTAATATGACAAGGCCAATGTGAGCCTGGTTTCTCCCTGGTAGAGAAGGGCATTACAAAGAGGAAAAGAGGGAAGGCTACAGTAAATTCTGTGGGGTTGCTTTGGAATTGCAGGGGCTGGCTGGTGTGAATTCACTGGGTTTTAGTACAGATAGATATAGAAATGACATGTATGTACAACATTTTTAGTATGGATAGATGTAGAAATGACATATTTATACTCATGTATGTGCATACATTTCTTTCCCAGCTTTGTCCCCTTAAAGGGCCTGAACCGCAGTAACAATGGAATAGCGAGGAACACAGTTGACACCTAGAAATTAAAGCAACACCAAAGTGAATTAATGGACTTTATCCTGCCCAAATATCAAAACCTGCTAAAATGCCCTTTTACCGTCAGTGGTTCATGGCTCTGTGTTGTTGAGTTCAGGTAATTCTGGTTCCTCTGATTATACAAGTGATGTAAGTGCACTGACTGAATTCTTCTCTACTTCCCCAATCTTCAAAGGCACACGCTGTCCTTAATGAGATTCAGGGAATCCAGGAAATACCCTCAACCCTCCCATGCTCCATTGCATTGGCTGGGGGCTTGTGAACTAGCCAACTCTTTTTCTTCCTTCCCAGATGGCCTTTGCACCAATTCTATGAGTATGATGGACTTGCTCCTTCTTTCTGAGAGTATTTTCAAACTCCCAACTTGATTCATCTTCAGAACTTATGAGTAAGACATTGGAATTCTCAGGAATTCCCCAAATCATGAGTTATTCTGTATTTTTCTTTTTTAGGTATTTGTTCACCTGTTAAGTTATTCTGTATTTTTCATAATACTTTATAGTTTGAAAATAATAATAACTGATCATAATACTAAATAGTAAATCATCTTTCTGTACAGGTTATACTAAATGTTTCAAAGGTTTTCTGTAAAAGGAAATATAATAAGAAATGCATGATTTATTATTATTTGAAGTAATAGAATAGGATAAGATTGCATATTTCAAGAACATGTAAAAATGATTTCTACCGGACAAAAATATTTAATAATAGAAAATAGTAAAAGAAGGGAACATTAACATAAAACAAATACTAGATAAAAATTATTAAAAAATAAAAAGATAAACCACAAATACATAATATTAAAAAGCTACCATTCTTAAAACAAAATTATAAAACACACAAATAATTAATTACCCTGCTAGATAGTCTTTGATCTAGATTGCCAAATTACACCCTGACATGACAAGGATACATTTTGCTCTATATGGACCCATCTCTCTTTCTTTTTGAGACAGAGTCTCACTTTGTTGCCCTCTCTAGAGTTGCCCTCACAGCAACCTTAAACTCAGCAACCTTAAACTTAAGCGATTCTCTTGCCTCAGTCTTCCAAGTAGCTGAGACTACAGATGCCTGCCACAACACCCAGCTATTTTTAGAGATGGAGTCTTGCTCTGGCTCAGGCTGGTCTTGAACTCCTGAGCTTAGGCAATCTACTTGCCTCAGCCTCCCAGAGTGCTAGGATTACAGACATGTGCCACTGTGCCCAGCCCCCATCTCTTTTTTTAATGATGAAAATATTTTGTCTGCTTGCTTTGATTCTGGTTTTGTCACTGAAACTAGTATTGCTTTTGGTGATTCACATAGATAAGTCTCTGATTTTATGTTAGAGTATTCAACACAGACATTTATTTGTACATAAAATAAATTTCTTCTGCTAAAGTATTTATAAAGAATTGTAGCCTATAGTGAATATTTGAACACCCCAAATGTCAACAAATAATATTTAATAGTATTAGACTAAATACCCACGTAACTGACATTCAGATCTTCTCAGCAAAGTTAATAGCATCCTTCATAGACACATAAAAGAATTGCCGATGCAAGGATTTATTTTGCCTTCAAAACTAGCTATTTCTTGGGATATTACTCATAAGATTAGTACAAAGTATGTAATATGCATATACAGTATTAATTTTATTTTATTTGCAGGAGTAATCACCATTAATAGAAGGCAGGGCCAGGAACACACAGCATGATACAGCAAAAGCTGACAAACAAGACTCAATCTAATTCTCTACTACTGTTTCTGTTCCCAGAAACGCCTACCTTAACCTTCAACTCCACCCAGCAACAATTCCTGCTCTTGGCTCAGCGCCTGTGGCTCAAGTGGCTAAGGCGCCAGCCACATACAGCTAAGGTGGTGGGTTTGAATCTAGCCCGGACCTGCCAAAAACAATAATGACAGCTGCAACCAAAAAATAGCCCGGTGTTGTGGCGGGTGCCTGTGGTCCCAGCTACTTTGGAGGCAGAGGTAGGAGACTCACTTGAGCCCAGGAGTTGGAGGTTGATATGAGCTGTGTTGCCACAGCACTCTACCCAGGGGGATAGCTTGAGGCTCTGTCTCAAAAAAAAAAAAAAAAATCAATTCCTGCTCTTGCTTTTGACTTGATGTCAGTGGATCCCTTTGAACCAGTAATATGTCTCTATATAGACTGTAAAACTTTTATATTCATGGAAGAATTGTGATACTTTTCCTGTTTTTCTGACTGGTCTGGGATTTGGAAAAACATTAATTTACTAAGACATTGTCAGGAATTGTCAACGTGAAAGCTATATTTCTGGGACTCATACTTTGGTTATCACTGAGAATTCCATTGCTTATGCTGGGACCCAAATCCCATTAGAGTCTACACCTACCTGTAAATCACTTGCAGACAAAGTTTTTAATATACCTTGGTACATTTTTTGCTGTGGTTATTCATATACACTTAAACAAAAATTAACTTTATCAATTCTTTAATTCCCTGGGTTTCTTTTGACTATATTCTCCCCTGCCTTTTCCCTCCCCCCCAGGTTGCAAGTCTTCAATTGTTTCCTCTCTTGTGTTATTGGTTTATAGACTTGCCATGTTAATTATTTATTTATGTATTTATGATAGAGTCAGCTCACAGCAACCTCCAACTCTTGGATTTAAGGAATTCTCTTGTCTCAGCCTCCCGAGTAGCTGGGACTACAGGCACTGGTCACAACACCTGGCTATTTTTTTGTTGTAGTTGTCATTGTTGCCCTACCTGGCCCTGGCCGGGTTCGAACCTGCCACCCTCGGTATATGTGGCCAGTGCTCTACCCATTGAGCCATGGGCGCCACCTTGCCATGATAATTTTAACATGTTTTGCCAAATAATGGTTCAATAGACTAGAGGTATCAGACTATAGCTTGGCTCAATTGCATTCAATCTAAGCCCTTTCTTCCTTCTCTGCCTCTACCATACTTTATTAGCTAAATATGTGCCTTTAGCTAGCGGTGGCCATGTGACACAGTTTTGCTGGAGTTGATCTTCCCATTTTTCCTTGTTTACTGTCATGAGGATGGATGGAGCAGCCATCCTGAGCTTGTGAGAGCTTGTCCAAGAGAACCACAAAAGCATTAATACTGACATTGAACCAATGGCAGTAACTGCCCCCTCCAACACCTCTTATGTCAGAAAATAAGTCCTTTTTTGCTTAAGCCAATGTTAAATGGATTTCTTGCTTCTTGATCTAGCCAGTGTTTGCATGAACCTGTTCACAGCTCACATAGTCATCCTTATTACTTCATTACTCCAGTCTCTTGAATACTTTTGCTAGATTATTCACTGGCCTATTTAATAGATACAGGCCTACTTAGTTTATCAATTTTTCCTTGTGTGAGTTTTGGCAGATTGTGTCTTTTAAGGATGGTTCAGGAGGCAGCCAAGGTTGAGGTCAATTTCATCTAGGTTATTAAATTTATGGGCATGGAATCATTAATATTCTTTTATTATTGTTAATGTCCATGGGATCAGTTTCTGATAGTAGTAATCTGTATCTCCTTTCTTTTTTATTGGTTGGCCTGGCTAGAGGTTTGTCAACTTTATTATTATTATTATTTTTTGAGACAGAGTCTCACTACGTCACCCTTGGTAGAGTGCTGTGGTGTCACAGCTCACAGCAACCTCAAACTCTTTGGGCTTAAGCGATTCTCTTGCTTCAGCCTCCCAAGTAGCTGGGACTACAGGCACCCACTATAACGCCCAGCTACTTATCGATTGCAGTTGTCATTGTTGTTTAGCTGGCATGAGCAGGACTTGAACCTGTCAGCTTCTATGTATGTGGCTGGTGCTCTACTCACTGAGCTATGGGCGCCGAGCTGTCAATTTTATTCTTCTTTTCAAAGAACTGGCTTTTTTTCATTGTCTCTATTGATTTCCTCTTTTCAATCCATCGATTTCTGCTGTAATTATTATTTTTTGCTTACTTTGAATTTAATTTGTTATCTTCTAGTTACATAAGCTGGATGCTTAGATTGTTTATTTTACATCCTTATTTTCCAATATATGCATTCAATACTATCCATTTTCCTGTAAGTACTGCTTTTGCAGTATTTCACAAATATTGATAAGTTGTATTTGAATTTTGTTCAAAATATTTTCTTTCTTTTTTTTTTGAGACAGAGCCTCAAGCTGTCCCCCTGGGTAGAGTGCTATGGCATCACAGCTAACAGCAATCTCCAACTCCTGGGCTCAAGCGAGTCTCCTGCTTCTGCCTCCCAAGTAGCTGGGACCAAAGGTGCCCGCCACAATGCCTGGCTATTTTTTGGATGCAGCCATCATTGTTGTTTGGGGGGCCCGGGCTGGAGTCAAACTTACCACCTTAGGTGTATGTGGCTGGTGCCTTAGCCATTTGAGCCACAGGCGCTGAGCCTCAAAATATTTTCAAATTTCTCTTGGCTCTTCTTCTTTGACCCACTTGTTGTTTAGAAGTGTGTGTTTTTGTTTTTTTGAGACAGAGCCTCAAGCTGTCACCCTGGGTAGAGTGCCATGGCATCACAGCTCACAGCAACCTCCAACTCCTGGGCTCAAGTGAGTCTCCTG
>NW_003852439.1:9659353-9667393 GCF_000181295.1 Otolemur garnettii
TACTTGGGAGGCTGAGGCAGGAGACTCGCTTGAGCCCAGGAGTTGGAGGTTGCTGTGAGCTGTGATGCCACAGAACTCTACCCAGGGGGATAGCTTGAGGCTTGGTCTCAAAAAAAAAAAAAAAGAAAGAAAGAAAGAAAGAAATCCCCCACCCTTGATAATTGATCAGGTCTCTCATCCTTTACCATCCCCAAGTCTTCAGGTCCCAGGCTTTGGACTGGTACCAGGCAGTAGCCTGTTAGGAACTGGGCCACACAGCAGGAAGTGAGCAGTGGATGATTGAGTGAAACTTGATCTGTATTTATAGCCACTCCCCCTCACTTATATCACTGCCTGAGCTCTACCTCCTCTCAGATCCCACCTCCCACCCCCAGGCCCATGGAAAACTTCTCTTCCATGAAACCAGTCTCTGGTGCCAAAAAAGCTGGTGACCACTACTTACAGTGATATCTGATCACCCTGGCCTGTGTTCAGCAGGAATCCTGTTAGGTCAGTTTAGCCAGAGTCTCTTTTACCCTGTTCCTTGGCTGTAAATTCCCACTTGCTCATACTTTATTTACAGTTAAGCCTAATCTCCTCTCCCACTGCAGGACTCACCCATCACAGTAGGTATAGTGATGATCCTAATAGTTTTTCCTTCCATGCTTCGGCAAGTATCACCGAATAATTTTTTCCTTAACAGAACCTTAAAAATATTACTGCCTGATTTTGACTTTACTGGTCTAGGGCATGCTCTGGGCCTTAAGATTTAAAAAAAAGCCTTCCAGGTGATTTGAATAGGCAGCCAAGGTTGAGAGGCACTGATTTAGAGCCTTTAGGAAGAAAAGGAGGAAAACCCAATACAGACCAAGAAGGAACAGCCAATGAAGAAGGCAAAATGCCAGGACGGAGTAGTATCCCGTAAACTGTTTGGGGAAAAGGAATGATCAGTGATATCAAACTCTACGACAGATGGCCTAAGACTATTGAAATATTGGAAATTTGGGTGCTGCCTGTGGCTCAAAGGAGTAGGGCGCTGGCCCCATATGCCAGAGGTGGTGGGGTCAAACCCAGCCCTGGCCAAAAAAACAAAAACTGCAAAAAAAGAAATATTGAAAATTGAAAATTGTTGATGACCTTGACAAAAACAGTTCTTGAAGTGTTAGAGGTGAAACTGGTATGGATTCAAGAGCGAATAGTACACTCATGTGCTCACATGGAAGTAACACTCATAGGAAGTCAAGCAGGTGGGAGGGAGGAGGGGATAAGTAAATTTGTATCTAGAAGCACAGTGCATACTATCTGGGTGATGGGCACACATAACTTTGACTCAAACTGTACAAAAGCAATTTATGTAACCAAAACATTTATGCTCCTATAATATTCTTAAATAAAAAAAGAGACCACTGGGCTTGGCAACTATAATTCAGTAGTTAGGGCACCGGCCACATACACCAGGGCTGATGGGTTTGAACAGGCCTGGGTCTGCTAAATAAACAAAAAACAACAACAAAAATAGCCAGGCTTTGTGGTGGGCTCCTGTAATCCCTGGTACTTGGGAGGCTAAGCCAAGAGAATCGCTTGAGCCCAAGAGTTTGATGTTGCTCTGAGATATGACTCCATGGCACTCTACAAAGGGCAAAAAAGTGAGAACCTCGTCTAGAACCTGTGAGCTCAGGCAATCCACCTCCCTTGGCCAAGTGTTAGCAGTACAGGTGTGAGCCACCATGCCCTGCCTTTCAATGTTTTATCTTTATTTCCCTCCCCATGCTCTTACTTGTCTAATAGCTTCCCAAGGGCTCTTGAGTTAGGCAGTGGCCCTTGGACCATCCTTCCTCCTGGGCATAGTCCCTCCTGCCATGTAACTAGGACAAGTGGGAGCAGAAATCCAGCAGCATTGGCCTGCCCTCTGGGGACAGTAGGTGTTAGACTAGCTATTACCTTGACCCAGGGTACCTCCTCACATGGGGTGGGCTTTGGTTGTGGCAGTATTACCAACCTACACTTTAAAAAATGGGCCTTGGGATGGTGCCTGTGGCTCAAGGAGTAGGGTGCCAGCCCCATATACCAGGGGTGATGGCTTCAAGCCTGACCCCAGCCAAAACGGAAAACAGAACAAAACAAACAAAAAAAAAAACAAAAAAACAGGCCTTGGAGACAAAGATTGGCAAACACCTGACCCTTGGGCAGGGGACAGGGCTCCTCACCTGAGGACCCCAACCTTCTCCAGTCACTGCCCAGTGGCTGCTTTGCCTGTTTTCTGGGTGCATGGGTGGGTCCTCTGCATGTGGTAACATTATAGCCACCCTGGCATAATGTTGCCTGAGAATCCTAGCACTGGTCCTAGTGTCCATATCTAGTGGCTGGCAAAAAGTAACTTGTTGGCAACCAGTTTTGCTCCTGGATTTTTTGGTACTAGTGGCTTGAAATACAAAGTTCTTAAAGGATGGTTTTTCTGTGGCCTTTAAGTGTTGTTTTTAAATTATTATTCAGGACTGAATTGTATCATAAAATTTCCTTCTTTCAGAATGGTTTGTAACAAACCAATAAACTCTAGAATTACATGCTTAAAAAACCCAAAACCCAAAACAGACCAATAGGCAGAAGGAAAAAAACACCAAAACTATTATTTGTGGATGATATAATTTTACCACAAACAGAACAAAACCAAGAAATTAAGAACATACAATGAGGTGGCTTGTTATACAAATATATAATTAAAAATAATTTTCCTATTTAAGAGCAATAACTAGAAAAATATAATGGAAAAAGCTATTTACGATAACAAAATTGTCTGGAACTTAAGTGATAATTAGAAAAATTCACTTAGCAATATAATACTCTAATAAAAGGAAAAGCATGTTTCTAGATGGAAACAAAATCTGCAAAGTTAGTATTTCCCAAATAGTTTACAGAATTAACTCATTCAATCAAAATACCAATGTAAAACTTTGGGAAACCTAAAACAAATCAAGAGTCCCCAAGTCATATCATAGGATTGGTCCCATGAAGGCACTGCTGGCCTGGCCTTTAGGCAGAGAAGACAGGATGGTCTGAGTTATCAGGAGGCCAAAGACTAACAAAAGTCCACTATGATGAAGACACATGGCATTGTGTCTCTGAAGGCAACGTGAGCTAACCACTGGAAATTTAATTTGTAAATACAAAACACTTTGCCTTATGAGGTAGTGACCACCTCATTCTCAAGGGTCTGATGACTATGTAGAGGGCACTTAAACATATGG
Organism: Otolemur garnettii; assembly: GCF_000181295.1. Lineage (NCBI taxonomy): Eukaryota > Metazoa > Chordata > Mammalia > Primates > Galagidae > Otolemur > Otolemur garnettii. The sequence continues at coordinate 9,662,578 of NW_003852439.1, forward strand.
TAAGGTCATTGACCAGACATGGATCCAAGCAACTTTTTCTTGTCTCCAGGTCTGCCCCTCCTCTCCAAGCTCTTGAGGTTTCCTTCCCAGCATGTGAGATCCAGGCTTAGTCGAGGAACAAAATTCTGAAGAGCTTTTCTAGTAGTGGGGCTGGATGGACCAAACTTCTCAGCAAGGAGAGGCATGAGACAGCTGTTTGAGATTAACAGGTGAACAAATATAGCAAGAACAGTAAACACCTTTAAATTATGTTGTAAAAAGAATTTCTGTAAAAGTCATTTTCACCACAAATTATAAATGTTATTGAAATTGATCATTAGTTTAGACTACATACAAATAAAAGTGAGACATTCAATTGCTGTAGTTTTCCTATATTCCAAAGTAAACAATTCCTTTCAACCCTCAAGACTTAATGGGTATTCTGAGAGGAATATATGAATTGCTATTAGAAGCTGTTGGCTTAACAAATCAGTAGTTTGGTTCTTTCAGGAGAACACAGTTCCAGGTAAGGATCTTTGCATTATTTCTCAAGTATGAATTCCCATGGGGGAGGGGAGATGGATATATTTTCAGTAGATTAGAGTCACTCTGTTCACCTTGCAAGTAAACAGCCTCCAGACTCGTATTCAAAGTCTTTCTTGGGGGTAGGGATCTGTGATTTGTACATTCTTATACAATGTCACAAAGGAAAGTTCCTTAGTTCAAAAAGACTAGATGCTAACTGAGGTATAGCCCTTGAAGATGTTTCCTTCCCTGTGAATTTTCTAATAGTCTGAGGTTTCGGCCAAGATTGGTATTTACCCAATTTTGACTATAATGAGGTTTTCACATATCTGTATTTTTTTTTTAGGCAGCCTGGGAATTCAGAATTCCTTATGGAACTTTTCAGGTTCAGATAGGACCATAAGACCTTTCCTAACATCACTTCTGCTTTCGAGTCTTACATTTTGAGTGGGTTTTCTCATGCCGGGTACAGTTTGACAACCTACCAAATCTTCTCCCACATTTTTTGCAACCATATGGCCTCTCAGCCTCATGACTCTGCAGATGAAGCACAAATTCTTCATTTTGGGGGAAGGTTTTCCCACATTCTGGACACTTAAATATCTTCTCCCTTATGTGGATTCCTTCATGACGACTCCGATGAGAATTTTGACGAAAGTTTTTCCCACACTGAGAACAGGAATAAGGTTTCTCTCCTGTATGTATTCGCTCATGTTTATTGAGGTTTGTTTTATGATTGAAGCTTTTCCCACAGTGACTACAGTCATAGGGTTTTTCTCCAGTATGAGTCCGCTGGTGAGAAATAAGGTAAGAACTTTCATTAAACTGCTTCCCACACAGTGGACAAGTGTACCATCTCCTTGTTCTCCGATTTCGAGTAAGTGCAATAACATTGATATCCACATATTTTGAGAGTTCTTCTAGTGGAGTATCATTTTCAATGGTAACTAAAAGATTTCTCATTTTCCTTTTCTTTAAAACAGATGTGTTCAGTCTGTCTTCTTCCTGGCAGTCTGGAGGTTGCTCAGAGATCAAGGAATAATCCATTTCATCACAATCTAAAGACTTTTCTCCACTATCTTCATTCTCCACACATTCCTTCTGAAGATCATCACCCCCAGGATTAGTGTCATTTACTGTTGAAACAAAAAAAGAATAAATTTTGAGGAACATGACAAAACCAGGCAGGAAAAAACAACTTAGATTTCTCATAACATGATAACCTTGAAAGTCAGAAATCTGAGGACTGGACTACCACCATCATCAACATTCTTTTACACTTATTGAAAGTGGGATACATAACTGGTAAATGTTTCCATCCCCCATGCAAGTAACACAATCCTCTTTTTACTTTAAAAAAAAAAAAGAGGGATGTACTGAAAGATTTCACCTGTTTGCTTTCTCCATAGGCACCAATTACTAACAAGCACATACTGACCTGTACTCTGTATACAGCACTAAGCTAAGGAACTAGGGGTTAAAAAACATAAGTCATACAGGATACCATGATGCCACTGTCTTTAGGAGTCTAATAATTGAATGGTAAAACACACTGCTTACAGGTTTTCACTATATTAATGATATTATATCATTCAATAATAGTATGGTATCCTAGACAATGAAAAACTAGAAACAATTCAAATGACCAAAACTAAAGGCATAGCATAGTCACACAAAAGAATATTTGACCAGGCTAAGCGCTTGTTGCTCAGTGGCTAGGGTGCCAGCCACATACACCGAAGGTGGCAGGTTTGGGCCCAGGCTGGACCTGCCAAACAACAATAATGACTACAAACAAAAAATAGCCAGGCATTGTGGCGAGCACCTGTAGTCCCAGCTACTTGGGAGGCTGAGGCAAGAGAATCACTTAAGCCCAAGAGTTGGAGGTTACTGTGAGCTGTGACACCTATTGAGGGCACCAAAGTGAGACTCTGTTTCAAAAAAAAAATTTTTTTTTTTTGACCATAAAGAGATTTTATCAGACCGTATCTGATAAAATGAAACTATGGTATTAAAGTCAAGAGTGTTTTTTCTTTGGGGAGGAAGGTGAGTAGTGACCCTGTAGGAGGCACAAGAAGGATTTCTAGGGTGCCAGGGGTAGTTGATTTGGGGTGGTAGTTAGATGTGTGTGTACACTTTGTGAAGATCTGGGCTGTATGCTTATCTGTAGGCTTTTCTGTAGGTTATAATTTTTATTTGTATTTATTTTTGAGACAGGTCTCACTTTGTTGCCCTGGGTAGAGTGCTCTAGCATCATAGCTCACAGCAATCTGAGACTCTCAGGCTCAAGTGATCCTCTTGCCTCAGCCTCCTGAGTAGCTGGGACTATAGGCAAGTGCTACAGTGCCTGGCTATTTTTTAGAGACAGGGTTTTGCACTTGCTCAGGCTGCTCTCGAACTCGTGAGCTCCAGCAATCCACCCACCTTGGCCTCCCAGAGTGCTAGGAATATAGGCATGAGCGACTGTGCCTGGCCTAGGTTACAATTCTTTAAAACTTCGTATAAAATAGTAGATTATAAAGAGTAGGTAACACAGCAAAAAACAAGTATGCTGTAAACATACTTGTGTTTGTAAAAGGGATCACTCAATGCTGAAAGGCTAACTGAAAATAAAGGAAAGGGTTCAAATCAACCACTCAGACATGGGGCTGATCTTGAAGCTAAAATGTGAAATCTCTGTGGGACTTAGAAAGTTTCACACCAATAAATTTTTTCTCTTTTATTATTCTTTTAAATCACTTCCTTTGGAAATGAAGATGCTGGATTAAAGCACATACCAATTTTTATCACAGTTTTTTATTTTATTTAATTAATTAATTTATTTTTGGAGACAGAGCCTCAAGCTGTTGCCCTGGGTAGAGTGCCTTGGCATCACAACTCACAGCAACCTCCAACTTCTGGGCTCAAGTGAGTCTCTTGCCTCTGCCTCCCAAGTAGCAGGGACTACAGGCGCCTGCCACAACACCTGGCTATTTTTTTGTTGCAGTTTGGCTGGGGCCAGGTTCAAACTCGCCACCCTCAGTATATGGGGCCAGTGCCCTATTCACTGAGCCACAGGCACCGCCCTAAAAATTTTTTTTTAACTCTGTTTTTATAGTATAAATAAATTTAGAGACTATCAATATGATCCTCTAAAATTATACTGTAAAAGCAGTCAAAATTACTATGACCCATTTACAATCATTAGATTTAGAACATTACATTAGCCATTTAGAACTCTATTATTCAAAAATCTCTCAGGCCAAGCATGGCAGCTCACACCTGTAATCCTAACACTTTTGGAGGCTGAAGTGGGAGGCGTAATTAAGGTCAAGATGCCAGTCTGGGCAATAAAGCAAGACCCCATCTCCACAAAACATCAAAAAATTAGTTGGGGGCCGCGCCTGTAGCTCAGTGAGTAGGGCGCCGGCCCTATATACTGAGGGTGGCAGGTTCAAACCTGGCCCCAGACAAACTGCAACAACAAAAAAATAGCTGGGCATTGTGGCGGGCACCTGTAGTCCCAGCTACTCGAGAGGCTGAGGCAAGAGAATGGCCTAAGCCCAGGATTTGGAGGTTGCTGTGAGCTGTGATGCCACAGCACTCTACCAAGGGCAATAAAGTGAGCCTCTGCCTCTAAAAAAAAAAAATTAGCTGGGCATGTGGTACACATCTGCAGTCCAAGCTAACTTAAGAGGCTAAGGAAGGAGGATCACCTGAGCCTGGGATTTTGAGGCTGCAGTGAACTACGATGAGGCCACTGCACTGTTCAGAGCAACATCCTATCTCAAAAGAAAGAATAAATACAAATCTCTTATGCTTACCAATAAAACATTTTTTTTTACAATCCAGAAAGCTAACAAAAACATCTCTCATTTGCCCCTATTTAGTCATTCCAAATGAGAACTTTCATTATTTTGCATTTATCTACAAATGCTATTGTTATGTATTTATTCCCTATTTACTTTAAAACATCTAATAAGGTTTTAGTGGATCCTTTCCTAAGTACAAATATTTTGGTTCCCTCCCTTTCTAAAATTTATTCCTCTTCATTCCTTTTATAATCTTATTACTTTAGAAAATCTAGTTAATGGTATTACTAGTGGTATATCAGTTTTCTCCATTTTGTCTCAGTTTTAAGAAATTGCCGGCTCGGCGCCTGTGGCTCGACCGGCTAGGGCGCCAGCCATGTATACCTAAGGTGGCGGGTATACAGCCGGACCCGCCAAACAACGAAAGCTGCAACCAAAAAATAGCCAGGCGTTGTGGCGGGCACCTGTGGTCCCAGCTACTTGGGAGGCTGAGGCAGGAGACTCGCTTGAGCCCAGGAGTT
>NW_003852439.1:9670450-9671680 GCF_000181295.1 Otolemur garnettii
GGCTATTTTTTGGTTGCAGCCATCATTGTTGGTTGGCGGGCCTGGGCTGGATTCAAACCCGCCACCTTAGATGTATGTGGCTGGCGCCTTAGCCACTTGAGCCACAGGCGCCCAGCCTACTCACAACTTCTGTTTGAAGGTCTTCCTTACCAAGAGAAGTCCCTTCTCCCCTAGCTTTCCCCAGGATATAGGGAAAATGGCTACTATAGCTGCAGCTCTATGGCTAGGCTCTACCACATGGGGTAAAACAAAAATAAAACATATGTGTTCTTTGCAGGTGTGAATGGTGCCTCAAAAGCTTGAGGTGAAAGACACACTTTTCTTATGGCATAGAATCTGAACAAAAGACTTCATTTCTTACCTAGTAACATCATCTCCCCCACATCATTATTATCTTCCTTATCTGAGGTAGGTTGTTGACCTGGATCCAAGCTCACACATTCTTCTTGGGAGTGAAATATGTTCAAGTCCTCAAAGACCACCAGCTCCTGAAAGAGCAAGAGGCCCTATTCCTCTTAGTAACTGAGGTTCCCTGATAGCCCTGCTGATAAAAATGGCTGACAAGCAAAGATTATGGCAAAGTATGGTGAAAGGGATCTATCTATAAGTTCTACATGAGTGCAGTGTAGATATGATAGCAGGGCAGAGAGGAGCCAGAGTAAAAGCAGAAAAAAAAATGCCCAATGTGGATGACCCCTAAGAATGTGTTTTTATAGAAGAGTTGGCCAAGCAGGAAGGTGATGTACTCAGACAGAGAATGGGAAAACTGAACCTACCTCAGGGTCAGCTTTCAAACATTGAGAAGGTATCTCCTGTTGCTGCTGGACTCCTTCTCTGGGAAGGAGCTTCACTAAGGAACGAGGATGCACTGGGGAAAGAAACTGGAGTTAGTGAAAAACTCCACGGCTCTAATACAGAGACTCTACTCACCACTTGAGACCAGGCTGTCCCAGATCCTTTGGCAAACAACACATAGCCCTTTCTATGAGCTCTCACAGAGTTCAAGCTATAAACCCCAGGATCTTGAATCTACATGGGGTCACCTCATTATAAAAAGGAGTCTCTTAAGAGCCCCTCAAAAGTGCTCCTGGCTCAGCACCTATAGCTCAACTGGCTAAGGCGCCAGCCACGTACACCTAAGGTGGCGGGTTCGAATCCCCAGCCCGCACCCGCCAAACAACAATGACGGCTGCAACCAAAAAATGGCTGGGCGCTGTGGTGGGCGCCTGT
>NW_003852439.1:9673000-9686047 GCF_000181295.1 Otolemur garnettii
AAACTGACTCCTTTTTCAATAAACACTATCCTAACTTGAATTCATTATTAACATGGATGCCTACCTCAACCAATCCTACCTCTTTCTCTTCTAGTGGAATAAATAGAGAGTTCTCACCTCTGTTCTGAAGGCTTGAGCTCACATCCTTCATGATAACCAAGGTCTCCTTGACTTTCTGACTGGGCTGGGCCAGGTTTGGCTTAGGCAAGAAAGTAAGAAAGTGCTCCAGAACTAGCTGGTGGATGGTCTTGGGCCCACTAGTAGCATCTCGAAGTAGGTCTTGGCCCAGCTTGGAATCTGGTGGAACTCTCAATATAAAGGACTGCTTTGGCTTTGGAGGCCTAGGAACGACTTTTGCAGTCATCATGCTTTGTAACCACAGTCCACACACGTTTCTGGGGGTTTCCAGAACCACGTCTTACTGAAAGAAATCTGCCAGATAGTCAAGCTGCAAACAAAGAAACCATGGATTACCCACAAGACCAAGCAGGACCTGAATGCACTTCAATATGTGGCTTGGGCAGTAAGACCACCTGAAATATAAGTGAGAAAGGAAAAGCAGTAGGGAAATAACAACCCAAACAGAAAGTCCTGAACAGGATACTCTTAGGAAGGCTGAAAGAAAGATCCTGAGAATAAAAACCAAAGGCTGTCCAAATTTCAAGGGCCAAAGAGAAGGAAGAAATGACAGCCAGCCATTGGATCAAGGGTCAGCCTTCTAGAAAGTACGAAATGCAGACCCCTGTGGGTACAGCAGTTTAACTTATATCTGTCAAAAGAGCAATCCGCTAAGAGAAAAATCTGGGGTCCAATTCCAGGGCCATCTGTTTAGAAGCAGGTTGGTCATTGAATCTGACCACAATGTGCCACTCAGGCAGAAGCTCCCTCAGGTGTCCTTCGGGGGGCAGCTGACGACTCCCCAAGGGAACGACTACAAGGCCGCATGAGGCGTCCACACGTGACCTCCTTATTCCCATATGGCCTCAAAGTCCTGTTGAGAGAGGCAAGGGACATCCCACTCTTCCAGTCCAAGCCCACTCTGAAGCCTCTCCCACCGGCCAAGGGACACCTTTACCGCAAATCCCAGCCAGTGGCACTGCTCGGAGTGCGCGGTAGACCACCTACCTGGCCTTGCCTCCCCAGTAACGGACCACCCTCCGATCTCCCTAAAGGCCGCTTCAACCGGGTTCCCACCCTCGCAAAGTCTCTGATCTTTTGAGACTTCTGCCACTCCTGAGCGTTCCCTAGGGACAGCTCACATACCCAGGCTCCGGGAGAAAACGGAAAGCTAGATAACAGAGGGCCAAGCCCGCCCCTCGCCCTTCGGAGTGTCCTCACAGAAAGCCGGCAATTATTCGCGCGCGCAGAGGAGGACGACCCTGACGCGGTGCTTTCTGGGAGGCCGGATGCCTCTGCGGCCGTGACCTCACGACCAGTGCTTTGTTTCCGGTGCGGAAGCCTGGTCTCCCCGCTCGGAGCGAGCAGTCTATGTTCAGACAGCAAGGCTCGAGAACGGCCTGCGGAGCTCTCAGCCGTGGAGAGAGGCCAGGCTAGTGATGGCAGCTCTCTCTGAGGCTCTGTTTGGGAGACAGAAAGCAGTACACTAGTTCCCGTCTTGCAGGACGGACTACCAGCACTCCAGAGGCCACCACCCTAGCTCTATAGCCTGCTGGGAAGTGTAGTTGGCATCAAACAGCCAATGAAAGATCGTCAGGAGCTGCGGTTGGGGCGGGGCAGGGCCAAGGAGTGAGCGGAAGTCGTCTGTCTTTTTGACCGGAAGGATTGTGCAAGGCCACCACCGCAGTTTCCGTTGCAGCATCCGGCTGGTTAGGGGACTGCGGAGGTAGTGGACGTGTAGTTAGCATGGGATTCCGCCCTACTCTAGGGACTTCCCTACCATTCCTTTGTGCAGGAGGTCCAATGGTCAGAGGAATGGGAACCTTCTCTCGTTCCAGCTTGCCAAATTATACACTGCTGTCTGGACTGGCCATTCTTTCGTTTCTACGAGATCCTGGTAGTCCTCGGACTGTGTCTGTTTCCTTTCTTTTTGTTTGTTTTGAGACAGAGTCTCACTTTGTTGCCTTCGGTAGAGTGCCGTGGCGTCATAGCTCGCAGGAACCTCAAACTCTTGGGCTTAAGGGATTCTCTTGCCTCAGCCTCCCGAGTAGCTGGGACTGCAGGCGCCGGCCACAACGCCCGGCTATTTTTTTGTTGCAGTTATTGTTGTTTAGCAGGCCCAGGCCGGGCTCCCACCTGCCTCTGTTTCCTTTCTTAATGTCAGCCTCCCATGGCGGCTGAACACTGCGTTTGGGTTCATTCCCCAGTGAGGGCGTTTATCAAGGTTGGGACATTCTATAGGCAGGGACGGCCTTGTAACTCTATGCAAGATGACAAAAGTAAAAATATAAATGAATGCTTTTCCCCAACTTTAATTATAGTTCACTTAACTACGACTGAAAATATATTAAAACTAAAGGAATATAAAAAGAAAAGGGGCAGGGCCTGTAGCTCAGTGAGTAGGGCTCTGGCCACATTTAGGCTGGCGAGTTCAAGCCCAGCTTGGGCTTGCTGAATAACAATGACAACTGCAACCAAAAAATAGCCGGACATTGCACTGAGCGCGTGTAGTCCCAGCTACCTGGGAGGCTGAGGCAAGACAATCACTTAAGCCGTAAGAGTTTGAGGTCACTGTGAGCTGTGACGCTACGGCACTCTACCAAGAGCGACATAGTGAGACAGTGTCTCAAAAGAAAAAAAAGGAAAGAGAAAAGGAATTTAAAAACTGGCAAAAAAAATTCTTGAAAAATCAGAAATGCCAGCTTTTCCAGACATTAAAATTTATTTAACACCTGTAGTCCCAGCTACTCGGGAGGCTGAGGCAAGAAAATCACCTAAGCCCAGGAGTTGGATGTTGCTGTGAGCTGTGACGCTGCCACGGCACTCTACCGAGGGCGACAAAGTGAGACTCTGTCTCTTAAAAAAAAAAAAAAACTTTAAAAAAATACTATTAAGAAAGTCATGCGGCTCGGCACCTATAGCTCAACCGGCTAAGGCGCCAGCCATGTACACCTAAGGTGGCAGGTTCGAATCCCCAGCCCGGACCCGCCAAACAACAATGACGGCTGCAACCAAAAAATAGCCGGGCGTTGTGGCGGGCGCCTGTGGTCCCAGCTACTTGGGAGGTGGAGGCAGGAGACTCGCTTGAGCCCAGGAGTTGGAGGTTGCTGTGAGCTGTAATGCCACGGCACTCTACCCAGGGGGACAGCTTGAGGCTCTGTCTCAAAAAAAAAAAAAAAAAAAAAAAGAAAGTCATGCGAGTAATAGACAGGAAAATAACTGTAAAAAATAAGATGCACAAAGAATCAGACATTCCCAGCACAAAAAGAAGCCCAGCCAGCTGACAAAAGACAGAGGTAAAAGATAAGAACAGCCATTGCACTGAGGAGAAAAACTAATTGGTCATTAACATTTGAAAAGATGCTTAACTACACTTCTGGTCAAGATTACTACTTTAAAAGGGATTACCTTTTTCACTTGTGAAGCAACGAAGAAACTGGAGTAATAGGCACTTCCTTTGCTGGTAGTGTGGTGTGTACACTCATTTGCAATATATTAAAATTGAAAGTACGGGTATATATTCTTTGACCTTCATGATCTCTGTGAATCTGGTCTCTAGGAATTTCTTGTAAATTCTTTGTAGTCAGAAAAAGTGGAAACAAAATGCATGTATGTGACATCAGTAAGGAAATAATTGAATAAACAGGCACATGGATACTTGCAGAAATTACATCAGAGGAATGGATTAGAACTATATGTCAATCTGGAGGGATGGCCATAAGATATTAAATTAATAAAAAATTTCAGAGTTACGTATATAATGCATATTTTTAGAACAAACAGAAAACACCCTGTATGTTTGTATTGAAGGATACACACTAGACTAAAAATGGTGACTCATGAGTTTGGGCTGAAAATAGAGGTGAGTAAAATAATTTTTTGGATTGTGTCACTTCAGTTTTGTAACTAAAAACAAAAGTTTAAAATGAAAAAAAAGTTGAAAAAGTTATTTTTTTAAGTTGATGACATCCTGTTTTTAAAAACTGATGTCATAATGGATATCATAAATGGATTTGAAATATTAGAACTTACCTGAGGGTATAAACAACGTATAGATCTGCAAATGTCCTTTAACATGCAAAAGTAGTCGTTGCATAGAATCAATAAATGCAATTTAAAATACTAGAACAATAACAATTACAAAAGTAATATTTAATGTTCTGAAAGCAGTGTTCATATAGCAATGTTCTTGGCTATTTAAGAGGGCAAGATGGCACTATTTTAAAAAGCAAAATGTTTATAAACTTTGTAACATGTTCACTTTTCAGAACTTACTCTGATGAAAACTACAGAGATGGGATAGCTTTGTTTGAAATGTCAAAAACTTGGTTAAATGATATATTTATACATTGGAATCTAATGAAACCATTAAAAAGAGATAAATTAAGTGAAAAGGCAAGTTAAAAAGCAATCTGTATGATGTCACTTTAAAAATAACTGGAGGAATATTCAACATAGGTTAATGGTATCTGTAAGGAGTAGGATTGAAGGGAATTTTTTCTTTTTCTTTTTTTTGAGACAGTCTCACTTTGTTGCCCCTGGTAGAGTGCCGCACATAGCTCACAGCAACCTTAGACTCCTGGGCTCAAGTGATTCTCTTGCCTCAGCCTTCCAAGTAGCTGGGCTTACAGGCACCTGACACAACACCTGACTATTTTTAGGGGGGGGGGCTCTCACTCTAACTTAGGCTGGTCTCAAACTCATGAGCTCAGGGGATGCACCTGCCTCAGCCTCCCAAGAGTGCTAAGATTATAGGTGTGAGCCAACTCTCCCAGCTGAAGAGAATTTTTTTCACTTTCTGTGTTTTATAAACCCATAAATTTTCAAATAATGAGTTACTTTTATAATTGAATAACAGTAGATATTTGAGGTTTTTCTTTCTTATTTCTGTTTTTAGAAACAGGGTCTCTCTCTCTCTCTCTGTCACCCAGTCATCTTACTGTAACCTCTAATTCCTTGGCTCAAGTGATCATCCCACATCAGCCTTTTGACTAGCTGGAACTATAGGCACATATCACCATGACTGGCTAATTAAAAGAAAAATTTTTTTTGTAGGCTGTGGCTCATGTCTATAATTCTAGCACTCTAGGAGGCTGGTGGATTGCTTGAGTTCAGGAGTTTGAGACCAGCCTGAGTAAGAACGAGACCCCCTGTCTCTACTAAAACTAGAAAAACTATCTAGGTGTTGTGGTAGGCTCCTGTAGTTTCAGCTACTTGGGAGGCTGAGGCAAGAGGATCGCTTGAGCCCAAGAATTTGAGGTTGCGGTGTCCTATCATGATGCAATGGTACTCTACCCAATGCAATGAAGTGAGACTCTGTCTCAAAAAGAAAAAAATTCTGTAGAAACAGGGTCTTACTATGTTGCCCAGGCTATTCTACAACTCTTGGTCTCAAGTGATCCCTTGCCTTAGTGTCCCAAAGTGCTGGGATTACAGGTATGAGCCACCACACCCAGCCTGATTATTGATATTTTCTAATCTTGACTCCAGTAGTGAAGACAGAGGAGTTGGGATAGAAGGAGTTTGACGTTTAATCTTTATTTGATTCTTTTTAGTCCCTACAACCCTTCCCTTTACATTTCTTTAAATGGGATGTATAGAGGGGTCTGTGTGAACTAGAGCAACCTAATATTTCATAGCTCCACAGATTTTCTGCTACAAACCAAAACATTATAATCTGATGCTTAGAATATGCATTAAATGCTCTTCCACAGTAGCAGCCCCATCTCTTCCATGGCATTCTGTAGAAAAATGGGATCCCAGTGATCAAGTAAGTGACAAATGCAATGATGACCAAATTTTCTAATTGGTTTATTCCCGAGGACCAGTCAATATTCTTAAGAATCACCGTTCATTAATTCATGTAAACAAATACTTATATTAAAATCCAGTCTGTTTGTGTTTTCTCTAGGATTCCTAGGTTCTCAAGACAGTGGCAGATAAAATGAAGGGACACATCCTTGCCATGGGCAGAGTCTTCTGCCTCAGGAGCATCTGAGAGTGCTACTTCATGCAATGATTTATTATGCAACAGCCACATTCTTCCTTCTCTGATATCTACCACATGTCATCAGCATCAATGCATGTGTTGTCTCCACACTGGATTTAATGATATTTTTGGACCTAGCCTACTTCTGTTACCAGTGGGTAAGCTCTTGGGCACAGAGAACATTTTGTTATTCGTTACATTTCCTAGAGCATTTGGCACCCAGCAGGTGTTCCATAATGATTGTTGAGTGTGTAAATACAAGAACTGGAAGAGAGATGTAGTGTTGGACATTCAGTGAGGCCTCTGGCTGCCCACTGGACAGATGGTAAGAGGACCCATGTTCTTCCCTCCATCATGTGTCCCAGGGCTAAAAAGAGGTCGAAGGGGCCCAGAGGAAGATACACCAGTGAATGTGTAGATATGGGATCGGGCAGTCACATTGTAAAAGGAAATGTCTCCAGCCTTGTAGTCCAGGAAGATGCCCACACGCTTGGGGGGCTCCCTCATTCTCAGGCGGGTTGGGGGAAAAGTGGACGCCTGGTACTCATTTCGCTTCATCATCATGACTACCCAGTAGCCATTCTCTGGTGTCAGTGTCATGCTTCCTTTCCTGCTCGAGGATGCCTTGCAGATGCCCAGGACCCACCCTGTCTTGTCTCCAACCTCCACCTCCCAGTAGTGGCAGCCTGAAAGGAAGCTCTGAAAGCCCAGGGCAATAATGCAGCTGTCAAATCTTTCTGGGCCATCGGGGAGCCGCTCTCCCTTGTTTCCAAGTCTTACACTCTTTAGATCATCGGAGAAGATGAGGTTGGGGTGGGCGGTTTCTGCATCCAGAATCACATTAACTGCAGAGAGAATGATAATATCTAACTGGGGGTCCATGGGTAAGGTCCCCAAAGAGTTTCCCCAACCTCTAAGAAACAGAGACAGGGCTGCTCTTCTGGAACACAGTGGGAGACAGCACAGGGACCTAACAGGCCTGGCCACTTGCCTTGATCTGGACACTTACCAGCATGTGCCTGAGCACTAATCAGTTCTGGAACTGCAGAGAAAAATAAGATGAGGTTAAAAAAAAAAAAAACCCTCTGAGCATTCACATTCAGAGGGGCTAAATTACACTGCCCCCACAACAAGGAAAGACAAGCATCCTCTCTGCCCAGGGCCCGACATTCTATGCTTGGCTACAGTCCCATTCCTCCCAGGTACCCAAGTTTGCCTTGGAGACTCCATGATCTACTCAGTCAGCTCAGACAACAAGTAAGGCACCAAGCCTATGGAGCCTGCCATGACTTTTCTCCTTGTTCCAAACATTTTCTATATAGTGCCCCCAAATCAACAGAGATGGTCCCTTATCCTTATTGTGATAAGGGAACATAACAATAACCCCTGGGCAGCTCACACTGTCACTGCTAGACTCACCATTGAACGTGTCCAATTCTGAACGAAGTGTTTCTGAAAAAGGGGGAAGGGGAGCAGAGAGAAGCTCAAGTCAGGTCCCTTCCCTTGGGACAGATCAGGGAGAGGCTGAAAGAACGTGAAGATGGGGAAGGGAAGCCAGGAGCTTTGGGATCTCAAGGAGGAGGTGAACAGATGCCCCTCCCCACTTTTCCCCAATCCCACATACTCGAGAAGTACTTCATGCTCTTCTCCACAAACTCTGATTTCTGGTGGAGCAGATAGATCTTTTCTTTCATCTCTGGTGGAGTTGTCCATGGCTCAGGAACAGGCACTGTCTTGGCCCTAGAGACAAGAAACTATTAAGCAGAGGGCTGGAACAAGGGGATGGCCAGTTCTCTATAAGCTGGAAGTGAGGTACAATGTCCACAGAGCACAACAGGACAGCCTCGACTATGCATAGAGAAGTCTTCTCTGGACCAAGTTCTAAACATTGGCCTTCAACTTTGGACACAGATTGGCATCTAATGGGGAGCTTTAATAAACACTGATACCAAAACCACAATGAGTTTTAATAATGGTTTAAAATGCCTTAAAATGGCATGGGTATTATTACCATAATCATCTATCTCAAATTAATTATACTTTCCTAGTCTTTGTTTTTTTATTGAAGTATAAATGAGGAAAAAAAACACAATAAAATACTTCATACCCACCCATTAGGATGCCTATGATTTTTGTTCTTGTTTTTTTGAGACAAAGTCTGACTCTCTCACTCTAGGTGGAGTGCTATGGCATCAGTCCTACTTACAGCAACCTCAAACTCAGGGCTGAAGTAATCCTCTTGCCTCATCTTTGAGAGTAGCTGGGACTACAGGGGCCCACCACAATGCTTGGCTAGTTATTCTATTTTTAGTAGAGACAGAGTCTTGCTCTTGCTCAGGCTGGTCTCAAACTCCTGAGCTCAAGCAATCCACCTAACTGGTCTTCCCAGAGTACTAAGATTACAGGAGTGAGCAACCATGCCCAGCCCAGGATGGCTATGATTAAAACAGAAAATAATAAGTGTTGGCAAAAATTTGAAGAAATTGGAACCCTTGTGCATTAATGGTGGGAATGTGAAATGATACAGCCACTGTGGGGAATAGTATGGTGGTTCTTCATGGCTGGGTGTCCTGTAACTCAGTGGTTAGGGTGCTGGGCATATGGTCAAGGGCTGGTGGGTTCAAACCCAGCCTGGGCCTGCTAAACAAACAAACAAACAAACAAAAAAATAGCTGTGCATTGCAGCAAATGCCTGTAGTCCCAGCTACTAGGGAGGCTGATGCAAGAGAATCGCTTGAGCCCAAGAGATTGAGGTTGCTATAAGCTATGATGCAATGGCACTCTACCAAGGGTGACATAGTGAGACTCTGTCTCAATTAAAAAAAAAAAGTATAGTGGTTCTTCAAATAACTAAACATACAGCTTGGCGCCTGTGGCTCAAACGGCTAAGGTGCCAGCCACATACACCAGAGCTGGCGGGTTCGAATCCAGCCCGGGCTGCCAGACAACAATGGCAACTAAAACCAAAAAATAGCCAGGCATTGTGGTGGGCATTTGTAATCCCAGCTACTTGGGAGGCTGAGGCAAGAGAACCACTTAAGCCCAGGAGATGGAGGTTGCTGTGAGCTGTGACGCCATGGCACTCTACCCAGGGTGACAGCTTGAGACTCAGTCTCAGAAAAAAAAAAAAAAGGCTGGGCACCTGTGGCTCAAGTGACTCATTCTGGTGGGTTCGAATCTAGCCCGGGCCCACCAAACAACAGTGACAGCTGCAACCAAAAAGTAGCCAGGTGTTGTGGTGGGCGCCTGTAGTCTCTGTTCCTTGGGAGGTGGAGGCAGGAGAATCACTTAAGCCCAGGAGTTGGAGGTTGCTGTGAGCTGTGATGCTACAGCACTCTACCCAGGGCGACAGCTTGAGGTTCTGTCTCAAAAAACAACAACAACAACAACAAAACTAGACATAGAATTACCCTATGATCCAGGAATTCCACTTCAGGAATTACCCAAAATAATAGGGTCTCAAGCAAGTTTTTGTATACTCATGTTCATAACAGCATTATTAACAATAGCCAAAAGGTAGAAATAATCCAAACATCCATGATGTCTAAACAAAATGTGGTATATACACACACTATTATTATTCCACAATAGAAAGGAATGGAATTCTGATACATGCTGCAACATAGATGAACCTTGAAAATGCTATGTTAATTGAAACAAGCCAGACATAAAAGGACATCAGGATTTTGTAAAACTCCCAGGTGATTCCAAGACCCATCCCCCTCCTTCCCTCCCTTCCCTGCCTGCTGGGCCCAGCTCCACTCCCAGTAGGCTTCCCAGACTCCTGGATGTGCTTCCTTCCCGGAGGCCACCAGCAGTTCTTCAGGGGAAGTCTTCCTAAGGCGAATTACATGGGACACAGTCCATTCTAGAGGTTTCTTAGGAAGCCTCCATCTAGTTTGGCAGGGTGGGCTGAATTCATTCTTCATCTGCAGCCCACCTTGCCAGCCACCCTCCTGACTGGGCTCCCACTCTCCCTGCTAATCCAAAAAGGCCTTAGGAAGCTGCAGGAAATAGGAAGAGTGAGACTCACAGACCCAGGGGTTGAGAGAACCTGTACCCCAGGGCCCTTCTAGAACTCTCTCCCCCAAATGCTTCCTGCATGATCCAGGGGTACACCACGGGGCCTTTCTGTACCTGTGCAAGGTGTCTCCGATGTCCTAGGAGAGAAAAGAGGGAAGCTCTCCATTACCGGTCTCCTAGGAGTTGTGCTGACTCCTGGCTTTCAGCTGCTCCCTACCCTTTCCATACTCCCAGCCCCAGAGAGACTTCTCCTCTATTCTAATTCTAATCTACCTAGGTGGTACCCATTCCAGCAGAGTCAAGCCCTGCTGACCTTTCTAGGTGATGCCAGGGATCTCCTGGATGTTGGATCACCCTGGGCTCCTGGGAGACCTACTCAAAGGGGTCTAAGTACAAGAGGCATTGAGAATCACCACAACCAATACCTATCCCAAACCTCAAGGGCCTCACCCCCTGGCTTGGGCAGGCCTGGGGCCTGAAGCAGCCTGAAGGGTGAGGGAAGGTGGACCCAGATGCACTCACCTGCAGAAGCTTCCATTCTGACTGGCACTGCTTGGCCTCCAGCTCCCCAATCAGAGAATCAAGCAAGGCGATGTCCCGGGACACACGGGTGCCATATGTCTCCCTGACCTGGCCAATAGTCTGGCCCAGTTCCTCCAACCAGGCCACAAAGAACTTCTCTTGCTGCTCCAGAAACTGGCAGAGCTGTTCCCGCTGGCTCTGCATCCTCTCCTTCTGGATTTCAGTTTGTTTCTGGGAAGCATGAGACAAGGAGGTGTAGTGGTCTGGTGATCTGTGCTGAGAGGTGGACATGTGTGTCTGAGAGTCCCCAGAAGCCCACTTCCTCCAGAAGGTGGATAAGAGGCAGCCTTTCTCACCTTCTTAGAGGCCTGGATTCCTGAGCAGAGAGCAATAGTGGCTGGAACCTTCCAGAACAGACTGAGGGTGGCCAGGGCTACCTCTTGAAAAATGCCCTTAAAAGTGATGTTATAGGCTCAACTGTGTCCCTCCAAAATTCATGTATTGAGGTCCTAACTGCCCCCACCCCCAATACTCAGACTGTGATCCTTGGAGACAGAGTCCTTGGAGATATAAGATGAAGCCATATTGGACATGACTAGTGTCCTTATAAAATGAGGAAATTTGGGGGCAGCGCCTGTGGCTCAGTGGGTAGGGTGCCGGCCCCATATACTGAGGGTGGTGGGTTCAAACCCAGCCCCAGCCAAACTGCAACAAAAAAATAGCTGGGCGTTATGGTGGGCGCCCATAATCCTAGCTACTTGGGAGTCTGAGGCAGGAAAATTGCCTGGAGGTTGCTGTGAGCTGTGACACCACAGCACTCTACTGAGGACAACAGAGTGAGACTCTGTCTCTAAAATAAAAATAAAATGAGGAAATTCAGACACAGACACAAAGAGAGGATATGATGTGAAGCTATACAGACAAGACAGGGACCTATAAGCCAAGGAGAGAGGCACAGAATGGATCTTTCCCTCATGGCCCTCAGAAGAAGCCAACCTTGCCAACCAACTTTAAATTCAGACTTCCAGCCTCCAGACCCATGAGACAATAAATGTCTATTGTTTAAGTTACATAATCTGTGATACTTTGTTAGGACAGACATAGGAAACTAAAACACCTGCTGCCACCCTTCCTTGGAAGACATTATGAGGGTGGCACATGCCCAGGATCATAAGTGCACAAGGCTGTGACCACCAAACTGCTCCAGGATAGATTTTTCTCCACCCATGAAGTGCTGGACAACAGAAGGTCCTCAGTGATGGTTTTGAATGAGGATGGTCAGTTCATCTGAATGTGGGTGGATGTTGTATCCAAGACCATTGACCGGGGTCAGTCATTAGCTCTTCAGAGAGGTGACATAGCTTAAGAGCATCACTTACTTCCTTCAAGGGGGACAGGGTCCTTCAGATCCACAAAGACTGGCTTAAGAGTCTTGTCATTTTATATTCAAAAGGACAGGACCAACTCTTTAGTTCTTTTAAAGGAAAAATGTGTTTTCACCTTTTGATGTCATTGCCAGCGGTGATGTTGACTTTTTTTTGAGACATAGTCTCACTTTGTTGCCCTTGGTAGAGTGCTGTGGCATCACAGCTCACAGCAACCTTAAACTCTTGGGCTTAAGTAATTCTCTTGCCTCAGCCTCCCAAGTACTTGGGACTACAGGTGCCTGCCACAATGCCTGGCTATTTTTTTTTTAGAGATGGGGGTCACATTGTGACCCAGGCTGGTCTGGAACTCGTGAGCTCAGGACAATCCACCCACCTTGGCCTCCCAGAATGCTCGGATTACAGGCATGAGCCACAACATCCGGCTGACTTTTTTTTTTAAAGATGACAATTCAGTTGCTTTGTTTCTTCTTTCTTCTTCAATAGCCAAATTCTAAAATTGTCAGATAACTTTGCTCATAATTAAATTCAGACTAAACACTTTAGGCAAGAAAACTACATAGCTGATGCCACATGCTATTCCTAGAGCATCCCTTCTGGAGGCAAAGAATGTCCACTTGATCCATCACTATTATTGTGATATTTGGATTATCACTTGGTTAAAGAGGGACCTACCAGACCTCTCCATGTCAACATACATTATTTCCTTTACAATTATTAACTAACTTAGTATATAAATATCCTGTTCTCTGATGATCTTTCTCTAAGAAAGATCTGAAATCATAATGATTCCTACCTGTGTCAATTATTCTAGTGGGGTCTGTATAATGGAAAATTTTGAATTTGATCATTCTATATTTGTATTATCTGGTATTTTGCTATAAAGAAGAGTTTTCCTTCACCCTCCCTTATGATAAAAAAACAACTTTTTTTAGGTCCTCACTGTTGCCCAGGTTTGAGTCATCATAGTTCACAGCAACCCCAAACTGATGGGGTCAAGTGACCTCTTGC
>NW_003852439.1:9686472-9692434 GCF_000181295.1 Otolemur garnettii
CACAACGCCCGGTTATTTTTTGGTTGCAGCCGTCATTGTTGTTTGGCGGGTCCGGGCTGGGGATTCGAACCCGCCGCCTTAGGTGTACGTGGCTGGCGCCTTAGCCGGTTGAGCTATAGGCACCGAGCCTATCATGAATGTCTTAAGGGAAGACTAGATTCTCTTTTCTCTCTGGGTTTTCCTCAGCAGCCCAGTCTCCTGCCTCTCCCTCCTTAGGGACATCCCTGACCCCTTCTCCATCCACATAGCCACCTGGCTTTATAGAATAGGGTTTCATTTTGCTCTAATTTGGGAGTTTCCCCAAAGTCAGACATCTAGGATAGTCTCTCCATTCTTCCCTTCCTTACCTGCACCTTTTACCCAGGGAGATGTGGTGGGTGCACACTCGACTTGTCAAAAGTTTGGCACTCAAGAGGGGGAGACAGAATCCAGCCCAGGAAATGCATTAGACCAGGTGTCCTCAAACTATGGCCCACGGGCCACATGTGGCCCGCCTAGGACATTTATTCGGGCCCCCCAGTGTTTTTGCCGCTGCTGCCCGTCCTGCCTCGCAGCCGACTCGTCCCCGGGCATGCAGTCCAACCCTCCAATGGTCTGAGGGATAGTGAACTGGCCCCCTGTTTAAAAAGTTTGAGGACCCCTGCATTGGACAAATCAAGACTCTGTGGAGGTGGGTGCCTCCACTTCCAGAAAAAATGGAAGCAACCTATGCATCCAAGAGGCTGGACACCAGCCTGACAGAAAAAGGCCAAGCTTTATTCCCTGAAATCTGTAGTGCTGCAAAACCAGTTTTAAAGAAATAGCTATTTTAATAATTTGAATTTAAAAATCAATATAGTTTTCAGACAATAATTATAAAAACAATACAGAGGAATATTTAAAAATTTTAAAAGTCTCTTCTCCCTTTTCCTCAGTCTTGTCTCTCAGTGACAGAATTAGAATCAGTTTCTCTATACCATCTTGTGGTGAGTATGACAAGGAAAGACAGGGTCCTCAGAGGTGACCCCTCCCTGCTGGGGGTTGTCTCCCTTTACAGGGATGAGTTCACTCTTGGCTGCCAGTTTCACCCCTGTTCCCCAAGAGCCAGTGAGCATCCTCATTGCCCTGAGGGTCAGAGCAGGATCTCAGCGACCCTTGCTCACTCCAGGTCCCCTCTCTCCTACACATGTGAACAGGCAAGGACTGGCCACAGGGCGCTATGGCCTTACCAGGAAGTCGGCCATCTGCGTAGCTCCCTGTGATTTCTGTTCCTCCCCAGATTTTCTCAGCGCTTTCAGATGCTTCAGGTGCTTCTGGATTTGCTCCTGGAAAACAAGTACTTGTTGAGAAGCTTAAACTTGGCCCCTGCCATCTTTAGCTAGTGCCAGCTCTAGAGGGGAAAATCTGATCCTGGGGGCAAAGCTGAGGGTGCTGCAGCCAAAAGCAGGGGAAGTGAGGCTCAGGAAAGAGGAAGAATGAATCTGTCACCAAGGGAAACAGAGCCAAGATAAGGGGGGAGGACAGAGGGGAGGGAGGGAGAGAGAGAGAGAAAGACTTAATAACTTTCACTGAGCCCCTGGGTTCAGCTATACTTGAAGGTAGCTCCGAGCAACATAAACCTATAAATCTATCATTGCTGGCTTGGTTTGTTTTCCACTTTTTCCATTTACAGACCAAAAGTCCTGGCTAATGCACCAACATTTTAGAGCTGTTGGGAAAATGAAGCTAGGCCCAGTGTGTCCAAGTGCCTTGCAGAGAAGGGCCCCTAGGGCACCTACCTTGTAGTCCAGGGCAGCCTCCTCAATGGGGCGCACCTGGTGACCTCGGTGCTCCTGACTCAACCTGCAGATGAGACATATGGGCTCCTCATGATCTTCGCAGAAGAGCAGCTGGACCTGATTCAAGTGGCGCTTACACTGTGGCAGGAGCTGGGGGCTTAGGCTTCCAGAGTTGTTCCTTGCTTGGCACTGGAGACAGCTGGGTGGGCGGCTGCCTGAGGCCTCAGGGTCCCCAGAAGCAACAGGGCAGATGCAAGAATCCTGCACACAAGTTCCATCAACCGTATCTCCTTCCTGGGTGTAGCAAAGGGTATTCGAAGCCTTGTCTGGTGGGCTCCCTGAGGAAGGACATGCAGTGGAAAAACATCCTGAGTGGCAAACTCAGTATGTTTTGAAAGAAGTATTGCAAAGCCCAGGAGAGAGAGAGCCCATGCTGGGGAGGCATGACCTGTTGGTCAGACTCTGGCCACTTTGTAGCTTCTCCTCCCTGCCTTCCATGTAGTGAGGCAGCAAACATGCCAGGGGGACTGAAAGCGAAGGGTTACCCTCAAGGTATTCCTCAGACTTAGAATTCTTAGGCATTCATTCTAAAGAAAGACCCATGGTTCTTTGCTACAACTCTTGTGTCTTCCTCCTGCCTGGACAGGGATCTAGCAGGTGATATAACAGAAAACAAGGCTTGGCGCCTGTAAGTCAAGTGGCTAAGGTGCCAGCCACATACACCAGAGCTAATGGGTTTGAATCCAGCCCAGGCCTGCCAATCAGCAATGACAACTATAACCAAAAATAGCCGGGTGTTGTGGTGGGTGCCTATAGTCCCAGCTACTTGGGAGGCTGAGGCAAGAGAATCACTTGAGCCCAGGAGGTAGAGATTACTGTGAGCCATGATGCCACGGCATTCTACCCAGGGCAACAACTTGAGGCTCTGTCTCAAATAAATAAATAAATAAATAAATAAATAAAGGAAAGCAAGACATCCTAAGCAGTGCCTGTGTTGCCATGAAAAACCACGCCAGGTTGCCTGTGACTTGAGTGGGAGCTCCCAGGGGACAGTGACTCAGGTGTCTCATCCTAGCTGGATCCCCAGCCCCTAAAGTATTTGGCACATAGTAATAAGAGTTTAGGAAGTGTGTGTTAAATGAAGGAATAAATGGATCACTAGTCTCATCCAACCTCAGGAAGCATTAAATGAAAGCAGAGAAGGGGACTTTATAACGTTAAAGGGTTGAACTCACCATGAAGACATAATAATTACAAATATCTCTGCCTCAAGACTCCAGTAGAATGAACAAAAATAACAGGAGATGTAAGAAGAAATAGAAACACACTCAAGCCATTGGTCCCTCCCAATCTTCCCTTCAAAGTGTCCCAGAAGTTCACAGTACATCTTCAAATGAGACCGTTTGTGGCCCCCAGTAACTATTCTTCAGCCTTCTCATGTGACAGAATGGATTGCTCTCCATATGGCTGCTTACCCCCTCCCCTCTCTTAAAAAAACCCCATACAGAGCTAATACAAAGGGGTAGTAGGGGAATGAGGAAGCTAATACAAGGGGGTGGTAGGGGAATGAGGGGAGGAGGGGGGAGAATAGGGTGTCACAGTGTATGGCACACCTCTTGGGGGTGGGCCATAATTATAAGAGGGACTTTACCTAACACATGCAATCAGTGTAACCTAATTCTCTGTATCCTAAATGAGTCCTAAACAATAATAAATAAATAAATAAATAAATAAATAAAAATAAAATGACACACACACAAAAACACCCATACATTTCTCAGCCTCCCTTGCAGTTAGGTGCGGCCATTTGATTACAATCTAGCCAAAGGGATATTAATGGAATTGTCATGAATAGCTTCTAGAAACCTTCCCTATACCCCTTTGTCCTCTATTCTGCCACCTGAGGATTGTCACCATCTGAGATGTTAAACTGGAGAGAAATTTGGTAGAGCAGAGAAACAGCAGAGGCCTGGTGTTCTGGCCCATGCATCATTTATGTGAAAGAGAAACAAGCTTCCATCTTGTTGAAGCTGTGGTTATCAGGGGTTCCTGTTATTCACAATCAAACAATCCCAATGACTCCCTCATCAATAAAAGACAGATATTCAGGATTTGGGCAACAGGCTTTCCTCTCTGCTCAGAGAAAGAAAAATGGTAGAATCTCAGCCCCATGACATACCACTATGGGGTTATGGTGAGAAGTCAGTACTTTTACCCAATTTTTTCCAGATTCTCAACCTGGGGTCCATTAAATTCTAAAGAAGGACTTCAGAGTGTCCAAGAACTAATGGAAATTTGATGTCATATCTGTGAAGATGTGCATATACATATGTATTTTTTCAGGGTCCACAGCCTGCAAAAATTTGCAAAGGGACCCCAGGAGGCACCCAGGAATCCCAGTAATACAAATACAGTGCAGATAAAATGGAATTGAGGGAAATACCTTTACAAGCCACCATTCCTAAGGATGCTAGGTCTTCTGGATTTTGGGGTCTTTTTTCACTTGAAGATTCAGGGACTTCTGGATTTGAAGACTCATGGAGCACACTGTCTACCATCTTCTCCACGGTCTCAGGGATCTCCGGGACCCCAATTCCATTTTTCTCCCAGAGTACCGTGGCTTTTTCTTCTCCAGCCAACAATGCACTGGAAAGCGTGTTCCTGAAGGTTCCCCCAGAATGTTCTAGATTCTGTGAGTCTTTCTCCTCAGCTACAGTAGCCCCCACATCCAGAGTGGCCACTGCTCTGGAGATAGCTGCCTTGTCTGGATTTGCAGGGATTATTTCCTCTTGAGTCAGTAGTGTTTCTGGATGTGAGAGTTCTCGCTCCACTGAAGGAATGGTCAATTCAAGACTTTTGGGTCGCTTCTTCCCTGAAGGTAAGTATACATGTACTTCGGATTTTTTGGATTCTTTCCTCCCCAGGGCCCCACTGGAAAGCCCTTGGAGCCTTCCTGCTGAGCTGGCATTCCTGCGGAGCCCAGGGCTTGCCTTAGGGGTCCCTGGCACCGAGCTGAGGCCTGTGCCTCTCCTGTGCAGCAGCGATGTGCCCCGGAGCCATGGCTTTCCCTGGGCTTCTAGGCACTCAAGGCCCTTAAGGTCCCTCCGCTTGCTAAGAGACTTCCTGAGGGTTCCTCGCCCTGCCTCGGGCTGGCTGGAGGGCGGGGTGGCAACCCTGTCGTTGCAGTGATCGATGTTGGGGTTGTCCGCTATCTTCAGGTTCTTGGACTTGTTCTCCCCAGTGGAACAAGAAGCTGTGGAACTGTCTGTGTTACTTTCTTGAGTTGGATATTCTGAAAAGACAGCCAGATGCAAAGGCATGAAACTGCCCCACACTCAGGGCCAAGGGTTGACAGAAGGGTGAGAAGAGAGAATTCTTTCAAAAATTAGGACAAACTGGCTAGAAAAGTGGCTCACACCTGTAATCCTAGCACTCTGGGAGGGGGTGGATTGCCTGAGCTCATGAGTTAGAGACCAGCCTGAGCCAGAGCAAGACCTCATCTCTAAAAATGCCCTTGGCTCAGTGGGTAGGGTGCCAGCCACATACACTGAGGCTGGCAGGTTGGAGCCCAGCCTGGGCCAGCTAATATCAACAATGACAACGGCAACAAAAAAACAGCTGGGCATTGTGGCAGGCACCTGTAGTCCCAGCTACTTGGGAGGCTGAAGCAAGAGAATGGCTTAAGCCCAAAGAGTTGGAGGTTGCTGTGAGCTGTGACACCACAGCACTCTATCAAGGGTAACATAGTGAGACTCTGTCTCAAAAAAAAAAAAAATAGCCAGGCATTGTGACTGGCAACTGTGGTCCCAGGTACCAGGGAGACAGAAAAGAGAATTACTTGAGCCCAGGAGTTTGAGGTTGCTGTGAGCTATGATGTCACTGCACTCTACTGAAGGTGACAAAGTGAGACTGTTTCAGGAATAAAAAAAATTTAGGACAAAATTCAGAATATTCTGGACCAGCGGTTCTCAACCTGTGGTTGCGACCCTGTATTAAAGGGTCACGGCATTAGGAAGGTTGAGAACCACTGTTCTAGACAATGACACTCAATTACCATTAAGAACATACTAATTGGCTCCGCACCTGTGGCTCAAGCGGCTAAGGCGCCAGCCACATACACCTAAGGTGGTGGGTTCGAATCCCCAGCTCGCCGGCCAAACAACAATGATGGCTGCAACCAAAAAATGGCCAGGCTTTGTGGCGGG
>NW_003852439.1:9692900-9694143 GCF_000181295.1 Otolemur garnettii
CCTCCCAAGTAGCTGGGACCACAGGCGCCCGCCACAACGCCCGGCTATTTTTCGGTTGCAGCCATCATTGTTGTTTTGGCGGGTCCGGGCTGGGGATTCGAACCCGCCACCTTAGGTATACATGGCTGGCGCCTTAGCCTGTTGAGCTATAGGCGCCGAGCCTACCAAATAAAATCTTAAGCACAACTCCATAATACAAAATAAATAAAAACTCTAGTTTATTGGTATAAATTTACATATGTTTATAGACGTAAAAAATCTACTTATTCTAAAACCAGTAAACAGAGAGGAATGAAGGTGTTTGATCACAAAAATTTGAAATCAGGGGTTATGAAAAATAGTTAAAACTAAAACTAGTTATTTCTGTATTTTTCTGTGGTTATGAGATAGGGAACCAGCAGACTTTGTTGAAGAAAAAATCATAAGACCTCATCCAAGTTCTCTGAAAAACAGGAGGCGGTGGAGAAGCTGGCTAAAACCAGTTCAAACCAAGATAGCCTTGGAAAAAGACCTCAAGTTAATGCTGCTGCTCATTATACCCTGCTTAAAATGCATTAGCTACTACAAGAAACTCTCACCAAGTGCCATGACAAATGCCCTGGAAACTCCTAAAGTTACTCTGTATAATTTAAAAAGAGGAGGAACCCTTGGTTCTCAGAACTCCCCACTTTCCCAGAAATATTATGAATAACTCCCCCTCCCCTTAACATAAAATTAAATAAAAGATATAAAACGTGTAGTCCTAGAACTCTGGGAGGCTGAGGCAGGAGGATCACCGGAGCTCAGGAGTTTAAGACCAGTCTGAGCAAGAGCAAGACCCCATCTCTACTAAAAATAGAAAAATTAACCTGGTGTGGTCCATGCCTGTAGTCCTAAGTACTTGGGATACTGAGGCAGAAATGTTGAGTGAGCCCAAGAGTTTAAGATTGCCACAAGCTATGACGACACTACTACACACTAGCCGGGTGACAGAGCAAGACTCTGTCTCAAAATAAAACAAAATAAAATAAGATTCTGGAATCTCACAAGGTGCTACTGTCTCTTGCTCTGAGAGAGAGCTACTGCCCTTTTCTTACTTCAATAAACTTGCTTTTACCTTACTCTGCCAGCTCATTCTTGAATTTTTTCTCATGAGAAGCCAAGAATTCAGTTGGCTGTCAGGCCAGATCCCAGTTGTGAGATCCACTTTCCTTTATCAGTTGCATGAGTTAAAGAAAATTCTAGGCTCGGCGCCTATAGCTCA
>NW_003852439.1:9695542-9697788 GCF_000181295.1 Otolemur garnettii
AAAAAAAAAAAAAATTGCACTTGGAATGCAACTCTACTTATCAAATTAGACTCAGATTATGGTTTAAGTTCTATTATTATTTTAAAGTGCTGAGAATTCTTATATTATTTAAACTGTTCTACTTCATAGAAATATAGGCAAATCATTTCTGATATAGTCTTAAAGTCTATGAAAAAGAAGAAAAATTCAAACATCAAAGAGTATTTTTCTAGACCTACCGTGTATTAGGTCAGCAACAAAAGGATAGCAGAAGAGGGAGAAGAAAGGAAGAAAGGGAGAGAGGAAGAGAGAAAAAAGAGAGAGTAGAGAGAGATAGAGAAAGGTCCTCTTAATAATTTAAAAATATCCTTGTAAAGTATGTTGGAGAGTAATTCAAAACTGAAAGTAGGTAGCTAACAATGAGAAGGTTACATATATGCTCATACATACCAGCCCTGTTGATGTGATTAGTTAGCAAGCCTGTTTTGCTAACCCAAAGGTACTTGTCTGACATGAGTATTAATTACAAATGTAGTGAATAATTCCCTGAGACTAGGCACTCCACTCCTGCCTCTCCTGATCCTAACCTGCCTTTTTTTCTAAGCCAATAGGAGCCTTAAGGAGCTTTACTAACACAGCTCGGAAGACTAGGGTGAGAGAAGGGACACACTTGACCACATTCTTCTAGGCTTTGGTAGACCTGAGACTGTTAACCCCCAGGTCAGAGTGCACTGGTCTGAGCATAAGTTCCCTCCTCCAAGGGGCGGCCAGCAGTCAGCCCTGGGCAAGGAGGAGGCCTGGGACACTTACCCTGGCTGATCACCTTGTGAAGCTCCTCTGCCAGGAGGCGCTGATTGATGCCCCGCAAAACCTGCAGTGTCAGCCGCACAGCATATTCCTCCCCATAGTAGGTGACCAGCAGATCAGCCACCTTCACCGGCCTGGCTGTCTGGAGCTGGCCCCGGGGGATCCGGGAGTGTTCCTTCTCCAAACTGGTGTTCTGCAACTTGAACTTGAACTTCTCAAGGTCATAGGGTACCAACTCCTCCAGGGTGGACAGCAGATGGTCACTCAGGGTCCTGGCCATGGTGCTGAGCAGGAGAGGCTGGAGCTAGCCGTCTGGCCTCTGGCAGAAGAAGCCCTCTGTCCTGGGGGATCAAGGGGGAGCAAGAAGATGCAGCTTGTGAAACAACGGAAAAGGGGGCGGGGCTTGGTGGCTCACGCCTGTAATCCTAGCACTCTGGGAGGCTGAGGCAGGAGAATGGCTTGAGCTCAGGAGTTTGACCAGCCTGAGCAAGAATGAGACCCCATCTCTATTAAAATAGAAGAATGAGCCAGATGTGGGTGGCCCTGGCCCATAGTCCCATCTACTCAAGAGTATGAGGCAAAGTGATTGCTTGAGCAGGAGAGTTTGAGATTTCTGTGAGCTAAAACGAACTAACAGAAAAGGCAGAGGAAGTGCTCTGTGCTTTGGTGAGAACTGAGACTAAGGACAGGGTGTGTCAAGGCTGGCTTGTGTCCTCTTCTCACAGATTCAGAGGCTGCTCCAGCTGGGAGGGCTCATGCCTTGCCAGACCTGTGGACCCAGAACCAAGCTGCCACGTCCATGCCAGACTAAAGATAGGTGGGCAAGTCTGCAAGGGAAGGTCTGGGATTGGGTTCTAGATGCTCCATCTACTCTTTCTTCCTGCAGGGATATGGAGCTGGGGTGTGTGGGTGAGTGGAAACAGAGAAGACCATGCTGAGGGTCAGCCCCACTTGGCCAACTGTTGTTCTCCAAACTCTAGGAGTTTTATGACCCTTCCAGAGCCAGGGGCAGGGTAAAAGGGTGGGCAGCAAATACAGCCCCAAGAGCTTTCTCCCTCCCTGCCCAAGAAGGTAGGTGAAGCCAAAAGGGCACCGCCAGGGCACAAGTTCTGGCATCACCCATATTGACCCAGTTCCAATTGTCTGGTCCATCCAGGAACATGAAGACTTTGAAATGCCATGCCTAGACTGCTATCCTGATTGGTTTGTTCCCGGAGCTGACTGAGCCCTTGCTCCCTGAGGCTCTTCCACGCGCATTTACCCAGCTCCTGTTCTGGACACCACAAGGATGCTAGAGATACAATGGTGAAAAGGTCCATGCATCCTTCCGCTCACAGCTGGGTGGGATGCCTAGAGAGGGCTCCAAAGGTAATGAAAGCCACTTGTGAACCAAGCTGACTTCTACCTTACTTATGTTCTTTTTTTTTTTTTTTTGAGACAGAGCCTCAAGCTGTCCCCCT
>NW_003852439.1:9697934-9699523 GCF_000181295.1 Otolemur garnettii
TTATTGTTGTTTGGCGGGTTTGGGCTGGATTCGAACCCACCACCCTAGGTGTATGTGGCTGACGCCCCAGCCGCTTGAACCATAGGCACTGAGCCCTTACTTATGTTCTTTTGCATACCCTGATTTTTTTTTTTTTTAGAGACAGAGTCTCACTTTGTTGCCTTCGGTAGAGTGCTGTGGCATCACAGCTCACAGCAACCTCCAGCTCTTGGGCTTAGGCCATTCTCTTGCCTCAGCCTCCTGAGTAGCTGGGAATATAGGCACCCGTCACAACACCTGGCTATTTTTTTGTTGCAGTTTGGCTGGGACCGGGTTTGAACCCCCCATCGGTGTATGGGGTTGGTACCCTAGTCACTGAGCCACAGGCACTGCCCTGCATACCCTGATTTTTATCCCTAACCTTTTGTTCTAAAAATTTTCAACCTACAGATCGATGGAGAGCATCATACAATGAAAACACTTAGCACTTACCAGGACTCAGCAGCTGTTTATATGTTACAGTATTTTCTGTTCCTCTCTCTTTAGCTTTTGCCATGTGAGTGCGTGCATACACATACACACACTTCTTTTTTTCTCATTTGGTAATAAATTAAAAACCTATCATTCCTAATATCTCAAATACCCTAAAAACTAAGAATAAAGATACAAGGATATTATTTTAAATAATCACAATCAATTGTCACACCCAAGAAACATAACTTCTTACAATACTATAATCAGTCCATAATCAAATTTCCCTAATTTGTCCTATAAATGTCCTTTGTAGCTTTCTTTCTTCTTTCTTTTCTTTTCTTTTTTTTTTTTTTGAGACAGAGTTTCACTTTGTTGCCCTCAGTAGAGTGCTATGATGTCACAGCTCACAGCAACCTCCACCTCTTGGCTTAGGAGATTCTCTTGCTTCAGCCTCCTGAGTAGCTGGGACTACAGGCGCCCCGCACAATGCCCAGCTATTTTGTTGTTGTTGTTGTTGTTGTTGCAGTTTGGCTGGGGCTGGGTTCAAACCTGCCACCCTGCGTATATGGAGCCAGTGCCCTATGCACTGAGCCACAGGCGCTGCCTGTAGCTTTCTTTTTAAAACCCAGGATCCAGACATCATGCATTGCTTTTAGTTGTTCAATTTCTACCATTTCCTTTTTAACATTTTCACGTTTCCCTGCCTTTTTTTTTTCCCCAACACATAAATCTCAAGCAGAATTTCCTTCAAAGTAGATTTGTATGATTGTTTCCTCATTGTTAGACTGTGAGTAATATCTAACTGTCCTCGAGAACTTTCTATTGTAAAAGGACATTTTTTCTCTCTGTAATTAATAAGTAACCTGAACACGTGAAAATGCCTTGTTCCCCCACACTCTGTCATCCACTGGTTTTAAGATTCATTGACGATCTTTTCCTAAAGGAATTATTACAGCAGTTGTTGCAAAACAGTGGTATTTTTCTCACTTAGATGGCATTATTTGCATATCTTAGTTTAAACTTTCTGTCTTTCTCAGAAATTTTTTGGCTTAAAGATGTTTTGTTGATAATACAATTTACCCTTCACCACCACTTCTTATGTACCAGGCACTGATTTTTTTTTTTTTTTTTTTTTT
>NW_003852439.1:9699781-9709160 GCF_000181295.1 Otolemur garnettii
AGCCGCACTGATTGTTTTGTAAACATCATCTCCTAAAATTTCTGTAGCACCCCTGCATAGCTGGGCTTATCATCATCATTTACAGCCAGGAATCTGTGGCTTGGTGACTTGCCCAGAGCCAGGATCCAAACTTATTCTATTAAACCACTTTACAACATTGCCTCGTGCATGACAATAATCTATGATTTTACTGTTCATCACTACTCATAGGTGTCAGCTCACCAGTGAGGATCAGAAGGGGTAGCTCCCACACGGCAGTCACAAAATTCTGATGCCTGGTAGAACAGCCCTGAGCAGGGTGACTGCACAGCCTGGGGTCCAGGCTTCTACAAGTTTTGGTTGGTTGAATTTAACTTATTTTCCAGTCTGTCCACATATTTTATATTGTAGAATATTTTGTGCTTTTGGTCTAATAGCTGACAACAAACATACAGTTCACTAGATCCTGCTGAGAAAATAACCTCCAAACCAATATTTTCCCTAAAAAGTGGGTGAACTGAAATGCACATTTATGGTACAGATGGTAGATATAAAAAATTCTCAGGTTGCAGCCAGGCATGTTGGTTTATTCCTGTAATCCTAGAACTTTGAGAGGCAGAGGCTGGAGGAGGATTGCTTGAGCTCAGGAATTTGAGAAAGCCTCATGTTGGGCCAAAAGGGTGTTGGCTTTCTCTCTGGAACCTGACCCAGTACTGGACTCTGGAAGGCAGCACCCCAGCCCCATCCTAGGCCGCCTCCTGCTATTGAAGGGAGAAGGGATGAGATTGTGCAATAACACAAAGGGTACCATGGGTTCTGACCCTTCTTAACTGGTCAGGAAACTCCTCGGAGCTGAGACTAAAGCCCCTGTGACTGTTTGGGTAGGAAATGGGGCTTTCCAGTCGAAAGCAGGATATTTTGCAATTGCGGCAATACCTTTTGCAATAGGGGCAGTTCTGAGACAGGGACTTCTGAACTAATGGTTGTTTTTGTTTGTTCCTTTCTGAGACAGCGTCTCACTCTGTCTCTCTGGCTACACTCATCATAGCTCACCGCAACTTCAAACTCCAGGGCTCAAGTGATCCTCTTGCCTCAGCCTCCCAAGTAGCTGGGACCACAAGCACCTGGCACAAAACCCAGCTGGTTTTTCTATTTTTAGTAGAGATGGAGGTCTTGCTCTTGCTCAGGCTATTCTCAAGCTCTTAAGCTCAAGGGATCCTCCAGCGTTGGCCTACCAGAATGCTTGGCTTGGATTATTGGCGAGAGTCACTGTACCACCCTTGAGTCAGTGTTTTGTTTTGTTTTTTTAAGAGACAGAGTTTCACTTTGTTGCCCTCAGTAGAGTGCTGCGGCATCACAGCTCACAGCAACCTCCAGCTCTTGGGCTTAGGTGATTCTCTTGCCTCAGCCTCCTGAGTAGCTGGGACTACAGGTGCCTGGCACAACGCCCGACTGTTTTTTTTTTTTTTTTTGAGACAGAGCCTCAAGCTGTCCCCCTGGGCAGAGTGCCGTGGCATTACAGCTCACAGCAACCTCCAACTCCTGG
Organism: Otolemur garnettii; assembly: GCF_000181295.1. NCBI lineage: Eukaryota > Metazoa > Chordata > Mammalia > Primates > Galagidae > Otolemur > Otolemur garnettii. The sequence goes on from NW_003852439.1 coordinate 9,701,307, forward strand.
GCTCAAGCGAGTCTCCTGCCTCTGCCTCCCAAGTAGCTGGGACCACAGGTGCCCGCCACAACGCCCGGCTATTTTTTGGTTGCAGCCATCATTGTTGTTTGGCGGGTCTGGGCTGGGGATTCGAACCCGCCACCTTAGGTGTACGTGGCTGGCGCCTTACCCGGTTGAGCTATAGGCGCCGAGCCCCGACTGTTTTTTTGTTGTTGTTGCAGTTTGGCCGGGGCTGGGTTCAAACTTGCCACCCTCAGTATATGGGGCTGGCGCCCTACTCACTGAGCCACAGGCATCAACTGAGTCAGTGTTTTGATAACACTGTGTCCTTTCTAGGACAAAAGACACTCATAAAGCTTTTGTTTTTTGAAGCTCTCATGTTGTTTTTAAAATGAAGAAATGTAATGAAAGTGGAGTGGTGAGCCTGCCACTGAGTGTGTAACCTTATTTCAGGGCAACATGACAAATCTAAACCCAATGAAGCTGCTGCAGAGGACCCACTTCTGCCCTTACTTCCGAGTAAAGAGTAGCTCAGACATTCCAACCCATAATCTGTTCCTGGTTCACCAGCGGTTTCACTTCTTATGGCATTCATTTCTACCTCATTTGGAGATTAAAAAAATGAATATTATATTTTTATAATACATAGAAAGGTAGTTTAAAAAGTCTTTTATAATTAGTTTAACCTCTCAGTGAATTAACAGTCCTTTATCATGTTAAAGGAGGTTTATAGTATTTAAATGTAACATGGCCATTACTGAGAGAATAGACAGAGCTGTTGGAAGGTCCTGGGAAACTTCCTGTGTTGATCTGGAGTTGAGAACAATGGATCCTGTTGTGACCCAAACCTCCCTTTCTCTTTTCCCTAAGACATTTAATTTTTTTTTTTTTTTTTGAGTCAATCTCACTCTGTTACCCAGGCTAGAGTGTCATAGCATTAGCCTAGTTCACAGCAACCTCCAACTCCTGGACTCAAGCAGCCCTCCTGCCTCAGCCTCCCAAGTAGCTGGGACTACAGATACCTGCCATGATGCCTGGCTAATTTTTCTATTTTTAGGAGAGACGGGGATCTTGCTAGTCTTGAACTCCTGAGCTGAACCAATCCTCCCACTTCTGCCTCCTAAATTGCTAGGATTACAGGCATCAGCCAGCACACTTGGCCAGTATATTTAACTTTAAGGGAGAAATCTGAGACTTTAAGAGGCTAACCATTTGAAGTAAATTTCCAGGCAACTAACAGATGCTTTGTTTACAATTTCTTGATGGCTTTCTCCAGGGAGAGCAAACCGGTGAGAAACGTCCCTTGGTCATTCATTCCTTTTTTTTTATATTTTTGGTTCCTGACTCCCTAAATTGCCCTCACTTCAGAGCTGAGATTATGTTTTTCACAGTATTTGATAAATCAAACTTTTAAAATCTAAAAAGTTAACTTTTTTTAAAAGGTAAAAATCTAAATGTCTCTGTAACAAATGGGCTTAATCCAAATTCCAAGCATATCCGATGCACCAAAAAGCTGTATCAAAATGGCCAAAACAGGCTCGGCGCCTGTAGCTCAGTGAGTAGGGTGGCAGCCACATCCACCAAGGCTGGTGGGTTTGAGTCTGGCCTGGGCCTGCTAAACAACAATGACAGCAGCAACTTAAAAAATAGATGGGCATTGTGGCAGACACCTGTAGTCTCAGCTACTTGGGAGGCTAAGGCGAGAGAATTGCTTAAGCCTCAGAGTTGGAGGTTGATGTGAGCTGTGATGCCACAGCACTCTATCCAGGTGACAGCTTGAGACTCTTTCTCAAAAAAAAGGGGGGGGAGGCAAAACAAAATGGCAGCCATAAAATGTCTTTTACTGCTCCTGGAAGGATAGAATGGGCATCCTCCTGGAAGGATAGAATGGGCATAGGCAGGGTGCTGGGCATAGGCAAGGCCCCACAGTGAAAAGGGCATGCAGACTGCTCACTGTGGTTGAACCCCAGAGAGACAGGTTGCCAAAATACAACTACAACTTGTGTAGTTTTAGGGCCTGTGATAAGTAGACAAGAGGCCTAGCATTTATTACATATGTGCTCATTTAATTCTCACTCAACTCTGTGAGGAAAATACTATTCTTTTTAATAAGTGATGAAACTTAGACTTAGACGTAGGATGACTCACATGTTTGTCCGAGACCAAAACCAGATTTGTCTAGTTTTAGCACTGAAAACCTCTAGTTCTGGGAATGACCTCAGGTCTGGAAAATTGGGACAGTTGTCCACCCTTTCTAGAGGGGTTGACATACTGAAATCATGCTAGGAAGGGGCCATGACCATTCCTTTAATTCCTATTTATTGAGCACCTAGTATATGCCAGGTACTTTTCTATCAGTAAGGTACTATGGATACAGACATGAATAAAAAAAAGGTCCTCATAGAACTGACATTCTTATTGGGAAATGTAGACAGATGATAAACAAACAGATACATAATGTATCAGGTAGTGATAAGGAAGTTGGAAAAAAAAATCACAGCAGGATAAGGGATCAGTGAGTGCCAGGGATTAGTTTGGTATTTTCATAAGGTAGTCAAAGAAGGCTTTTGTGTTTAAACAGAGACTCAAAGAGAGGGGTTAAGCCCAGCATTTATTTGGGAGATGAATAGTTTTTACCTATTTATAGAGTAAATGTGAAGGTTCTGGGAAGTCTGTGTATTTAATGCTTGAGGAAAAGAAGTGGCTAGAGGAGAGGCAGGCAGGGGGAATGGATGGAGGGGTCAAAGAGGGACCTGAAGGCCAAATCCCATAGGACTTCTTGGCCATGGTAAGGGCTTGCCTTTTACTCTGAGATGAGAGGACATTGGAGAGTTTCAGCAGAGCAGACATGATCAAACTTATGCTTTTCTTTTTTTTTTTTTTTTTTGAGACAGAGCCTCAAGCTGTCCCCCTGGGTAGAGTGCCGTGGCATTACAGCTCACAGCAACCTCCAACTCCTGGGCTCAAGCGAGTCTCCTGCCTCCGCCTCCCGAGTAGCTGGGACCACAGGCGCCCGCCACAACGCCCGGCTATTTTTTGGTTGCAGCCGTCATTGTTGTTTGGCAGGTCCGGGCTGGGGATTCGAACCCGCCACTTTAGGTGTACGTGGCTGGCGCCTTAGCCGGTTGAGCTATAGGCGCCGAGCCAAACTTATGCTTTTCAAGAAAAACTTGATTTCTGTAGGAAGAAGAGGTAGTAGAGAAGGAAGTGGTGGAAGCAGAAAGAGGAGAAAGCAATCTGCTACAATGCAAGACTGGGGTTGCAGGGCCTTGAACCAGCGTGGAGGCAGAGGAGTAAGACTCTGGGTAATTTTGAAGGCAGGACTGACACAGTGTGGATGGATTGGATGTTGGAGGGTGTGAGAGGCCCGGAGGATATGTTTTTTGTTTTGCCAGATTATAGAAAGCTATCTTGAGAAGTTAGGGTTGAACCCTGCAGGCAACAGAGTTTTTGCAAGATTTAATTCCCACTCTGGCCAACCCACTTGCCTATCTTCGCTCAGATCAATGAGATCTGCTGTTCAGGCCCCTTTTCACTGTAAACATACCATAATTGTACTTTCTGAGGGACCCTCCTGAGCAAGATGAAAATGGAGAGAAAGCAGCTTCCCAAAGTGGGATCCAACAGGTGGCCTTGACCCTGCTGAGGGGCTGCAGTCATGGGACCAAGAATACCCACACTGCTCATCAATGAGAGCTTTGTTTGCAATATGGTAACATTAAGCAAGAGGCTTTATAAACTACAAAGTGTTATACACATGATTTATTCTGATTGTTAAATGTAAGTGAAGGGTAAGTGGGTGTTCATTTTTACTCTTTCAATTGTTCTGTGTTTAGAAATTTTGTAACAGCCAGGCGTGGTGGCTCGTGCCTGTGAAGAAGGAGAAATAAATCTTAAACACTTCCTAGTGATGTTGAGAAAGCAGCAGGCAGCTGCAGAACTCCTCCTCCAAAGATAAGAACAAACTTTACACTGAGCTAAAATAACCTTGAAAAGCAAAAGAAGGCTCGGCGCCTGTGGCTTAAGTAGCTAAGGCGCCAGTCACATACACCTAAGGTGGTGGGTTTGAATCCAGCCCTGACCGCCAAACAACAATGACGGCTGCAACCAAAAATACCCGGGTGTTGTGGCAGGTGCCTGTGGTCCCAGCTACTTGGGAGGAGGAGGCAGAAGACTCGCTTGAGCTCAGGAGTTGGAGGTTGCTGTGAGCTGTGACGCCACGGCACTCTACCCAGAGGGACAGCTTGAGGCTTTGTCTCGAAAAAAGAAAAGAAAAGAAAAAAAAAAGACTAGCAACAGTGCTGTGATTTCTAACATCTGTGCCATAAGTACAAAGCTGATATTGAACTGAGAAATAAAAAAGGTATAAAATATCCTGGGAAGAAACTATTCGTCGGAACTCAGCATTTCACGCCTTGAGGTACCTGAGTTTTCACCAGCAATTAAAGGTTTCTTCCTCTATATTGTTGGTGTGTCTTTTTTAATTCGCAGTTTTCCTGCAACACCTGTAATCCCAGCACTTTGGGAGACTGAGGCAGGAGTCTCTCTTGACCCCAGGAATTAAGACCAGCCTGAGCAACAAATGAGACCCTGTCTCTAAAAAACAAGTAAAATAAAATTTTGTTCTTCCAATATTTATAGGGACCTGACTACCAGCCAAGCTCTGAGCATTGAGTCCCTGACCTCCAAAGGGCTCAAAGACCACTGAATGAGCCAGAAAAATATTAAACCCAGCTGGTTTTGTGCCTGGAAAGCAACTGCTCCCTTTGAGTTTCCGTTTACTGAATACTGTCCTCTAAAGTGCTCGCTTTTGGCTCCTCCCCGTCATTCCCACACATCGTTTTGAAACTGCGTGTTTATGAGTCCGGAAGCTGCACTAAGTGGTGAGAAACACGAGATTCTAAGACTTAGGAGCTGTGTGACGTGGGCGAGTTATCTGACTTTTCTGAGCTTCCCTGTGCTGTCAAATAGCTTGTTTCGGAATTCAGAGATAATACACGCAAAAGTGCCCAGCTTCGCTGGAGGAACCACTAGCTTCGTCCTGAGGTGTCTGTGGAGACGGACAGAAGGTCCCGCCCCAGCACCGCCGACACCTCCAGGACACCCGCCTACGCTGGTAGGTGCCCGCCGCCGCCTGCGCTTGGGCAGGGGCCGGCGGGTCTTAACGCTCGGCAGCACAGACCCGGGCCAGGCGCCTCAAGGAGAAGCGGCCCAGGGAAGGAGGGGCGGTGCAGAAGGGCCTCCAACAATAAAGAGGAAGCGCCGGCTGAGGATCTGAGACGCAGGCAGGCGTTGGATTTAAGCGACACCCAGCACACGCTCAACCTCCACCGGGTCACGCGAGCCTGCGGGGGCCCGGGAGGCCAGCCCAGTGCCTAGTGGCTGCAAAAAGGCACGACCCACAGCACCCCCACCACGCACACACATGGGTGGGCGGGCCTCCGAACCACATCTCACCGAAGGCCGGGGGAGCACGCGGAACAAATTGGAGGACGGAGGGACAGGGGCCTACGTCTCCCAGAGGTCGCCGCGCCGCGGCTCCATCGATCTGATTGGCAGCCCCAACAGCCTATGGCTGCTGCTGGTCAGAGTGGCGGTGCGCCAAGTAGCCGCTGCAGTCGCAGGTATCCCCGGCACAAAGCCGGCAAGTAGAGTCGGAGTGTACCAGAGCAGCCGGAGGCTCACGGAGAAGGCCATCTCCGGGTTGTGCCGAGCCCGTTAACTCTCAAATCCCTCCGACCTATTGACCTCCTTCACTCATGTTTGCAGCAAATATTCACCGAGTCCCTGCCGTGTTACACTCACTGTGCCAGGTGCGGAGGAGGGACCCTGTAGGCAAGATCTCTAACCCCGAGGATCTTAACTTGGGTAAACGGTAATTTTCAGGTATGGTAAGAGCTGGGAAAGAAATAGGCCATCCAGGGCGGCGCGTGTGGCTCAGTGGGTGCCGGCCCCTTATACCGAAGGTGGCGGGTTCAAACCCGGCCCCGGCCAAACTGCAACAACAACAAAAAAATAGCTGGGCCTTGTGGCGGGCGCCTATAGTCCCAGCTACTCGGGAGGCTGAGGCAAGAGAATCGCCTAAGCACGGGAGTTGAAGATTGCTGTGTGGTGTGAGCCACGGCATTCTACCGAGGGCAAGTGAGACTCTGTCTCTTAAAAAAAATAAAAATAAAGAAATAGGCCACCCATCTCGGCAACAACATTGCTTTTTTTCTCACTTATAAACGGAGCAGAGGCTGGGGCTCGAACAAGGTTCTCCAGATTGTTTCTTTCTTCTTTTTCTTTTTTTTTTGTACAGGCGCCCGCCACAACGCCCGGCTATTTTTTTGTTGCAGTTTGGCCGGGGCGGGGTTTCACCCCACCACCCTCGGTATACGGGGCTGGCGCCCTACCCTCTTAGCTACAGGAGCTGCCCGGAACCTTACAGATTCTTAAACTTATTTGTTTAATGATTCCTTTTGAAAAAATCTAGCAAAATGCTGTGAGTCACAGAGATAATGGTTTGGCTTAGGAAAAGGCACAGTGTCTACCGTTTATTTCAGGGTGTTCGTGGACTTCCTTAAGTTCATCTGAAGTACCCGGTAGGGCCTTCAGAGCATAGAAAACCCCACTAATGCCAGAGAAGCCACTACTTTTTAACTTTATAATACATATTGGACCTTCAAGAAAGATTTACTTGGATCCGAGTGTATTGCAGCCAATAAAAAAGTTAAGGAACGCTCAGCTAGATGGTCTGTTTTTCTATATCATTTCAATGTTATGTATAAGTTCTACCCATTAAGACTATTGTGTTCAGCTAAACATAAACCAGACCGTATTCACCTGCATGGTAATCTGAGGGGTACTATTTTTCTTTTTTAAGACAGAGTGTCACTTTGTCGCACTCTCGATTGAGTGCTATGACGTCACAGTTCAGCAACCTCCACCTCTTGGGCTTAAGCGATTCTCTTGCCTCAGCCTCCCGAGTAACTGGGACTACAGTCGCCCACCACAACGCCCAGCTATTTGTTGCAGTTGGGCCGATGCTGGGTTCCAACCCGCCACTCTTGGTATATGGGGCCAGCGCCCTACTCACTGAGCCACAGGTGCCACTCGTGAGGGGTATTATTATTTCTTTTTCTTTTGAAACAGGGTCTCACTCTGTCCTCCGGGCTGGAGTGCAGTGTCGTCATCATAGCTCATTGCAACCTCATGCCCCTGTGCTCAAGTGATCCTCCTTTCTCAGCCTCCAAAGTCACGCTGAGATGCACGACCACGCCCAGCTAGTTTTCCTTATTTTTTGTAATCACCGGGTCTGGCTCTTGCTTGGACTGGTCTACCAGCTCCTGACCTCAAGAGAAAAAAAAAAACCCCGCCTCCACTTCCCAGAGTGCTAGAAGTACTGGCATAAGCCACTGCGCCCCAGCTTAATATTTCTTTGCCTGCCACCCGCCAATTAGTCAGAGACTGTAAATAACTTAAATATCTATTACCAGGGGATAAGTGGCTGAATAAGTTTTGCTGAATGAACGACACTGCATCCAATGAAAACAATAGAGTGGGTTTCTGCATGCTGATCTGCGAAGATGACTAATATAACTAAATGAAAGGAGCATGTTTGCAGTGCAATGTGGATAGTATATATATGTTTGTAAACAGCAGAAAAAATATTAACATGTAAATATCGGGAAGGAGATGCAAAGAATAACATGGCTACCTCCAGAGAGTAGAATCAGCGATGGGAGCTGGCCTTTTTACTCTGTGTTCTCTATATATTTTAATTTTTTTCAATGAATTAAAAGCTTTATGACTCAATGGAACAGTTCGTGACTATATTCTCAATGTAGCTAATAAAGTAAAACAGGAAATATGGCAGTCTAA
>NW_003852439.1:9709705-9710660 GCF_000181295.1 Otolemur garnettii
ACACACACACACACTTGACATCAAATTAACATGAAAAGACTATTCTTTAGGGCATGTTTTATGTCATGATTCTCCTGCAGCTATAAAGCAGAAACTGAAATTTTAAAAATGTGATTGAAAATAATTTGAAATGACTGAGAAGCTGTTTGCCCAGGAAAGCTATGGTTCTTTGGACAAAAGCCTTCACTTGAAGGGCAGTAAGTACCAATGTGCTCATGCCCGCCAAACTCAGGTGGTGTTTCTTCTGCTGTCCTACAGTGGGCATGCTCATATATGGCTGAGGCTGAAACCACAGTAGACGCACCCCTAATGACAGTGCCTCTGCAGAAACCAGCTGGAAATAATCCCTAATGCCACAGAAAGTTGTTAGGAGAAAACAACTGTGTAAGTAAGAGCTAAAATTGGAGAACAAAGACCGCAGAAAACATTACCAAGGTTTACGGGGTGAGGAATGTCAAAATACCAAAAACCATAGCTTCAGAACTGCAATGGATGACACTTTTAACTGAAGATAACACACTGTGAGTACTTTGTATGTGCCAAATGTCATGAGAGTACTTTACATGCTTTCATAGCACAGCATGACACTGGCCAAGTGATGGTTTCAGCCACAGCCCTATATAAGCATGCCCACTGCCTTTCTATTTACAAAGGGTGAAATGTTAATAGTGTTCATGAGTTAGGCATATTTGTGCCATTGTAAGCTATGCTGTAGCTGTTTAATATGTGAACTCTAAATGGCATCTTTGACTCTGATAGCTGAAATATGTGCTTTATGTATTCTGAAGTTTTTATGTAAAGGTAGTCTGAGATTATTGTAGTTAACATTTTTTGTTTCATTTAAAGGGATGATATAGGAAAAGACATTTTTCTGGTAAAGATGTTTATCTGTTTTAAAAGCTAATTCCTTTTAATATTTCTTTTCAGGTAATAAGAATGAATTTTTTTTTTTTTT
>NW_003852439.1:9711152-9712264 GCF_000181295.1 Otolemur garnettii
CTCACAGCAACCTCCAGCTCCTGGGCTCAAGCAAGTCCCCTGCCTCAGCCTCCCAAGTAGCTGGGACCATAGGCGCCTGCCACAACGCCTGGCCATTTTTGGGTTGCAGCCATCATTGTTGTTTGGCAGGCTGGGGCTGGATTCGAACCCACCATCTTAGGTGTATGTGGCTGGCGCCTTAGCCACTTGAGCCACAGGCGCCAAGCCAAAAATGACTTTTAACAAGAAATGCAGTCTGACCTAGGATTATAATAACCTTCATTGAAATAGAGTGTACCATCTTTCATTTATCAGTCATTAACATCTGTCATGGAACACTGTCAGGAAAGGAGCAAAGAACTGGGCCTAAGGCTTAAATCTGAGCATTGGTTGTTTCTGAAATTATTCAGACCAGATTGATTGCTAGGCTAAGAATAAGAGAGGATTTTGAGATGGATATTCATTTTAGGAATAAAGACCATGAAATTTCCTAGGGGGTTTCTCTTGGGAATGTCAAAATGGGTGCAAGTACAATAGGACAGAATAATATTTCTCTTCCTCCCACCCCCCACCATATTGTGAGCCACCAAGAGCTGATTCACTTGTTTATTTCTGAATTTCCTTGATTTTAGCCTAGAAAACATCCTCAGCATTCTTTAAAATCACCCCCGTTGGATTCTAGGAGGTCACATTTGCAAAAATCTTAAAGTAGTCCCTGCAGGTTCTCTCCAATTTTTAGGAACACAAACAACTATGGCATATTAGGGAGGTCTTGCTTAGTTAGACAAAGTCCGAGGCCTCTCCTAGCTCCTTTAGCCTTCTGTTCTTACTGCCAATTTTAGCAAATAGGGAGCTATTAAAAATTGTTATATAAAATCTGTAGAACAGGTATTTTTAAAAACTTCACATGGGGGGTGGCGCCTGTGGCTCAAAGGAGTAAGGCTCTGGCCCTATATGCCGGAGGTGGCCGGTTCAAGCCCAGCCCCTGTCAAAAACTGCAAAAACAAAAACAAACAAACAAAAAAACTTCACTTGGGCTCGGCGCCTATAGCTCAACCGGCTAAGGCGCCAGCCACGTACACCTAAGGTGGCGGGTTCGAATCCCCAGCCCGGACCCGCCAAACAACAATGAT
>NW_003852439.1:9712924-9720923 GCF_000181295.1 Otolemur garnettii
TTTTTTTTTAGAGACAGAGTCTTACTTTGTCGCCCTTGGTAGAGTGGTGTGGCGTCACAGCTCACAGCAACCTCCAGCTCTCGGGCTTAGATGATTCTTTTGCCTCAGCCTCCCAAGTAACTGGGACTACAGGCATCTGCTACAATGCCCAGCTATTTTATTGTTGTAGTTTTGGCCGGGGCTGTGTTCAAACCCTCCACCCTAGGTATATGGGGCTGGCGCCTTACTCACTAAGCCACAGGCGCCACCTGTGTAATGTTTCTTGAACAGCTTGACCAGTTGACCAACTCTTAAATCCAAGAGGAAATAAATAAAAACTGCAATGACAAACTCTTTTGAAATCATTAGTAAAAACATTATATATAAAAATTATGGTATGAGGCAAGGCACACCTGAAATCCTAAAACTCTGGGACGACAAGGTGGGTAGATTGCCTGAGCTCAGAAGTTTGAGACCAGCCTAAGCCAGAGCAAGACCCTGTATCTAGTAAAAATGGAAAAATTAGGTAGGCATGGTGATGGGCGCCTGTAGTCTCAGCTACTCTGGAGGCTGAGGCAGAAGGATCACTTTAACTCAAGAGTTTGAGGTTGCTGTGAGCTCTGATGCCACGGTACTCTACTCGGTGACAGTGTGAGATTCTGTCTCAAAAAAAAAATTATGGTATCAGTTGTGTTCGTCCTCTGGAAAAAATTATGGGATATAACTAAAGCTATACTTAAATTCATATCTTAAGTGCTTTCTGTCGTAAACAATAAAGAATAAAAATAAAACATATGGCCAGGTGCAGTGGCTCACGCTTGTAATCTTAGCACTTTGGGAGGCTGAGGTGGGAGGATCACTTGAGGCCAGGAGTTTGAGACCAGCCTGAGCAAGAGTGAGATCTCATTTCTACAAATAATGGAAAGATTAGGCCAGCATAGTGGTACACATCTCTTGTAGCAGCTACCTGGGAGGCAAAGGCAGGAGGACAGCTTGAGCCAGGAGTTTAAGGTTGCAGTGAGCTACAATGATGCCACTGCACTCTAGCCTGGGACATAGAGCAAGACTGCTAAAAATCAAAATGCAGTATTTTCAAAAAGCTTATGTTATAGCCTGTACATAGTATTTTATTTAGTCTTTATAGTATTTATATAGCAGGTATTAATGTATGCCCTTATCTTTTTAAAATGCTCAGAAGCATAATTATCCATATCCATATAATATTCTAACTAAATTCTTGGTTTCCAAGAGCTACTTCACATCTTTCTTGATTCAATGCTACAAACATTTATTAATGTTTGGTATAGACAGGGCATTTTAAGGAATGAAGAGAAGAATAACATTCTCTACTTTGTAAAAATCCAGTCATATGTGATATGCCATGTGTGGACACTGGGTGCCCACATCAAGAGAGGATGCATAGGCTTGGTGCCAGCCACATACACCTGAGGTGGTGGGTTCAAATCCAGCCCAGGCCCGTGAAGCAATGATAGCTGCAACCAAAAAATAGCCGGGCATTGTGGCAGGCACCTGTAGTACCAGCTCCTTGGGAGGCAGAGGAGGAGACTTGCTTGAGCCCAGGAGTTGGTGGTTGCTGTGAGCTGTGATGCCACAGCACTCTGCCCAGGGCGATAGCTTAAGGCTCTGTCTCAAAAAAAAAAAAAAAAGAAAAGAAAAAAAAGATGCATGTAGGAAAGGATACAGGTTGTAATTCACTTACACCTAAACCTGCTAAACTTGCCAGCTAAATGAACTGATTTAAGTGCTAAAAATGAGGTCAAATAAAGCATCATGGCAGCACAGACACAAGTGATTTGACTTGTGGTAGAGGCAGAAGGCAGCACATATTGCCACAGTTCAAGGCCTATGCCATAAAGACCTTTCCAGTCTTATAATATTAAAGTTAGTAACATTTAATTATAATATTAAAGTTATAATAACTTCATTATTAGGGCAGCAGAGAACCATGGGAAGTTCTCCCTGTTTGTTGTTTCTGTTTTGTTTTACCCCCTCCTCCCCACTAAGAATAGTTTCTCAATTCCAACTACTTGATCAAAGGGAAGAAATAGTTCAAAGTTCTTAAAACACACTGCCGAACTTCTTTCCATAAAGTGTAGTACATCTTGGCTTGGCACATCTCAAGTGGCTAAGGCGCCAGTCACATACACCAGAGCTGGCGGGTTAGAATCCAGTCTGGACCTGCCAAACGATGGCTGCAACCGAAAAATAGCCAGGCATTGTGGTGGGTGCCTGTAGTCCCAGCTACTTGGGAGATGGAGGCAGGAGAATCACTTAAGCCCAGGAGTTAGAGGTTTCTGTGAGCTGTGATGCCATGGCACTGTACCCAGGGCAACAGCTTGAGGCTCTGTCTCAAAAAAAGAGTGTAGTTGCAACCTTCAGAGGAATTTTCCACACAGAAAACATTGGTGAGGTCTCTCTCCTGCGCTCTTTTTCTTGGGGTTTGAGTTTGTGAAGTTCTGCCAGGTTGGAGTTCTTAGGTTTCCCTTCCTGTAAAGGAGTTTCGATGACCTAAGCTTTGCTAAGTCTGTAAGGTTTCCCCACTGATTTTGATTTTATCACTACATGTGGATAGTGTTTTTTGTAAGAAGGAACCACATAGAGCATTTCCCTCTACGATAACAATGAAGGGATGCAGAGTCCAAAGTTGTTTTGTACTTTGAAGAGTCTTCATTTCTCTCCTGATCTCAAAACCTGAGACAAGAAATAGAAATTGCAGATGTCACCCAGTCTAAGGAGAAAGAACGTGATGGGGTGGGGGAAGAGTTGTATTAGACGTCAAGAGAATGATAGAAACTATTAAATAAAATCCCAAAGCTTTTTACTCCAAATGAGGCTGAATTTTTCTTTTGTTTCTCCCCTTGTTTCTTTCAAATGAATATTCACCTACCTTGGAGCCAAGTAATGTTTTCATTTCTTTGGAATCCTGTGATTCCTTCACCCATGGCTCTGCACTATGCTCCAATGGGAAGTGCAGGTCCAGTTTTGGTACTGGCTATCCTGGCCACAGAAAGATAGGAATCATGATGGTTTGTGTCACCACTGGTTTTCCCTGAGTTCAGGCTAATTTCTGGGAGAGATGAATTCTCTGTATCTTTTTCTTTCTTTCTTTCTTTTTTTTTTTTTTTGCTGTTTTTGGTAATTCAAGGTTATTTCCCTCCAATCTCTGGAAAAGGAGTGAACTAATTTTTTTAAAGTCAATGCACTGCATTAGTTTTACATCATCTTTTAAATATTTTGATAAAATAATTATCTAAATTAGAACCAAAATATGAAGTAATTATCTTCTTAAAATTCTGACTGTCTTAAGGCGTAGTTCAAGAGAAGAAAGAGAGGTAAATTTGGCAGTTAAACTATGGATTAAGCTTGGCGCCTGTAGCTCAGCAGTCAGGGCGCCAGCCACATACACCAGAGCTGGTGGGTTTGAATCCAGCCTAGGTCTGCCAAATAACAATGACAACTACAACCAAAAAATAGCTGGGTGTTATGGAGGGTGCCTGTAGTCCCAGTTACCTGGGAGGCTGAGGCAAGAGAACTGCTTAAGCCCAAGAGTTTGAGGTTGCTGTGAGCTGTGACGCCACAGCACTCTACGGAGGGCAGCAAAGACTCTTGTCTCAAAAAAAAAAAAAAAAGAAAAAGAAAAGAAACTATGGATTAATTTCAGTTAACAGATTTGCAAATAAACCCTGGCATCTGAACAAGTTTGGTTGGTAACCAGGAAAAACAGTCTTTATGTATTTGTTTTAGCTGAAGTCTAAACGTGGTCTTGATAGTAACTGAAACAACTCTCTAACAGCGTTTCTATAAACCCAAAGACAACTAGTAAAATGTTCTCCAGTTTGTTCTCCTGCTGTGTCCTACCATTCCGCCCCTAACAGTTTTGGTTTGACCCCACTTTCGATGTTCCTTCTTCTCCCTCTTCATCTTCGACAAAGTTTATCCACCTGCAAGAAAACAAAGGTTGGTAAATAGTGATTTATTTACTTTTAAGATGCTGGACAACACTGAATAATTAGTGACTTAATATTCAAGTAGAGAAATATGATTAAATACTAACATTATCAAGCAATTATTAGCAAGATAGTTTCATTAATGTTAATCTGAAGGAAACCTTAAATTCTTAGAACATTTATTTATTTAGTGACAGAGTCTCACTTTGTCGCTATGTGCCATGGCCTCATAGCTCATAGCAGCCTCAAATGCTTGGGCTCAAGCGATGCTCTCACCTCTGCCTCCTGAGCAGCTGAGACTACAGGCGCCTGAGACAGTGCCAGACTAGTTTTTAGAGGTGGGGTCTTGCTCTACCTCAAGCTGGTCTTGAACTCCTGAGCTCTAATAATCTACCCACCTCGGCCTCCCAGAGTGACAGATGAATTCCAGAACTTTTAATCAAAATATAGGAAGTGGAGCAAAATGTCTTACTTCATATTTTCATAGAGAAAAGGCAATATATTTCAAATTAATAAAAATAAAATTCCATTTCAAATGAAATGTTGTTTAAATTTATTATTGTATGATTAGATTTCAAAACTAAGAGTGGAATCAAAGGATAATGTGATAGAAATCCCCAAGTCGTAAATCAAAGGAAGGCTGCAGTCCAGCAAAACTGGGAAGAAAACCAAACTGGGAGAGACAAGTAGCAAAGGCAAGCGCTCAATAAAGGGTTATTGGTTGACACATTTTACTCCTACATCGCTTCTATTCGCTGATCTGGAAGCCTGACCGTGGCTGGACGAATCGAAGACCTGGGCTGACTCTGGCCACAGCTGAGGAGCCTTCTTCTCGGAGACAGAAAGGCTGCAACCGCGCCGGTCAGGGAATCAACTCTTAGCCCCTCACGATGAAGTTCACAACGGAGCTGGGAGAGGGGACGAATAACAATCCCGCCCTAGGAGGGCTGAGCAATAAACAGACCCATAGAGAGAGCGGCTAGCGCCGCACGCCCCGAAAGTTTAAAGTCTGGTCTGTAGTCAGAAGCCTGTGTATGGCGCTAGCCTGACCCGGAGCTTTCCCGTGGGACTGTCAGCCGCCGGACGCGAGCCTCAAACCATGAAAAAGGACACCGCTCCCTGCAACCCGGCTTCCAGGCTCCCGGAGCTCGCGGCAGTTGCCTAAGGCGCAGGCGCGCTTGCGGGGCCGAGTCCAGGACTGCATCTCCCAGCAGACCTCGCGTGGACGGACGTATCGAGGTGCTGGAGCCTAGGAGGCTTCAGGGGCGGGTAGGGAGTGCTTCAGGGGAGCTTACTAACAATTCGAATTTCTGGGCCCCACTCAGACACTCGGATGCAAAGGCATCTTGACGCTCTGAAATTTGCATTTCAATAGGCTTTCCTGAGGAATTCTATCGAGATAGTCTGCGAGTCACAACCATCTTGGGCTTAGGACCTACCGGCCCGGACCCCAGTCTCCATTCGGCCTTTCTGATGGCCCCGCCTCTCCTCTCCAATTGGCCCCTTTGCTCATCCCGCCTTCGCAAGCAAATCTTCCTTGCTGGTAGGTCAGTGGTGAGACCTTACCCAATTGGGATTAGAGTTTGCAAAACGTGACCCGGAAGTTGGTCCCAAGCCGGCGCCGTTGGCCCGTGGACGCCTAATTCGTGCGCAGGGACCTCCGGCGTGGTAGGGCATTGCTGAGTCTTGCATGGGTCAGCTGTAGGGGGAAGCGCGGCGTTCCGGTCCTGCCTCGGGGACGTCTTGGTTGGGGTGAACCAAGGGACCAGTGCAGTGGCTCCCGAAACTGATTGAGGCCCAAGCCCAGGAGGCAGCTCCGCCCAGGCTGGAGCTGGGCTCTCCAGCTGCCACTTGGAGTCCCGGACCCCCGGTTCCTGCCGACGCCGTACATCCTTGGACTGTGTACCGGTCCTAGGCGGGCGCAGCTAGTTTCGTGGTCAGTACACTCTGGGGCCTTAACGATGGCGTCGGGGCAGAGTTCCCAGGAACAGGAAGGACTACTGATAGTGAAATTGGAGGAGGACTGTGTCTGGAGCCAGGAGCTGCCCCCGTCTGACCCAGGACCAAGTCCAGAGGCCTCCCACCTGCGCTTCAGACGTTTCCGCTTCCAAGAGGCAGCTGGTCCCCGGGAAGCCCTTAGTCGGCTCCAGGAACTTTGCCATGGGTGGCTGAGGCCAGAGATGCATACCAAGGAGCAGATTCTGGAGCTGCTGGTGCTGGAGCAGTTCCTGATCATTCTACCCCAGGAGATCCAGAGCAGGGTGCAGGAGCTGCATCCGGAGAGCGGCGAAGAAGCGGTGACCCTTGTGGAAGATATGCAGAGAGAGCTTGGGAGACTGAGACAACAGGTGAGAGCGAGAACGAGCTGTTTTATCTGCAGTTTTTTTGACCCTTAGGACTAGGATATAGCGCCCCCAGTCGAGTTTACTTGGTTGCCCTGAGATCTTAAATGGGAAAGAGGCCTTTTTGTTTTAATCTGGAACACTCATCCTCCAGATATTTCCCAAATGAACCGAGTGAGTAGTGAAGAATGCCTTGTTTCCACATGGAGGCAGTGCTCCTGCATTAACATTAGGCCTGGAGTTAGATCACCAGTGTTCAAATCCTAGGTTTGTCACTTTGGGCAAGTTTTTGATCCCTTGGGGCGCTGTTTTCCTCCGGGTAAGATGAGGATGATAAAATATTTCCTAGGGCTGTTTTCTCAACCTTCCTAATGACTTCCCCAACTACAGAATTGTTTTTGTTGCTAGTAGCAACGAAATTTTATGGTTGGGGGTCACCACAACTTGAGGCACTGTATTAACGGGTTGTGGCATTAGGAAGGTTCAGAACCACTGGTGTAGAGGGAGAGCATCTCGAAGTTCTGATCACACTACTGGCTTATAGTCAGTGTCCTTTTGTATACAGAACAGAGGCAATTTAGAGCTATGTGAATGTTGAGTAGTTAAGAGTGCTTGCTACTCCTAATATTCCTTTACTCTGACCTGTCATTTTTTTTTTTTTTTTTTGAGACGGAGCCTCAATACCTGTTACTATTTGTTTGGGCTCAAAAGTCTTGTCTCCTCTGCAGAGCTGGGCCTCAGTTAATTGTGAACCTCGAAAAACCATTTGGCATTGAGTCTCTGAATTGTCTGTCCCCCAGGATGACAAGGGTCACCAAAGTTTAGCTTATCCAGTAGTGAGGAAAAGCAGCATCTAGAACAGGTGAGAGAGCAAAAGCCAGTGAGATGTATCAGAACAGCTGTGGGGGGAAGGTGTACAATGGGATTTACCCCACTCCCAGTTTCAGCTGACACACATCCAAGGGTGGGGAACCTGTGGCCTTTTAATTTCAAGATTCTTCTTTTTAAAACACCAAACTAGCAAGAAAAGCTTAATCTTTCTCTGCTAAAAGGATTAGTTCTGCAAAATTTTGATTTCCCCAGAATTTTGCCTTAAGGCTGCAGGCTCCCCATCAAACTGCTTACTGGGTCCTAAATGATCACCTATGGTTCTTTGTTGAAGGCTTGCCCTCAGAATCCTGTACTAATTTCCCTTCCTGTTGGGCCCCATTGTGATGATGAGTGATGTGGGTTGGTTCCCAGGTCACAAACCACGGGCGGGGAACAGAAGTGGTTTTGGAGGAGCCTTTGCCTCTGGAAACAGCACAAGAGTCACCAAGCTTCAAGCTGGAGCCAGTGGAGACTGAGCGAAGCCTTGGCCCCAGGCTGCAGGAGCTGCTAGGCCCCAGCCCCAAAAGGGAACCTCAGGCTGCAAAGGAACGGGGTGAGGAGCAGTTATCTGGGCAGGTGGGAGGGAGGAGGGGCTTTGGGGTTGCTCCTAACACTAGCTTGGTGTAGCTTTGGTGCCAAGGAGAAGGAATTTCTTAAGTCAGGCTTTCAAATGTGGACTCAAAGACCTAAAAGTAGTAGTGTGGGTTCTTTTAGGGGTAGGGAAAGGGAGGGGGAAGTCTCTTAGTAGTGTCCTTTTGTATACAGAACAGAGGCAATTTAGAGCTATGTGAATGTTGAGTAGTTAAGAGTGCTTGCTACTCCTAATATTCCTTTACTCTG
>NW_003852439.1:9721343-9744637 GCF_000181295.1 Otolemur garnettii
CCTCCCAAGTAGCTGGGACCACAGGCGCCCGCCACAACGCCCGGCTATTTTTTGGTTGCAGCCGTCATTGTTGTTTGGCGGGTGCGGGCTGGGGATTCGAACCCGCCACCTTAGGTGTACGTGGCTGGCGCCTTAGTCAGTTGAGCTATAGGCGCTGAACCCCTGACCTGTCATTTTTGATATCACTTTATTTTGCCTCTGTTGCTTTTTTTTATTATTCAGTCTTAAAAGCAGAGACTG
This sequence comes from Otolemur garnettii, assembly GCF_000181295.1. Classification (NCBI taxonomy): domain Eukaryota; kingdom Metazoa; phylum Chordata; class Mammalia; order Primates; family Galagidae; genus Otolemur; species Otolemur garnettii. The sequence continues at coordinate 9,721,584 of NW_003852439.1, forward strand.
GGTGTTGGGGAATGGATATTTCAAGGTAATAATCCTTGGGTTGCCAAGAATTAGAAATGCCATTCTCATTATGATTTCTATCACCTTCAGCATTATCTGCTCCCTGGCTTTCTCTCTTTCCTCCTGAAGGGAACATAGAAGACAAGGAAATGACTGGGCCCCAGGTGAAGTGGAAGCTTCCATTGTCTCCCCCCAGAACCCTTCTTTCTTCCTTTAGTGTTCTTTTTGGATGGGTGGGGGGCCCTTCTGCCACTTGGAGGATATGTTCTTCTCAACACAGGCATCTCCCCAACCATCTTTTCCTCCTCCACCCCTTGCTCCTAGGCCTGACACCCTTCTTCCCTATCATATGTCCTTGGTACCCCTGGGTTTTGCCCATTAACCCATGACTTTGCTTGAATTGTTCTTGATGTATCAGGGGCTAAAGGAGATCTTGTGCTGTTGCAGTTGCCTGAGAGCATAGAGGACGTGGCAGTGTACATCTCCCAGGAGGAATGGGGGCATCAGGATCCTAGTAAGAGGGCCCTCTCCAGGGACACGGTGCAGGAGAGTTATGAGAATGTGGACTCATTGGGTAAGGACTTCTTTTCCAGGGATGATGACTGAACCATTTCTGACCAGGGTCCTGCATCATGTACAGACGCCTCAGGAGATCTCCCTTTGTCTAAAGTCCTCTGCATCTACCAAGTGACAGCATTGGCACACTTATAGGCAGGCTTGGACTTGAGCCCTTGCATTTTGAAATGCTTATTCTTCTGTGCTCTCTTATGTTTCCTGTATTTCTAGGTCCTTCTCCCAAGACAAAAATTTCAGGGGCACTGGCATCAACATTCCAGCTGAAGAGTTTACACATTCTATAAAAATTCAGGAAAGGCAGATGGTCTTAGGGAAATTGGAAACAATGTATATATCTAAAACAGTCTAAATCATAAATTACAATGCATTTATGTGTTGCAGAGATTTAATTTTTTTTTTTAGAGGCAGAGTCTCACTTTATTGCTCTTGGTAGAGTGCTGTGGCGTCACAGCTCACAGCAACCTCCAACTCCTAGGCTTAGGAGATTCTCTTGCCTCAGCCTCCCGAGTTACTGAGACCACAGGTGCCTGCCACAATGCCCGGCTTTTTTTTGTTGCAGTTTGGCTGGGGCTGGGTTCGAACTCACCACCCTTGGTATATGGGGCCAGCGCCCTACCCACTGAGCCACAAATGCTGCCCACTGCAGAGATTTAAAATGACGCCTATGAAATATAACAAACTGAGAGCTAGATTTCCCTCACCTTTTCTCTATGTATGAAAATTCTTTCAATAATTTTTTTTTTTTTTTTTGAGACAGAACCTCAAGCTGTTCCCCTGGGTAGAGTGCCATGGCATCACAGCTCATAGCAACCTCCAACTCCTGGGCTCAAGCGAGTCTCCTGCCTCTGCCTCCCACGTAGCTGGGACCACAGGCGCCCACTGCAATGCCCGGCTATTTTTTGGTTGCAGCCATCATTGTTGTTTGGCAGGCCCGGGCTGGGTATGAACCCACCAGCTCAGGTGTACGTGGGTAGCGCCTTAGCCACTTGAGCCACAGGCGCCGAGCCTCAATAAAAATTTGGGGTAGGTCTTAAAAGACAACAGAAAATAAGACTGTGCACATTACAATTATAGCTATATTGAAACATTAGTGGAAAGACACTGTACTTTTTCAGGTTTGTGTAAAGAAAATCAAAGCTATAACTGATTTGTACTAATTCTGCAAAAGAGATTACTGCTGGGTTTTTTTTTTTCCTTCATTGGGACTGTCTTTAGGTTTTTCATACCAGTTTTTAGTTTTTAATTTTTATTTTTTGGGACAGAGTCACTCCATCACCGTGGGTAGAGTGCCATGGTGTCATCATAGGTCACAGCAACATCAAACACTTGGGTTCAAGAGATCCTCCGGACTCAGCCTCCTGAGTAGCTAGGACCACAGGTGTGCACCACCACTTTAAGCTAGTTTTTCTTTTCTTTTCTTTTCTTTTTTTTTTTTTGAGACAGAGTCTCACTTTGTAGTCCCCAGTAGAGTACCATGGTGTCATATCTCACAGCAACTTCAGACTCCTGGGCTCAAGCAATTCTCTTGCCTCAGCCTCCCAAGCAGCTGGGATTACAGGCGCCTACCACAATACCCAGCTGTTTTTAGAGGTGGAGGTTTCCCTCTAGCTCAGGCTGGTCTTAAACTCCTGAGTTCAGGCAATCTCCCTACCTCGGCCTCCCAGAGTGCTGGGATTATAGGCATGAGTCACTGCACCCCACCCTAGTTTTTCTATTTTTAGTAGAGACTGGATCTCCCTCTTGTTCAGGCTGGCCTCAAACTTCTAAGCTCAAGCAGTCTGCCTCTGCCTCTGCAGAGTGCTAGCATTACAGGCACGAGCCTCTGTGCCAGGCCTCCCCCCCAGCCCCACCCAAATAACTGGGACTAGTTGCACACCACTCTGCTGGTTTCCATCTTTCTTTCTTTTTTTTTTGAGACAGAACCTCAACCTGTTGCCCTGGGTAGAGTGCCATGGCATCACAGCTCACAGCAACCTCCAACTCCTGGGCTCAAGCAAGTCTCCTGCCTCCACCTCCCGAGGAGCTGGGACTGCAGGCACCCGCCATAATGCCTGGCTATTTTTTGGTTGTAGCCAACATTGTTGTTTGGTGGGCCCGGGTGGATTCAAACCTGCCAGCTCAGGTGTATGTGGCTGGCGCCATAGCTGCTTGAGCCATAGGTGCTGAGCCCCATCTTACTTTTTTCTTTTCTTTATTTTATTTATTTATTTATTTCTGTAGAGGCAGGGTCCACTTTATGGCCCTCAGTAGAGTGCTGTGGCATCACACAGCTCACATCAACCTCCAACTCCTGGGCTTAGGCAATTCTCTTGCCTCAGCGTCCCGAATAGCTGGGACTATAGGTGCCCGCCACAACACTTGGCTATTTTTTTGTTGCAGTTTGGCTGGGGCCGGGCTTGAACCTGCCACCCTCAGTATATGGGGCCATCGCCCTACCCACTGAGCCACAGGCGCCACCCTCCATCTTACTTTTCAACTGCTTTGATGCCCAAAGTTGAACCTAACTATCAGTGAGTACTAAATAGGAAGAGAAGATCAGATCATAGTTTATTTGAAGAACATTTGTTTGAGTCCATATCTAGTAGTCGTGTTTTTCTTTTTAGCATAGCATGGAAATGGCATTTAAGGGTTTTTTGTTGTTTTTTTTTTTTTGAGACAGTTTTACTATGTCATCCTTGGTAGAGTGCTGTGGCGTCACAGCTCATAGCAACCTCAAACTCTTGGGCTTAAGTGATTCTCTTGCCTCAGCCTCCCAAGTAACTGGGACTATGGGTGTCCACCACAACGCCTGGCTTTTTTTTGTTGTTGTTGTTGTTGTTGTTTAGCAGGCCCGGGCCAGGTTCGAACTCACCAGTCCCGGTTTATGTGGCTGGTGCCCTAAGTGCTAAGCTATGGGTGCTGAGCTGGCACTTAAGGGTTTTAAATCTCATGGTCGTCTTAGAGCCCTAGATCCATTTCTGATTGTCCATCATATTATTTTCTCTTTGCAGTTGCCCATTCGAATTTAGTTTTATATTTATATGTAAGAGTCAGGTTCATTTATTATTTATTATTTTTTGAGACAGAGCCTCAAGCTATCCCCCCTGGGTAGAGTGCTGTGGCATCACAGCTCACAGCAACCTCCAACTTCTGGGCTCAAGGGAGTCTCCTGCCTCAGTCTCCCAAGTAGCTGGGACCACAGGCACCCACCACAACGCCTGGCTATTTTTTGGTTGCAGCCGTCATTGTTGTTTTGGCGGGTCTGGGCTGGATTTGAACCCACCACCTTAGGTGTATGTGGCTGGCGCCTTAGCCACTTGAGCCACAGGTGCCAAGCCTCATTTATGATATTAAACTGATTCTTTGAGGAACTGACCAATCTGATCATGTTCATTTTATTGTTCTTTAATTATAAAACTGTATACTCTCACTGTAAAAGGTCCCCAATATTATGAACTTATAAAAAGAAAAAAAAAGTTAAAGCCTTCCCTCTTATAATTTCTTTCTCCAGAGGAACCACATGGAACAGTTCACAGTATATTCCAAGTACTTGTTGTCAGATCTATTGGGCATTCTATATCTACCTTCTGAGGGCAAAGAAGACTATTTCTTTGTTTCTCTTGCTTGGTATAGGAAAGTGGTGATACAAAAATCTGTTTCTTTCATTGTAAACAGAATCTCACATTCCCCGTCAGGAGATCCCAACCACCCAGGTAGAACAAGAAAGAAAGCCATGGGATGCCAATGTCCAGAGTTGCAAGGAGGGTCTGAGTCTCAGAAGCCCAGCTCAAGGTAAGAAATGAAGATGAACAGCCTGCCCTAACTAGGAATGCTGTGTTTGACGGTTTAGGTGTAGGTTAACCCAGCACCACTGCCCCATCTCCATCTCAGAGAGGCAAGTGAGGAAGTCAGGGGACAACCTTTACGGAGGCACTCACTCTGCCAGCTCACTTGTCCCACCTTAGCCTTAGCCCTGTTCCATCCCACCTATTCTTAAAGGGTAAGGCTCTATTTGAAGGGAGAATTCCAAAACTGGTCTGAGCTCTGTTTCCTTGAGTAGTGGCCCTACCCTTTATCCAATGTATCTTTTTTTTGAGACAGATTCTCACTTTGTGACCCTTGGTAGAGTGCTACGGTATTATAGCTCACAGCAACCCCAAACTCTTGGGCTCAAGTGATCCTCTTTGCCTCAGTCTCCCACATAGCTGGGACTATAGGTATCTGCCACAGTCCCCGGCTATTTTTAGAAAGGGGGGTCTCATTCTTGCCCAGGCTGGTCTTGAACCCATGAGCTCAGGCAGTCCACCTGCCTTGGCCTCCCAGAGTACTAGGATTACAGGTGTGAGCCACTGTGCCCAGCCTTTATCCAATGTCTTGTTAGAGTAGCTTGTGTATAGGTAAAGGAAGGGACATTGGGGAAGAACTAGCCCTTCTGGCCTTTGACTTGATAGGCAGTAGCAGATGTGAGGTTTTCTTTTCTCCACTGCAGAAATAATATAGGGAATCTCTCTCTCTCTCCTCCCCCCGCTTCCCCTCTGTCTTCCTCTTCCTCCACCAGGGAAAGAGAAATTTGAGAACCTAGAAGAAAACAGTCAGTCTGTTTCTCCTGAGAATACCCACCCTCAGTCACTGCTCCCTCTCCAGGCTGGAGGGGAGGTGCCCTGGAGTCCTGATCAGGGAAGACCTCATGACAGGGCGGAAGGGAATTGGGAGCCTCCCCCAGAGGGTCACTTGGAGCAGCCTTTAATAGGAGCCACCAATTACAGGGAACTGGGGCGACCAAGGGAACTACAGCCAAAGAAACTCCATTTGTGTCCCTTGTGTGGCAAAAATTTCTCTAACAACTCGAATCTAATTAGGCACCAGAAAATACATGCAACAGAAAGACTGTATATGGGGGTAGAGTGTGGTGAAATCTTTGGTGGGAACCCACACTTTCTGTCATTACACAGAGCACACCTGGGAGAAGAGGCCCATAAGTGCCTCGAATGTGGAAAATGCTTTAGTCAGAATACTCATCTTACTCGTCACCAGCGGACCCACACAGGCGAGAAGCCCTATCAGTGTAACATATGTGGAAAAAGCTTCTCTTGCAACTCCAACCTCCATAGGCACCAGAGAACACATACAGGCGAGAAGCCCTACAAATGCCCTGAGTGTGGGGAAATCTTTGCTCACAGTTCCAACCTTCTTCGCCACCAGAGAATTCATACCGGAGAAAGACCCTATAAGTGTCCTGAGTGTGGGAAAAGTTTCTCTCGGAGTTCACACCTTGTCATTCATGAAAGAACTCATGAGAAAGAGAGACTTTACTCCTTCTCTGAATGTGGGGAAGCCATGAATGATAGTGCCCCCTTTTTTACAAACCACAGAGTCCACAAGACAGAGAAGAAAGTCTTTGAGTGTTTGACTTGTGGGAAAAGCTTTCGACAGGGCATGCACCTCACCAGACATCAGAGAACCCACACAGGAGAGAAACCATATAAATGTACCCTTTGTGGGGAAAACTTTTCTCATAGATCCAACTTAATCAGGCACCAGAGAATTCACACAGGAGAAAAACCCTATACCTGTCATGAGTGTGGAGACAGTTTCTCACACAGCTCCAATCGGATTCGTCACCTAAGAACCCACACAGGAGAGAGACCTTATAAATGTTCTGAATGTGGAGAAAGCTTCTCTCGGAGTTCACGTCTTATGAGTCATCAGAGAACTCACACCGGTTAGAAACAATGGGACTCCTCTTTGCCCCAAATAAGGTGGCATAATCAGAGGGTCAGAGCTGAGATTCCTTGCCCAGCTGACCAAATGACCTCTGCATTTGTCAGGTAATAATATAAAGAAGGAAATGGCAGTTCATTGTGAGAGAGGTGCAGAGGCATCAAAGGATTTGCATGAAACTAAACAAGCATTCTATCTGCACTAGTAAGGTCTTTGCAGTGACCTGCGAGGTCAGAATTGACTCTTAGGTCCATCCTGTCCTAAGGTGCACATGTACTCTCCAGGTATATTTAGCTAAGGTGTGATTTGGGTGCCTTACTATGTCCAATGTTAATCTCCACAACTTTGGGTATCCATGTGATCTTTCTGTTAATTCTTCCTCATTTGGGATACTCAGCAGGAGCATTTGGACTCCTGGGGCCCCTAAGACCAAAGAAGAGGGGCCAAGTCTCCTGGGAAATCCCACTGGAGGTCAACAAAAGAATGGTTTTGAGTTGCAGCTGTCTTGAAGGCCCTGGCTGGGTAGTAGTCATGGGCAGTTCAGATCCAGCTACCACATGCCCCTTAATGACCTGCAGGGCTGCCTGTTGGCAGCTCATGTGTCCAAATGTGACCTCAGACTAAAAAGGAACCAGAGACCTAAGGGAAATAATAAAGTGTAATTTGCCCATCAGCTCCTGATACTGGCAGAGGAAATGAGTGTTGATTTAGTTTACTCTTTGCAGAGATTGAGTCTTTCCCCTACTTGTGTCAAAAAAAAGATGAACAAGTTTGGAGTCCTACTCCTGACTCCAGGGGAACAAATGGGTTCTGTGAAAGATGGACTTCCCTGTGAAGGTCTTTGAAAACGTGGACCCTAGGGAAATTAGGGATCGTGTCCTTCCCTATTGGAAATGTGTTTAGATGGTTAATAAATATTTTCAGGAAATGTGAATGTGTGAATCTTCATTAAGGACCTTTGACCCCAGTGTTGATCTGTCTCATCTCTGCCTTGGTTAGAGGGCCTGCTTTCTCTTTGGCTGGTCAGGAAGGTTTTGAAAAGGTAGCAGCAGACAGGCTACAGCAGGGTGTGGCCTGGCAGGCTCCTGGCTGGGACTGCCACATGGAAACAAAGGGTCAAGCTGAATGGTTGCTTGGGGTGATACTGTAGGGTCTCTGAAAAGTATTCTCTGTTGCTAGCAAACTTCACATGTATAACTGTTCTCAGCCTGTCGTAATGAGACTAACACACAAAATAGTGCATGTAGGATAGCTGTCAGAACACCTGACGTTCTCCTATTCTTTCCTAGTAATTTCTAAGTGTCACACTTCCCTGCTTGGCCAAGACCTACTACCTAGACTCAAAGCCACTTTTACCTTATACCCATCACCCAAAACTGATGATACCTCTTAACTCCCTTCACTTTTGTTACTCTCCTCTAAGGCCCCTTCCCTGTCTATACAGATGTCCCTCCCAGATGCTTTATGTGAGGTCAATCCTAGAGTTTGGGATATCCCTACACCCTTGATCACTCTAAACCGTCAACCTGTTTATGGTTACCCTTTCCAATCCTTCACATCTCGCCAACTGACCTCAATATCCCCTTAAATTCCATGCTATAAAGGGGTATTAATTCAACCACTTATTAATCATTTACTAATAAACCACATTCTCTGACACACCTCCTCTCCATGCAACACTGCTATCCTAACAGTCTCCTAACCTGAGAGCTCCTTTAGACTAGTCCAAAATCTTCCGAGTAGTCAACAAGGCCACTGTTCATATAATTCCCCTGGTCCCAAACCCCTATGCCCCTCTTCACTATTCCTCCTTCCACCACACATTTTACAGTCCTAGATCTAAAAGACACCTTATTCACTATCCCTTTCCACCCTAACTCCCAAGACTTATACACCTTTACCTGGACTGACCCAGAAGCTCACCCCGGTTTTATGCCACAAGTTCTCAAAGCACCTTGCCTGGCATGTAGAAAGTACACTACCAAATGCAGACATACATTAATATTAGCAGAAAGATTTTGTTCTAAGCACCTAGTACTGAGGTCAATGTAAAGACTACACTGGTGAGAATATTGGGGCAGTCTCATATAGGATTGATAACTTCTACCCTTGTCATATTTCAAAGAGCAAGTATGACTGAGTCCTTTACTGAAGGCACCCATGAGGACACTGCAAGGGACGGGCAAATTAGAGCTTTTTACATTCTTTTACTTATTAGTCCTCTTGTAAAAGAAGCCAAAACAGTTCAACTGGCTTCTATGTCAAAGGGAGACTAACCCTGAGACAATAAAGACCTCTTGGCGCCTAAGTCCAAATGGGTACAAAGGAGACTTGAGAGGTATAAACTGACACTGAGCAATAGCCATACCTCATGTAGCACTCGGGACCAGCAGAAAGGTTTCTGGCCACATTTAAGCAATATGAAAAGGCCTGGCAGAGTCAAACTAAAAATAAAAACACTATGGAGGTTGGGGAACAATGAGAACAAAACCAGAGGTGAAAAAGACTACAAGGAGTATTTAAACACTGAATTGTTTTCTTTCTTTTTAGAAAAACCCATCAGAAGTTACTTTAAGGATTTTTACTGCAGTAATGAAAGAATTTATGGGCCTCGACATCATAATCTCAAATTTGAAGTTTCAGGCTCAGCACCTTTTTAAGAAGAGTTTACTGTATAATCATTACAATATCAACTGATAAAATTTTGGAAAGCAGCACCACCACTGCTTTAAGACTTAGAATTTTTATAAATGTTTCACAAATGCTTGAAATAACAATAACAAAGTCCACTAAAGGGTATCACTGTGAGTTACAAGAAAACCAACCAGCAAATTTTTTAGTACTAGACTTACTAACTTTTCTTTGGGTGTCAGAAGCTCAGGAATAACGAGATGAATTAAAGCAAAATGCATTTTTATTTATTTGAAGCATTTTCTTTTAGTCTTTACTATCCTTCAATCTAGCTTTCAAACACTTCAGTTAAAAACTGACTTCTAGATGGGTGTGGTGGCTCATACCTGTAATAACCAGCACTTTGAGAAGCTGAGGTAGAAGGTTTCTTGAGGTCAGGAGTTTGAGTTCAGCCTGGGCAACATAGTGAGACTCAGTCTCTACAAAAAATAGAAAGAAAAAACAATTAGCCAGGCAGAGTGGCCCAAGCTTGTCCCACCTACTGGAGAGGGTGAGGTGGGAGGATCCCTTGAGCCCAGGGGGTTGAGGCTGCAGTGAGCCTATGATCAGGTCTCTGTACTCCAGCCCGGATGACAGAGAACACTTCTCTTTAGGGAACCCCCCCAAAAAGCTGATTTCCATTCTTGAAAGGGAGATTGATACTTCTGATTATCTAATTTTTACTAAGTATAGCTAATATCTCCTGATTAGGAGAAAGGTAGGAGACAATGGGAAGGATCTAGGTAAATTCAACAGTGACAAAATGGTTGATGAAAAATGGTCAGACCATAAAAAAATTCTGATATTTTCCAATTAATGCGCTCAATTTGTCAGAGACACCTTGAATGTCTCAAAAGATTCAGTCAGAAATCTAGTGGGTCACAAACATCCAAACTTGCTCCAAGGAGAGAGTAATAGTTCTCCAGGCAAAAAGGTCTGGGAAAGAAAAATGCTAAAAGTATCTATCTGAAATCCAGGGGTGGGGTTTTGGACCTAAGGAGGAATTGTTTGCCCTCCATCCTCACATCTCCTCGGCAGGAAAACTCCTCTGAATGCAGGTGTCAGTACCTCACTTACAAGATGAAGCTGCCCTTGAAGGTGTCCCTTCACCCCACCTGCCGGGCCTTCCAGGAGGGAGTCCATCTTAAGTTTGGGGATCTTGCCCCAGCAGCCTGAACGACAGTGAGTTGCCTGGGTTCTTGGAGAAGTTCGAATCCTCAGAAGTGATTCCAGACCATTCCTCTCCCCGTCTTCCTAAACGCATCTGTGGTCCCCTTGCAGCCCAGCCTTCCATTCCCCTTTGGCTCAAACACCCAAGGAGGAGGGCTGGTCCCCGGGGCTGCAGAGGCCATACAGCCCTCCTCTCCCTTCTCTGGCCTGCCAGGCACTGTAAAGTCATAGCAAGCAGTACTCCCTGCAGGGCCAGACCCACAGCCACAGGGGCTGCTCGCCCCGCCCCTGAGGGGAGAGCAAGTGACGCATCTGCCTTTGCTGTATGCTGTACAGTCACAGGCCCAGAGCCGATGAGGGGTCAAGTGGGTGGAGCGGATACCCTCAAAAGGCAGGTCTATTCTTAAAAGCAGAGGGAGGCCTACGCAGGTTCTTAAGTAGGCGAGGGTCCTCTTTTAGTTCCCTCACCCTGGTACAGGGTGGAAAAGGGATTAGGAGACAAGGACAGGGAGATCAAAAGGTGTAGTTGAGATGCATGATGAAGCCTGGACCAGGAAGTGGGCAGTGAAGGGGGACAGTCGGGAAGACACAAGGGTAGAGGTAAATCCTTTTGGACGTTATGTGGGCCCAGACCAGTCTAAAATCGGAGGACATCCACTAAGGTGACTGAAATTCTGGCCGACTTGTCTTTCCTGTTCTTCTGTACCAGAACCCCAAAGGCAACCATCCTGGGACCTTGCAGTTTCCCCAGGGATATGCAGGCACACACTGCAGAGACTGTGTGTGCTAATGATACCAGAAAAAAAAAAATTTTTTTTTAAGAGATAAAGTCTCACTTTGTCACGATAGAGTGCTGTGGCATCATGGCTCACAGCAACCCCCAGCTCTTGGGCTTAGGTGATTCTCAACCTCCCGCGTAGCTGGGACTATAGGTGCTTGTCACAACGCCCAGCTGTGTGTGTGTGTGTGTGGTTTTTGGCTGGGGCTGGGTTTGAACCCACCACCTCCAGCATATGGGGCCAGCACCCTACTCCTTGAGCCACAGGCACCACCCCCGCTCGGCTATTTTTTGTTGCAGTTTGACCGGGGCGGGTTTCCTCAGTATGTGGGGCTGGCACCCTACTCACTGAGACACAGGCGCCGCCCATGGTCCCGGAAATTTAAAGCCTACCTCAAACATCACACATAATCCTCTCAGATACTTCTCTTGCTACCCTGGGAAAGTCCTGTCTATACTCTAGCTTGGCCCTAACGTATCCAGTGGTGGTTTGTTGCTATAGTTATTCAGGTCATAATCTGCAACACCTCCATTATTGTCCAGTACAGGGAAGAGTAATAGGAAATTTCCAGAAACAATCAGAACTTTTGAAAATGGTGTGACTCTTGGTCATTCATTCTGGGAATCTATCACCATTTATAAAAGAATAAAGAAGGCTGGGTGCAGTACGTTACGCCTGTAATCCTAATACTCTGGGAAGCTGAGGCAGGTGGATTGCTTGAGCTCACCAGCTCGAGACTAGCCTGGCAAGAGTGAGACCCTTTCTCTACTAAAAATGAAAAACACGAAGATCACTTGAGCCCAAGAGTTTGAGGTTGCTGTGAACTACGATGCTGGGGCACTCTACCAAGGGTGACAGAGTGAGACTCTGTCTCAAAAATAAATACAGGCTCCACACCTGTAGCTCAATGAGGAGGGTGCCAGCCACATACACCGAGGCTGGCAGGTTCGAACCTGGCTCAGGCCTGCTAAACAACAATGACAGCTGCAACCAAAAAATAGCCAGGTGTTGTGGCATGCGCCCTGGAGTCCCAGCTACTCAGGAGGCTGAGGCAAGAGAACTGCTTAAGCCAGAGTTGCAGCCTACTGTGAGCTGTGACACCACAGCACTCTACCTAGAGTAACATAGTGAGACTCTGCCTCAAAAAAAAAAGAGGTTTAATGTAAAGATCCAAACTAAAAGGAACTAGACAGCTGTCCGCTGTCCTCACCTCATATTCCCATCAACTTCTTCCAGGATCCATTCTGCCCCAGGCTGGAAAGGTCTCTCTTAAAGGAGTCCAAACAGCAAGCTAGGGATAATTACAATTGTATTATTCTGTTCTCACTCCCAGCTGTCCTTCTGGACAGATCAGAAAAAACAAAAAAATTCAAGCAGCTTTATGTTAAAGGACTCCCAGCTTCCATTAGGCTGCAGACTGAATAAAAGGGAGCATAAAACAAGCCTAAATGTTATGTAAACAGGGTGCCTGATGGCAACTTTTTTCTACACATTCTGGATAATAAGGATGAAAAAGAAATGACTACTGAATTCATTTACAAGGTAAAAAATCAGCAATAACTAATTGCAAGATAATAAAAAAGGATTCCACTCACAGTAACAACATAGGAGTCTGTTAAAACTACATTTATAGCCTGAATGGAGAAAAAACATTTTAAATGTAAATTCTTCCTGAATTAATTTTACCTAAATTAAGAATAAATTCTCGGAGGTAGCTAGTGTCTGGGAGAGGCATGAATAAATTTTATGCTTAAGTTGACTCGGAAGAATAGGTAACAATAGCTTGTACATTTTTTTCTTAACCAGTTTCCGTACAGTCCTTCAAAAATTGCCAGTGCTAACTATATTGCAAGTTGACATGGTGGGGTATTGGAAAAAGATTTCTTTTTTTTTTTTTTTTGTAGAGACAGAGTCTCACTTTATTGTCCTCAGTAGAGTGCTGTGGTGTCACACAGGTTCATAGCAACCTCCAACTCTTGGGCTTAGGTGATTCTCTTGCCTCAGCCCCCGGAGTAGCTGGGGAGGAAAAAGTTTTCAATTAGCAATAATCTCACCTCAGATAAACCTCACTGACTGTGATACTGCTGCTGCACAAAGCTAGCTTATACATTTTTGGAAATGGAAAGTGGGCATTTGCCTTTTATCTAAATAAAAATCAATCTGTGATTGAAATGATAAGATACTAGAGGAAGAGTAAACACAAGTAGTACATTTAATCACTAATTTTATATTTTAGTTGCCTAGTATTGACCAATGGAATAGAATATACGTACCTAAAAAAACTGAAATATATGAGAAAGAACACATTAAAAGCCAGTAAGAACTAATTATACTAACACAGCTTGGTTTTTTGTTTTTATTTGAGACAGAGTCTCATTCTGTTGCTCAGGCTAGAGTGCTGTGGTATTGCTCAGCCTAGCCCACAACAACCTCTGATGCCCCTGTCTCCCCAGAAGCTGGGCCAACAGGCGCCCACCACAATGACTGGCTAAGTTTTCTCTTTTCCTTTCTTTCTCTCCCTCCCTTTCTTTTCTTTTCTTTTTTCTTTTTTTGACAGAGTCTCAAGCTGTCACCCTGGATAGAGTGCCGTACAGTCATAGCTCACAGCAACCTCCAACTCAGCAATCCTCTTGCCTCAGTTTTTCTATTTTTAGTAGAGATGGGGGTCTTGCTTTTGCTCAGGCTGGTTTCGAACTCATGAACTCAAGCAATCCACCCAGAGTGCTAGGATTATAGGTGAGAACCACCGTGCCTGGCCAATTTTTTCTGTTTTTAGTAGAGATAGGGGTTTGGTCTTGCTCAGATTGGTCTCCTGAGCGCAAGTGATCCTTCCACCTCAGCATCCCAGAGTGTTAGGATTACAGGCATGAGCTTCTGTTCCTGGTGTTCAAAACTTGTTATTTGCAAGTATCAATTTAAATGCTTACCTGACACCTGATACTAAAATGGGAAATAGCCATTCTCTTGGTTATAAAATTGGCAAAAAGTAATAACATAATAATATTCAATGTGGGCTCGGCGCCTGTGGCTCAAGCGGCTAAGGTGCCAGCCACATACACCTAAGGTGGCGGGTTCGAATCCCCAGCCTGGGCCTGCCAAACAACAATGATGGCTGCAACCCAAAACTGGCCAGGCATTGTGGCAGGCGCCTGTAGTCCTAGCTACTTGGGAGGCTGAGGCAGGAGACTTGCTTGAGCCCAGGAGTTGGAGGTTGCTATGAGCTGTGATGCCATGGCACTCTACCCAGGGGGATAGCTTGAGGCTCTGTCTTGAAAAAAAATATATTCAATGCGGGGTATTGGTGCACTGGGAGATACTTTCAATGGTAGGAATGTGAAAATAGTTCAGCAGTGTGTATCAAAAACATTTTTTTTAAAGTTCACTCTCTTTGACCTGGTAGTTTAATTTCTAATAACCTACCCTAAGGTAATCATTTGAACTTTCTGCAAAAAGGTGTTCACCATATTATTTACTTTGAAAACTAGGAAACAAATATTTGTTCAATAAGAGAATGGTTCAACTGATGTGGTATATCCTCTTTGAGATTTTGAAGAGATTTTTATGACATGACAGAAATTCTCAAACAGCGGAGCATAATGGTCAAAAGTCTAAGCTCTGGCATTAAATAGAATTTAAATTTTATCTTTGCTACTCATTAGCTTATGTGACCTTTGTCAAGTTAACTTAAACTCTTTGTTTCCTTATCTATTTAAAAATAGGGGAGGTTATTATGAAGACTAAGCACATGTATACAATCCTATGTACTCAAAAAATGATAATTTATTAATACAAACCATAACATATGTTAAGACAGTAAGATATAAAGTTTTATTAACAATGTAATATGCCTATTTTAAAAATATATGATAATACACTGAAGTATTGAAAGGATATCACTGGTCAATAGAATTGGGTGCTTTTTATCTTGATCTTTTTTATATATATCTTCTATAATCACCATATATTACTTCAACAATAAGAAAATAAGGGCTCGGTGCCTGTGGCTCAAGCGGCTTAAGGCGCCAGCCACATACACCTGAGCTGGTGGGTTCGAAACCAGCCCGAGCTCGCCAAACAACAATGACGGCTACAACCAAAAAATAGCTGGGCGTTGTGGAGGGCGCCTGTGGTCCCAGCTTCTTGGGAGGCTGAGGCAGGAGACTCACTTGAACCCAGGAGTTGGAGGTTGCTGGGAGCTGTGATGCCACAGCACTCTACACAGGGGGCTCTGTCTCAAAAAAAAAAAGAAAAAAGAAAAAAGAAGCAATAGGTAATAAAAGAGTAAAGAAAGCAGAGTGTCCAACCATGAAATTGAAAACGTAATCTCTCTTTACTTTCTTAAAGTCAACTAGAACTAGTCAGCACACAGCTTATTTGTTACATGATGCGACTACATTAAGAGGGAATTTACACTTATGCTTTTCTCACAGGTATTTCACCTTAGATAATCTAGGAAATATTTTCTCATTCAGATCCTTGTCTTAAATAAAAAAAATGAATTAATGAAACACAATTAAGAATAAATTTAAAGAAACACAAATTTATTATTTTCAAACTGTGTATTTTATAACCAATACATAAATGGGCATTGATATGCAATAATGTCAAATGATATGACAGTTCACAACAGGCCTATTATCATATATTATCATACAACTGCAGAAATCCCTCTCTAAACACAAAATCTAATTACTAGAACCAGAAGTTGAAGGCCCATTGAAGGAATCCTTAATATAATGAGGCTTAGGTTTCCAAAAGCTACCAATTCTAGAATGGATTCTATTCTGAAATTGTTTCTTGACTATTTCTTGTTGCATCTCTTTCAGTGTGAAATGGAACCTTTGAAATTCAGGTGTGGCATCAACAAAGTCAAGAAGGTACTCCAAATTCTCTCGTACAGCAGATAATTTAAATTCAGCAGTCTGCTTCTCAGCTCCTCTTCCTTTTTCAGCAACTTCCTTTGTAATCCTACCTTGTGTTTCTGGGTGACACCTCATTTCTTTATCATCTCCATTTAACCACACCCTATCATCATCCAGCTTGGTTTCCAACTCTCCACATTTTCCAAGAATTTCTCTATAATCCCTGTCTTCTAGACCTTGAAGATCATATTCAGTTTCCTTTTTGTAAAGAAGATTTTCCCATGCATTTGCTATGGTTTTTTGTTTTACTTCATCCCAGCTTTTTGCCCAGTTAAAAACTGCACTTTTTATATTGTAGATTTTAATTTTGGAAACTCCTTTTTCTCCTTTATCTTGCTCATCATCACTTTCTTCAAAAATTACGAGACTCTCTTCAAGTTGCTTCCACCTATAAAGCCTTTTGCAGCTCAAGATCACACCTTGATTCATTGGTTGAATCAAGGTTGAAGTGTTACGGGGAAAAAACATGCATTTTATCCGACCATCTTCACTAGTTAGTGATTCAGGGGAAGGGTGAGCTGGGGAATTGTCCAGAAGTAACAATGCCCTGACATCCTCTTCATGATACCTTAGAACATTAAGTTGAAAATGCCGGACCTCTGGAACAAAGTTTTGAAAAAACCATTCTGAAAACAATTCTCTAGTGAACCAAACATCTTTACTAGGTTTATATATCACTGGTAATGTACTTGTGTCCTCTTTCACATTTTTGGGCATCTTTGATTTTCCAATAATGATTGATTTTAACTTATGAGTTCCATCTGCATTTGCACATAAAAGGGCAGACAACTGTTCTTTGTTTATTTTCCTTCCTGGAAGGCAAATATCTTTTCTACTAGCCTCAGAATTTTCCGGCATTGACTTCCAAAAGAGGTCAGTCTCATCCCCACTATATAGCTGAGCCAGATGCAGTTTCTCTTTTTTGATTATCATGGACAGTTTTTGTCGAAATGGCTCAACATTTTCAGAAGCTGAACTTAGGACCTGTTCCCCACATACTTTTCGGTTCCCAATTGCATGCCTATTTCGAAATCTAAAAAGCCAACCAGTACTTGCTTTGAAGTCTGTTCGCCCAAAACATTGTGCGAATCTCTCTGCAGCTGCCTGAAGCTCCACACCTCTAACAGGGACACCAGCTGAACATTTCTGTTGGTACCACATGTAGACTGCATCATCTACATCACCATATTTGGCTCCTGTTGTCCTCTTTCTCTTCTCAGCCCCTACTAATGGCATGTCCTGCTTCAGTACAAAGTCCAAAATTAATTTCTTGTTTTTCTTAATGTCATAAAATGTTGATTTACTGATTCCAAATTCATCCATTACACTTTTAAGTGATCGTCCAGCTTCAATCCTACTTAGAACCTTCATTTTCTCCTCCAAATTCAGTGTTGTATATTTACCTCTTTTATTCATACTGAATGATTTTCAACAACCAGCAAGAGAAAACAAAGGAAAAAGCCTTACTGAACTGGAAAAAATGTTTTAAAAAACCCCCCAAAACTATCACAAAGTCCCAGAAGGCACAGGCATTTGTACTGGAGGTAATGGGTTGAAAAGGATTATCATGATTGAAGAGCAAGTCTACATTTAAAGATCTTATGTACTCTGAAAGCTGCCATCACCAAAGTTCTATCTGGCTGTTGCCACTGAAAGACATGAATGATCAGTTTTTGGAACCTCTACCCTGCTCCTTCCCCTCTCCCTTGACAGCAGCCCCAGTCAAGAATGATAGAGATACTTGCATACTTTCCCTAACATCATACAAGAAAAGATACAAAATGAAGAGAAGAAGCATCGAACAAGATGTGCCCACAAGAACAGTCCAAGGTAGGAGTAATAGTCTCAATAAAAAGTGATGCTTTAAAAAAAAGGGAATGTAAAAGACTTAAAGACAATGACAGAGTAATCCTGTGTAGCAGAGATGTTGTATGCTTTCTCTGCTTCCAAAAAGACCTAATTTCACCTCACTGAGAGAAAAAGAAAATGGTACTCATATTGCTCTGTACGTAGTATTTGTTCACTGGGTAGCAGTTTATCTACTTGGATAAAGATCCCAAGCTATAAGTACACTGAATTGGGATGTCCGGAGAGGTAGAATTCAGGAACAGTCATATAGAATCTTGACGTGGAGAAGAAAGTTAGTAGTTTTTGTTGCAAATATGAAAGAAATCCAACTTTTACTGCATTCAATATAGCATTCTCAAAGACTGAGCTTTAACTTGAGTGTCTCTTGTATTTGTTAAGGTAATTTCTAAGTATATAAATATCTGTTTGGTAGTGGCACTTTTCCACTCTTAGATCATCTTTCTTCCATACATTTCACGTATTCTCAAATGTTATTTTCCACCGAAACTATTCTCCATTTGAGATATTATCAAGTTTCAAAATCATGGCAATTCTTAGAGATGAGCCCCAAAGTTCTACAATATTTTACCACAGTTTAAAGTAACATACTTTTCATGTTTGAACTTTGATTTCTCTTTGGTGTATATTTTACTTAATATGAGCCAAGACTCAACTTTTCCACAGCCTGAAGAAATCTAAACAATTTCTCTACTGATGTTTCTGATCAATTGTTTTCCATGTATCCTTCTGTTGGAAAACTCTTCTGTAGCTCTGTGCCCTCAAATATTCCTTTCAGGTCCTCCTGGTGCTGCCCAAAGCCATTCCAGGTCCTTAGAAATGTCCTAGTCTAGGTTAGTTTCATGGTTCTTATTCCAGATATACAACCTCATGGGAAGAAACAAAAACTGCCACTTTTATCCATTCCAGGTGCTATGAAGAAAGAAAAGTATGTCAGAGAAATGAGGAAAATGATGGTACCTCAGTTATTCTTCCTCTCCTTTTGGGCAAAGGCTGATAGCCTCATTAATTCCCCACCTACATAAAATTCTGTCTAGTCTCTCATCTAGGAACCCCAGAAGAGTCAGACTATTGGTTTTCCTCTAAAATTTGCTGCAAGAAATGCCACTTTAGGTTATAGAGCACTGAGAGGAACATGAAAGAATATGCTAGAATTAAGGTGTGGAGCCAGTGACAGGCTAAGATCAAGTAACTTTCTAAAAGAGCAAGTTATAACTAAGGCAATTATTAAAAGTAACTATCATGAATGAAAACAGCAGAAAAAAAGAGTATTTTTAGGCCAATAGCAGCACCATAAACTCTGACTGGTCACCCAGCAAAAATACTCAGTCCAGGCTCGGTGCCTGTAGCACAGTGGTTACGGTGCCGGCCACATACACCAAGGCTGGTGGGTTCAAACCCAGCCCAGGCCAGCTAAGCAACGATGACAACTGCAACAAGAAAAACAGCCGAGCGTTGTGGCAGGAGCCTGTAGTCCTAGCTATTTGGGAGGCTGAGGCAAGAGAATTGCTTAAGCCCAAGAGTTGCAGGTTGCTGTGAGCTGTGACACCACAGCACTCTACTGAGGGCAACATAGTGAGACTCTGTCTCAAAAAAACCCCAAATTCTCAGTCTATTGTGGCAGTGTGTGGCTGTCCCAGAATTAACTCACTGTATTTGCTTTCATTGTTTCTCAGCTGTACATTCATCATTTCAAAAATAGTACCCAGATAGGGGGAGGTGAAATCAAAAGGAAAGACTGGGGAACTTTCATGTACTCCACAGAAAGGATACACAACTTTGGCACCAAGCCTCACACAATAAAAATCATTAGTGGCCCTCATTCACCATTCACAATTTGTACATTGCTTCCTCTTCTTTTTTCTACAGGCTATCTTTTCCCACTTTCTTCTCCCTTCAACCAACTTTCTACCTATGTTATGAATTAGGTCTGCCTGTTATACCCAAGGGCACTGCTGGTAGGACTTCATTTATTCAACTTAATAAATTCTGTATTCAGCATTGGGCCAGGTGATGAGAATGTCTTTTTTTTTTTTTTGACCCAGAACTTCAGAAACTAAAGAATTTCAATGATAAGCACATTACTATCCATTAGTTGTGAGAAGCTGGGAACAATAATTACTTTTAAAGAAATTCTCAACCTGAGATTCTAAGGAAATCCTGATTTTTTTTTTTTGAGACAGAGCGTCAAGCTGTCCCCCTAGGTAGAGTGCTGTGCCATCACAACTCACAGCAACCTCCAACTCCTGGGCTCAAATGAGTCCCCTGACTCCACCTCCCAAGTAGCTGGGACTACAGGCACCTGCCACAATGCCCGACTATTTTTTGGTTGCAGCCGTTATTGCTGTTTGGGGGGGCCTGGGCTGGATTCGAACCCAGCTCAGGTGTATGTGGCTGGCGCCTTAGCCACTTAAGCCACAGGTGCCCAGCCAGGAAATCCGGATTTTAATGAACCCACTTTGAAACATATTTATGTGACTTAGGCAGATGTTCATTATTATTGTTTGTTTAACCTCTTTCTCTCACTTAACAAGGATCAAGATCTATACTTTGGAGGAGTATAATACCATCTATCCAAAAGCAAAAATAGCATAAATTGCTTGGTAATGGCTTCTCATCTTCATTCTCACCTTAAACTTATCCAAGCTGAACTACCCTAGAAAAAAGCTGTCAAAAACCTTCAAATGATGCTTTAAGATTTACTTTCTTAAATACAATCTTCTCATTCCCAAAGGACTCCAGTATAAGGTCCACATAAATTTATTTTCTAATTTTTTAAACTCTTCCTCTAATTGTAGATCAATTCAGTTAAAACATACTACAGATTTCTCCAGCTTTCAAGCTTTTGCTTTGCCCTTACAACTACCTGGAATGTACCTCTACTCCCTGCTTTGGGCAAAATTCCTCAAAGTCTTTTATAACTTTCCCCAACTGAAAATCAACTTTTATTTCCTTAGAGTTCTCACAGTGTTCAGCTGATGTCTTACTACTACCTAGTGTTACTGATATTCATGAGATTGCCTCAGTCCTTTTATTAGATAGCCTAAGGACAAAGATGTCTTAGTAGACTTAAAAAAAATCCCTTGGCTGGTACAGGCTAACATTACAAAGAAACTGATAACAAACATGGAGATCACTGATAACCCCAAATACTCAAATTCTTATAAATATGATTCGATGAATACTTATCGAATTTTTATCTTACACAAGTAACTACGCCAGACACTTCATGACATACAGATGAAAACAAGATTCTCATCTTCCACGGAAGCATAGCTTAGTGGAAAAAGCAGGATAATGACAAGACACCTACTCCAGTTTAGCAGCCGTCACTGGTAAACTGTGTGACTAAGTCACTTCTTAGGTCTCAATTACTCTGTCAAGAAGCAATATAAAAGGAACCTATTTCACGGGTTAAAAACACAAGAAAAATATAAATATAACAGTTATGAGAAATGTGCCACGAGACCCAGAAAAACTGTGCAAAACCCTCAGGGGCCGTTATTCCTTGATGTAAGGAATGGCCTGACGGGAACCAAAGTGCATCTTCCTCGAGGAGGCTGCGACGAACCCAGAGACAGTAGCGCAAGCCCGGCCGACTTGGGCCGTAGGAGGGCCGAGAGCAGCGCGCGCAGTGGGGAGGCGACCCTTACCGGGCGAGGCTCCCGGTGATCAGACGCCGCTGGCCAGCTGCCCGAAAGCTAGGCAGGAAAGATGTGGACTAGCGACGCCTCCCACAGTGGGGACACGAGACGGAGACACCCACCCGAAGAGCCGAAGCAGGGCCCTCTAGGCTTTGGCGGGCTCGAAGACTCGGTAGCATTAACTCTTCCTAGCCACCAGGACTGAGTCAGGCTGGCGGTGGGTTCCCCACAGACTGAACCACGAAAACGCAGGCTACCGCCGCCGCAGCCGGGTGCAGCTTCCTGGCCTAAGGGCGAGCATCGCCGGGGTGCGGCTGCGCGAGCGCTCGGAAACACGTCACTTCCTCTTCCGGTCAGCGCTTGTGTTCCTCTCCAGGACTGAGGTGTGGAGGGTCGGGGTACTACTGTCCAGTCGAGGCAGAGGGAGGTTGTAGGGACTCCTGTGGTGCAAAGGCCTAAGCCTCGAACGCTTGGCGGCCCCGGGTCTGGCCGCGCCTGCCTCTGGGTGGCGCAGGGCGGATAGGTGCGCTCCTCAGAGCGGCGGGGGCGGCCTGAGAAAGCCGGGGCTTCCACAGAACCTGATATCTGTCCGAGGTAACCTAGGTGTTTTCCCTTCGGCTTCGGCTCCGGAATCTCCCGAGCGGTAGTAGCTCGGGGGTAGGCAACCGTTTTTCGTAGGCGGCGGCAGTGGCTTTTCCAGGCTGCATGGCTCGATCCTGATGCGGGGCCGCCATCAGACTCCGGAAGCCATTCTCGCTGCCACAACATTGGGCGGCTACTGAAGCTCACTTGGTTACTGCACGCTTGCCCCGGCCCACCGGCATGCCTCGTAGCAGACAAAGACTGTGGCGAATCCGAGTGGGGGCTGGAGGCAATGTCTACGGTTGCGCAGGGAGAAAGTTCTTGCTCCCGCTGGCGTTTTCTTGGTCATGTTTACTGGAGGAGGACAGAACAGGTCAGCCTCAGGAGTAGTGGTCTCTGGAGCTACGAAAACATAGGAAGTGTTTTCGGGGCTGGGATAGACAGCAAAGAGCCACCCATTTCTTTGAATACTGGTGGCATCCTGGGTAGAATTTTGGTCCTGTTCCTGGCTCACCTCAAGGACAGGCACACAGGCCTTTCCTCACCTCCACTTAAGGTCTAAATGACTGAAGAAATAAAGTCAGGAGTGTCACCTTAATCATTACCAACTCCCATTCTCTCCCTTAGAAGACTTGATGTTTTGTAAACAAAGAGCTGTAATGTTTTCTCAGGTCAAGTAAACAAATTTTGCATAAACCATCTGCATAGTGCATTTTGCATATCTTGCAAAGAAGAATGATGAGCATTTAGTTGCTTAATTGAGAGACACTTTATGAGAATAGGCTACTTTTCCAATAATTACCTTTCTTCTGTAATTGTCCCTATACCAGTTATTTCAGTTATCCACGGTCAACCACTGTCAAAAATTTTAATGCAAAATTCCAGAAATAATTCATAAATTTTAAATAACTTTCCAGTATAATGTTGTAATTTTTTGTTTTATTATTGTAGTTAATCTTACTATGCCTAATTTATAAATTAAGCTTTATTGTAAGTATGTGTACATGGAAAAAACAGTATATTTGTGGTTCAGTGCTATTTGAGGTTTTAGACATCTTTCAGACATCTTGGAACATATCCCCTTCCTACTTTGATCTTACTGTCTCAGGTCTCCTACCAGTATTTGTTCTGTGGAAAGGAAAGTA
>NW_003852439.1:9745698-9748046 GCF_000181295.1 Otolemur garnettii
GGGAAGGCAGGATAGGACCTTTTCTGTTCATTTTTGTCTAGCAAGTAGCCAGTAATAAAGTTCACATGACTTTGTCATTGATACATGTTCCTTTTTTTCCCTATAGGAAGAAAATTTTATTTTTTTGATACCAGACCAAGCAGGACGTCAATTGTTAAAAAGGTGGCACCAGTTGGGTGTCTGACACAGGAGCGAAACTTCCTTCAGCTTAAAGATGATGATAGATCTGAAGGTGGCTGAATATTTGGACCCTCAGATCAAGGCTCTGTGGGAGACCAAGGGACATGTGAGAGGGAACTCCAGTCCAAGGAAAAAATCTGTACAAATAGACAGTCTCAGTCCCAAGAGTCCTTGCTGGCACTTCCGGAACTTCCACTATCATGAAGCAGCTGGACCCCGGGAGGCTGTCAGCCAACTTCAAGAACTATGCCATCTTTGGCTGAGGCCAGAGATCCACTCAAAAGAGCAGATATTAGAACTGCTGGTGTTAGAGCAGTTTTTGATTATTCTTCCCAGGGAAACACAGACCTGGATACAGAAGCACCATCCACAGAGCATTGAGGATGCTGTGGCTCTGGTAGAACATTTGGAATCTGGCCAAACAAGGAATGGGGTGAGAAGAAAGATTCCTGGCATATATTGTGAAATAAGATGAAGGTGGATATATAATGGGTGTGGGGGCAGTTAATTGAGAAATGAGATGGATTAGGTGACTGTTCTTTTGTTTCTTTAGAACTGTTAAGGTGGGACTCAAAACCACAATCCCACAGGAAAGTCAGTCCATAGGTTTCAGAAATTGCAGTAGACTTCCCTGGCTTTAGAGAATTGTTATTTGTCCTCTTTGGAGCCAGAGTTGCTTTTTATCCTTATTGGAGTCTGGTTTGTCCAAGGAGACAAGACTTGAGTTCTTAACAAACAGAATTAAAAGACTATAAAGAATCAGGAAGGAGAGGACAGATCCGAAAAAGGGAGACTACTTAAGAGACCAAAGGAGAGCAAGGACATTTAAAATGAAAGAAATAAAACAACTAGGGGAAGACTGCAAAGGAAAAGAAAAAGTAGAAGGAAAAAGGGAAACAAAGATTTGGAAAAGGAAAATTACAACAGAATCCAAGGAGAAGAAGGACATCGAGGGATAGTATCCTCCCTACAGTAGACAAGAGCCTCTGCTGCCCTCCCTTGGTGGTTGGTCCTTGGCTCTACTGACAAATAGCGAGTGAGGGTATGCCTTTGGTCAGGTGGCATCACACCTGGCATCAGGCCTGTTAGGAAGAATACAGGGCAGGATATAAAGTTTGGTGTCAAAATCATTTGGAGGTAGGTTGGAGCCACTCTTACCCTTTTTTCTCTATTCTATTCTCATTCTCTGTAGAACTTTCCTTGGCTATAGGGAAAATAGTGGCTGAGAGGAAAACTTTTTAAAAATAATTTTTGGAGAAAACTTAAAAGTACAAAAAACAACTAATGTGGGATCTAAGTCAAGAGAAAAGGCCGGATAAAGCAGTATGAGAATAGGCAGTCTGCCCCCAACCCTGCTAGTTGCTTGAGCTGCACTGTGTGCAGTGTAGAGGCTTTTGTGTTGGAGGATTGGCAGTAGCCACAGCTTTTATCCTTTACCCTGCCTTTTCAGATGTGGATAATTGCTTGTGAAACATTGATGTCCCAATACCTCTTTAAGGTCCTTTGCATTTCCTTTAGTTTCTCACTTCTGGGCTGTATACGTTTTCCTCCCTGTATCTCCACCGCCCCATTCCCCCCAAACCAAAAAAGTTCTGTGGTAATGAGGATGGGGATTATTTCTAGGTTGCAGTCCATGAGCTGGGAGAGGAGACAGTCCTCTTGGCAGAAACAGCAGAGGCCCCAGGCTTCAAGCCGAAGCCAGCAGCATCCCAACCAGTGGGCATTTCCCAGGATGAAGAATTTTGGAATACATACCGGGGTCTGCAAGAACAGCTGAACGGGAATACACATAAAGAAACTGTGCCTGTATATGAGAGGGGTAAGGAGCTTCGTGATAATTTCCTTCTGGGAGCTGTGACAATTTGTTCAGCCAAAGTATCACGAGTACTTCTTGGGTACCCAGCTCTATGGATTTGTAAAAGCAGCTATGATAGCAGTTATGTTATCCCCAGACAGCAGTAGAACATACCAACTGGATGAAGGTGGGGGTGGGCTCTAGGGAACAGAATAACCAAACCACAAAACTCTGATAATAACACTATGAACTCGGGTGGCGCCTATAGCTCAAGTGGCTAAGGCACCAGCCACATATGCCAGAGTAGGCGGGTTCCAGTCCAGCCCAGGCCTGCCAAACAATGACAACCACAACCAAAAAAAAAAAAAAAAAA
>NW_003852439.1:9748998-9750042 GCF_000181295.1 Otolemur garnettii
ACCCACTTAGCCAGAGGTTTTCTTTTATTTCTCTCATGAAAACTGAAGAAACTGTCAACTTTGAGTCCAGCCCGGGCCTGCCAAACAATGACAACCATAACTTGATTCTAGGGGCTGGTAGATACTTGGTTCTTATTTATGAGGAGCACACTTTTGGCATCATACATGACATACAATGTCCCATCAGGATGTTCTTTCATAGAAATTAGAAATTTTTTCTGGCTCTTTTCTACCCACAGCTATGCCTTCTCAACAGATTCTAGCCTTTCCTGAGCAGCCAAACGCCAAAGACTGGACAGTGGTACCTGAGCTTCTCTTGCCTGAGTCCCAGGTGAGCTGTGCTTTCCAGCCGTTTAGTGCTTCCTTTCCCTATTGCCCATGATTAATCCTGACCAGGAGGGGCTCAGAGGTGTGTTAGTCCTGTGTGTTCTCCACTGGGAAGCTGGGTACCTTCTAGACTCTTTGCTGATCCCTTGGCTCCTTCCTTTTTGCCTTTTCACATACCATTAATTTCTTCAGAGCTTGACCTCCCCTGCAGTTCATAGCCATAGAAGTTGGCCTGCTTCTCCAGTGGCAAGTTCTGAGTTGAAGTCCATTCTCTTCTTTAGAGCTTGTTGACATTTGAAGAAGTGGCCATGTATTTTTCCCAGGAAGAATGGGAGTTACTGGATCCCACTCAGAAGGCCCTCTACAATGATGTAATGCAGGAAAACTATGAGACTATCATCTCTCTAGGTAAAGATTCTCCTTTCCCTTTGTATAGAAGTTGAATAATCTGTCCTGGGAATGAAATCCTGTGAGAAGGTCTTATTGTTCTTGTAGTTGGTTGGTTATCAACTAGATGGTATTAGGGGAGGGAGAAGGTAGTGTGTCCACATCACCTGGGGAGCTTTTTCCATATTCATATGCTCATTCCTAATCCTGTGTAGAATTCTTGATCACTTCCCTCTCTCATTCCTTGAACCTGTTCTTCCATGTCTTTCCCTTCTTGGAAAAGGACACTACTATTATCCAGTTGCTCAGGACAAAAAATAGTTATTCTTT
>NW_003852439.1:9750257-9753646 GCF_000181295.1 Otolemur garnettii
CAAAAAATAGTTATTCTTTACTCTGATCTTGCTATCATACCCCCCTATTAATTTATTAGCAAGTTTTCTTAGCTCTACTTTTACATTATATTCTGAGTCCAGCCATATCTCAGCCTCTTGTACTGTTCACATCCTGGCCTAAGCTGGAGTCCTCTCAAACCAGGTCTACTACTTCCTAACTGGCACCCCTGCCTCTTCTTCTTGTCTTCTCATTGTCTGTTTTCTGTTTTGTGCATAGCAGCCAGAGTGATCTTTGAAAAACCCAATTAGATCATAACATTTCCTTGCTTCCAAAGTCTGTGATTATTTATATTCAGAAAAATCCAAATTTCTTACCAAAGCCTTAAGACGCTCTAGAATCTGGTTTCTGTTCACTGTTGTGCCCTTATGACTTGCAACTCATGCTCTTGCTCAATCTTCTTTAGCCATGCCATGCCAGTTGTCTTGCTGTTACTTGACCTTGACATGCTTCTTTCTACTTTCTCTTTTTTTCTGCCTGGCACACTTTTTATGCATGTGGCAAAACTTACTTTTAAGTCTCTGCTGAAATATATCTTTCTTACATAACCATATCTAAAGTGGCTTCATAAGAGCAGTGTCTTTTCTTTTTTGGGATAGAGTTATACTTTGTCGCCCTCGGTAGAGTGCCATGGTGTCATAGCTCACAGCAACCTCAAACTCTTGGGCTGAAGTGATCCTCTTGCCTCAGCCACCCAAGTAGCTGTGACTATAGTTACTCACTACAACTCCTGGCTATTTTTTTTAGAGATGAGGTCTCATTCTTGGGCTCAGGCTGGTCTCAAACTCCTAAGCCTTAGCCTCCCATACTGTTAGGATTACAGGTGTGAGCTACCGTGCCTGGCCAGCAGCAGAATCTTAACAATGTTCTTTTACCAATTTAGTTTTCTTCAACACATCTATTACTTGCTAACATTATTTCATTTGTTTGTTTTTTATTGAATTGTCTCACTCCCCCACTAGAATGTAAGCTCCATGAAACCAGGACACTTAGTCATCTTCACCACTATATTCCAAGCCCATAGGGTAATGCATAATTAATTAGCACATTATAGCCACTCATATATTTATTGAATGACTGAGTGACAGATAGTTCCCATGCCTGGAAGTCAGTATTTAGTAAAATTTCACCAAGTGATTCTGGTCATTTGCTCTACCTTGATGTGAGCCAGTGATCTATAGGAATAATAGAAATCCATCTTAGTTCAGGGCCTGAGGTTAAAGAAATAAAAACTAAATAAAAACTGATAGAAATCACTGCTTATGATACTGAACCTGCGGTCCTTCACATCGGCTCTGCTGTCACTGATCTTACCTAGAATGAGTCCTCCTAAAGAGTTAATAGAACCAGCTTATATTCTCTATAGCCTCTGTAGTTTGGTTCCCCATTGGTTGAAGATGGGGTAGTTTTGGTGGCAGAAGAGGGAGAATATGCACTGGATTCTTCTTCCATATATCCTTTTTGTTGATCCCTCTTAGGTTTCTTATGTAGTCTCTACTTTGTGTATCTACCTATAAATAGAATATAGTATAACTATCATTCTGGATCTTAAAGTCTATTCATTTAACCATTTGGGGCAACAAAGTGTAACAGTGTCCTTTGTTTTTCCTGAAATAGTTTGGAATTTGTAGACCAATTCATTGTTAAATTGCCAGTCCTTGACCTCATTTTGTACATTTCACAGCATTATTTGTACTTCCCAAACCAAAAGTGATCTCCTGTCTAGAGCAAGGGGAAGACCCATGGGTTCAAGTATCTCTGGAGTTTAAGGACAGTGCTGGAGAGTCTTCTACAGGTAAATACACTATGGGAAGGCTCGGTGCCTATGGCTCAAGTGGCTAAGGCACCAGCTACATAGACCTAAGGTGGTGGGTTCGAATCCAGCCTGGCCCCGCCAAAAACAACAATGATGGCTGCAGCCTGTAGTCTCCGCAACTTGGGAGGCAGAGGCAGGAGACTCGCTTGAGCCAAGGAGTTGGAGGTTGCTGTGAGCTGTGATGCCATGGCACTCTACCCAGGGGGATAGCTTGAGGCTCTGTCTCAAAAAAAACAAAAACAAAAACAACACTATGGGAAGAAGAGAAATGTGCCTTGATAGGAATACTTACAAGGGCTTAACATTTTAAGATTCTGCTCTTCAGTTTTAATATTGAATTTTTCTTTTCATTCTTGAGATTTTCTTCCTCTGGGATACCATGATAATAGCTGATTCTTATATTTATTTCAGTAGGGTTGATGCTCCAAAATGACACTGAAAATCATCAGCCTATGTCTCTTTCTGACTTGGTAACACCAGCACCAGGAGACATAGTATCAAAAAAGGCCAAAATGAAAGTTCCCCCGAAAACAACAGGCAAAGAAAATCATGGTGATATGCAGAGAGTGGGGAAAAGGCACCGAGATTTCCCAGTGAAGAAAAGAAAGAAACTTTCAACTTGGAAACAAGAGCTGCTGAAACTTATGGATCTTCACAAGAAAGGCTGTACAGGAGAGAAGCCTTTTAAATGTCAGGAATGTGGGAAAACCTTCAGAGTTAGCTCTGATCTTATTAAGCACCAAAGAATTCACACTGAAGAGAAACCCTTTAAATGTCAACAATGTGACAAGAGGTTTAGATGGAGTTCAGATCTTAATAAGCACTTAACAACACACCAAGGAATAAAACCGTATAAATGCTCATGGTGTGGGAAAAGCTTTAGTCAAAATACAAATCTACACACACACCAAAGAACTCATACGGGAGAGAAGCCCTTTACATGTCACGAATGTGGGAAAAAATTTAGTCAGAACTCCCACCTTATTAAACACCGAAGAACTCACACAGGGGAACAGCCTTACACCTGTAACATATGCAGAAGAAACTTCAGCAGGCGGTCAAGCCTTCTTAGACACCAGAAACTTCACTTGTGAAGGGAAGTTTGTTCAGTGTCCTCATTCTGAAGAAATTTACCAAATGTAGCTGAATACTAAAGTTTATGAAAAAATAAAAAATTAGGAAGCCTGAGGAATTTTTCATTGTTGGAAAATTTGGGAGCGTAAGCATTGTTTCTCTTTTTGGACAGAGTCGTATTTTGCCACCCTCAGTAGAGTGTCATGGTGTCATAGCTCACAGCAACCTCAAAACTCTTGAGTTCAAGTGATCCTCTTCCCTCAGCCTCCCAAGTAGTTGGGACTATAGCTGCCCACCACAACGCCTGGTTATTTTTTAGAGAAGGGCTCTTGCTTAGTCTAGTCTCAAAATCCTGAGTGCAGGTGACCCACCGCCTCTGCCTCACAGAGTGTTATGATTACAGGTGTGTGCCACTGCACATGGCCTTACACATCCTGTTTCATAGAAAGGAATCAAGATTGGCTCTACATTAGTAGTTTC
>NW_003852439.1:9754578-9756615 GCF_000181295.1 Otolemur garnettii
CATAAAGCAGTAGCATGTATGTTTAATTATTGTATATCATTCTTTTAAGTGTGGTAGGCTTATCGATTTCAGTAGTCTCAGGGAGTAGAAATGAATTCTAAATGTAGAGTGTTCCAAGAACCAAATTGGATTTTTTTCTTTTCTTTTGTCATTGGAAACTATTGACAAAGTTGGACATTGTTTGAGTTCCTTCCTAAATTTTTTAGTAACTTCTGCTCTTGAATCCTGTTACCACGGTTTTCACTGATGAAATTTTATTTCCTTTACTACTGGGGAATCTGCTGGATGAACTAATTATGTACCATTTTATGCCTTTCATCAGTGGGGTTTGGAAGGTGGAAAACACCTGTAATGAGGTCTTATGGAAACTGATTGGAATTTGTAGCCATGGAAAGAAGAATTTTCTACAAAAAAAGAAACCAGACTTCCTTACCTCACATTTTTAGTAGGATAAAACAGCCATAAAAATTAGCAATTGCCCAAGGCTTAATATGATTCAAGATACCCAACTAAGGTTTTTGACTTAATTTGGCATTTCTTTGTTATCAAAAATAAGACTTAGGTTTGTGTGGTAACTCAATCATGTTTGAGTTGATGAACTCAATCATCCTGCTGCATGCAGGATCCTGTGGCTCACTTTGATGTGGTGACCTCTGCATCCAGTCAGCAAGAGACTGGGTTCTCAAAAGGTTTGGAAACTGATGTTGAGTGTTGGGCAAGGATGGGCAAATTCACATTCATATTGTTTTGTCTTACACTGTAAGCTCTACCTGTCTCTATTCACTACAACCTTTAACAGCAGCCTCAGGTGATAAATTTGATGAACTGCTGAAAGTCTGTATAGCCTATAGGTTTTCTCATAACTTTCTTCTTGAGCTATAGTTGTGACTCAGGTGTGTTTCTATTAGAGCTTTTGGGTATATCAGGAAAGGGTTTTAAGAGTTTAAAGAAATTATGTCCTCCAAATCCCTCATTTTATTAATGAGGATGTTAATAAAGAGATACAAGGACTTACTTAAGACCCCATTGTGAGAGGGTGTGTTGACTGTCATTTAGCTTCCATCTGGTATGGCAGGATTAGCAAGACAAATTTGTTGTTATCCCTGCACAAATAGTCTGGATGACATTGTGTTGTATCTATTTCTAGCTTAAACAGTTTTGTTTTTTGATTGGTTACTGAAGCAAATCTCCATTTTCCCTGCAAATAGAGATAACACTTAACTCAAGGTTGTTTCAGGGATTAGATGGATTAATGACAGTAAAGCACCTGGCCAGATGTGGTGACTCACTCCTGGAATCCTGGCACTTTTAGAAGCCCTGGCAAGAGGATTGCTTGAGGCCAGGAATTAAGATCAGCTTGGGAAAAAGTGAGCCCACATCTCTAAGAACAGAAAAACTACCTGGGCATGGAGGAGCAGATGCCTATAGTGCTACCATGTTTTCCCCAAAATAAGCCCTAACAGGATTTCTATGCATTTGTTAAATATAAGCCCAACCCCCATAAGACCTAGTGATGGGCATGGCTATGCAGCATATCTTCCACCATGTGAGGAAGACATCCCCTGAAAATAAGCCCTAGTGTGTCTTCTTGAGAAAAAATAAATATAAGACAGTGCCTTATTTTCAGGGAAACACGGGTAGCTACTTGGGAGGCCAAGGTGGGAGGAGTGCTTGCACCCAGGAGTTTGAGGCTGCAGTGTCTGTGTACTACTGCACCTCAGTCTGGGCAACAGCATGAGACCCTATCTCAAAAAGAACAAAACCCCACCCTAAAATAGGGCCTAACTCACAGTAGATGTGTAATTAGCGTGTGTTTCTTTCCCTTTCCTCTGCTCCCTCGTGATTTGGGCTGAGTTTGGGCTGAACGTACATTAAAGAGGCAAATGCATTTGTAGCTATTGCAGCTCTCTTCAGGAGCTGAGCGGTTGTGGTTATGCTAAGTTGATTTGATCTTTGGCTTTAATGCTTTATAGAATAAGTCACAAGCCACCTGAGCTACTGGTCTGGAGCTCTCAGCAGAAGTTTAATTTTATTCTT
>NW_003852439.1:9756924-9758009 GCF_000181295.1 Otolemur garnettii
GGAGCCACAGACACTGCCCATCAAGTCTTATTTCTTAAGTACAGCCAGCTCAGAACCTCTGGTCTGCATAACTCTTACCTGACACCCTCTCAAGCCATAGTCCCCTGACACTCTTTGTTTCTTATCTCACATCATGTGTGGATTTCAATTTAGTGAGGGCCTGTGATGTGCCAGGCGCTGTCCTAGACTCAGGCCACAGCAGTGTACAAGCGAAGACAATATGCATTCCCTTCTGGAGCTTATATCCTTTTTTTGGGCCAGGGCTGGGTTTGAACCTGCCACCTCTGGCATATGGGGCCAGCGCCCTACTCCTTAGAACCACAGGTGCCGCCCTGGAGCTTATTTTCTAAGATCAATTAAGAGAATGGTTTGCCCTTGCAGGTGGGGGTCATGAGACAGTTTTGGTTAGTGAGTTTTGCAGAAGCCTCACTTCTGGGTTGACACATTTATTAGATGGTGTAAAACTAGTACTCTCTCCTGCCTAAGTCATGGAAGCACATAAAGAGGAGCCATGAAGTTGAAGTAGTCTGGACCCCTGGGCCCCTGCATGAAGGGCAGCTATTCTAGAGAGTTCCTAGACATGTAGTGGATTTGGGGGGAATGAAAAATAACCATTTGTTACATTAAATCACTGAAACGCTGGTGTCATGTGTTTCTGCAGCATAACCTGGCCTATCTTAATAGAACTTGGAGGAAGGTACTTTGAGGAGGTGGCTATTCTGCTAGAGCTCAGGAACCTTTCCCTTTATATTTGGCCTGGCTTCTGTCTTGGAAGAGACCTATCTTCTTGTCAATGCCCAGCTGAGCTGATGGAACACACAGAAGCTCTCAATACTATAAGTGATAAGGAAGAAAGACATTGCTATCTTCTACAAATCTCAAGAGGTCAGCAGCCCTCCCTCCCTGGCCTTATTTCTCTTCTCTTGTTTCTCTCTCTGCTCCACTGCCTCATGTGCACAGAACAGGCATTTCTATTAAGGAATGGACTAGGGGAAGGGTAGGGATTGCCTTTCATTCCTACTACATGTGAGTGTAGTAGATTTCAAAGAATGCTTTGGTAACTATCTGTATCCTACCTTCTGTGA
>NW_003852439.1:9760889-9764119 GCF_000181295.1 Otolemur garnettii
GCCACCTTAGGTGTACGTGGCTGGCGCCTTAGCCGGTTGAGCTATAGGCACCGAGCCTCTTGTTGATATTCTTGAGTTCATTGTAGATTCTGGTGATTAGCCCTTTGTTGGATTTGTAGCACATAAATATCTTTTCCCATTCTGAAAATTGTCTGTTTGTTTTGTGGATTGTGTCCTTAACAGTGCAAAAACTTTTTTAACTTGACCAGGTCCCATTTATTTATTTTTATTGCTCCTGAAATTGCCAGTGGGTCATCTTCATAAATTCTTTCCCTAGGTTGATAAGATCAAGAGTTTTTCCCCTTCTACACTCCCTTCTAGGGTTTTTGTAGTTTCACAACTTAGATTTAGACCTTTTATCCATCATGAGTTAATTTTTTGTAAGTGGTAAGAGTGTGGGTCCAGTTTCATTCTCTTACCTGTGCCTAACCAGTTCTCCCAGCACTACTTATTAAATAGGGGTTCTTTTCCCCAGTGAATGCTTGTTTGCTTTGTCAAAGATTAGAGGGCTATATGAGGCTGGTTTCATCTCTGGATTTTCTTTTCTGTTCCAGAGATTTATGTTTCTGTTTTTATGCCAATACCATGCTGTTTTGATCTCTGTAGACTTGTAGTATAACCTGAAGTCTGGTAAGGTGATGCTTCCTGATTTATTCTCATTTCATAGAATTGTGTTGGTTATTTGTGTATTTTTTTCTGGCATCTGCAAGATGTAAAGTTATTGTTTTCAAGATCTCCAATGTAAGATGTTGGTATTTTAATGAGGATTGCATTAAATCTGTAGATTGCTTTGGGTAGTATAGACATTTTTTTTTAACTTTGAAATGTTTTATTTATCTTCTTAGACTCACCAAGAAATTTCCTTGCTTAAAAAATCAAGCAAATAGAGATAAGTAGATGACTAAGTAACTTCATTTATAAAGTAGGAAATCCTGTTAAATTAATGTGCATGATTATGCCATTGAAACCCCTTGGGATATTGAATGCAGGCACACAAACATTAATGAATTACCTAGTAACAACACATGGACCTCTTTCTGCACATGGATAGTCCTACTGTAGCCAGGAAGGCAACCTGTATGCCCAGAACTTGAGACCCAGGTTTAAAACCCTATGGCTAGTCATGACATAAAATTTTTCTTTCTTTACAGACTATTTCTATTTTACTACCTGACTGAGTTTGAAAATGAAAGACTGCTGTTCTTTCTTAGGACCTCTTCTTTAGGTGCACATTAAAAGAGGAAAGTTGGCTGGGTGTGGTGGCTCAACACCTGTAATCCTAGCACTCTGGGAGACTGAGGACATAAATCACTTGAGCTCAGGAATTCAAGAGTAGCTTGAGTAGGAGCGAGACCATATCTCTACCAAAAGTAGAAAAAATTAGCTGGGCACGGTGACAGGTGCCTGTAGTCCCAGCTACTTGGGAAGCTGAGGTATGAGGATCACTTGAGTCTAAGAGTTTGATGTTGCTGTGAGCTACAATGATGCCAGGGTACTCTACCCAGGGTGACAGAGAGAGATTCTCTCTGTCTAGTGTCACACAGTGCTGTCAAACATCTGAGGTCCTGATGGAAGCAGGTTTTTCAGGTAAGGTCATCTGAACACTGCAGACTATGTGCCTGCCACCATTTTCAGATAGGTGAAAGATGTGTTATTTTCAAGTCATCCTGCACATGTTTGGAGCTCCGCAAAGTACTCCAGCCCAATCAGAGGCAGCAGGGGAAAGGGCAATATAGACATTTTAACTATACTGATTCTTCCAAGTCATGAGCAAATGTACTTTCATCTGTTAATGTTCTCTGTTACTTCTTTTCTTGATGATTCATAATTCTCTCTGTAGAGATCCTTTACATTCTTAGTTAGATATATCCCAAGGTATTTCATTTTGTTTGATACTACTGTGAAGGATATTGTATCTTTGATTCTCAGATTGACCATTGTTAGCATATATGAAGGCTACTGATTTATGTACATTGATTTTATAGCCTTCAACATTGGTATATTTCTTGATCATTTCAAGGAGTCTCATGGTTGAGTCCTTGGGGTTTTTTAAGTATAGGTTATATCATCTGCAAAGACCAATAGTTTGACCTCCTCTGCTCCCATTTGGATACCCTTCATATCTTTCTCTTGTATGACTGCATTGGCTAAAACTTCCAGCAATATGTAGATGGCTTCTGTGAGTTTGAGAAATGTCCTATCTATGCCTATAATCTGGAGTGTTCTTATCAAAAAAGAATACTGAATTTTTTCAAAAGCTTTCTCTGCATCAAATGAGAGAATCATATGGTCCTTGTTTTTATTTTTGTTTATATATGGTGAATTACATTTATAGATTGTATATGTTGAACCAGGCTTGCAAACCTGAGATGAGATGACACCCTTCTGGTCATGATGGATACTTTTTTTGCTGTGTAGCTGAACTCTATTTGCTAAGATTTTATTGAATATTTTTTGCATCAATATTCATTAATGATAGTGATCTGTAGTTTTTTTTTGTTGTTGTTGTTCTTTCTTGGTTTTGGTAGCAGGGTAATATTTGCTTTGTAGAAGGAGTTAAGGAGGATTCCTTCCTTCCCAATGTTTTGGAATAGATTCTGTAATATAGGTACCAGCTCTTCTTTGAAGGTTTGGTAGAATTCTCCTTTGAAACCATCTGGTCCAGGACTTCTTTTTGTTGTTGTTGTTGGAAGCTTTTTTATTGTTGTTAACTGACATATTTTAAAATTCAAACTATCATAAGGCTCATCCCTAACAGTCTTAATCCAGTGGCTCTTTCCCTGTCCCTCCCTTTTGTACCAGTAGGTCACATCTGCTATGATAACTCTGAGCACTGTTTATTCTACCCACATAATGTATAAATAACTGAGAATTATTTGGTTTGTTTACTTGTTTTTGTCTTTCTCCATTAGAGTGTAAGCCTCAGGAGGGCAGGGACTATAAGCCTCAGGAGGACAGACACTGCGTCTGTCTTATGCAGCCTTGTATCTCCAGGGTCAAGCAAAAAGCTGACACAATAATGAAAATCTGAGTGGCACCTGTGGCTCAGTGAGTAGGGCGCTGACCCCATATACTGAGGGTGGTGGGTTCAAACCCAGCCCTGGCCAAACTGCAACAAAAAATAGCCAGGTGTTGTGGCAGGCACCGGTAGTCCCAGCTACTCGGGAGGCTGAGGCAAGAGAATCGCCTAAGCCCAGGAGTTGGAGGTTGCTGTGAGCTGTGTAACATTG
>NW_003852439.1:9765197-9783049 GCF_000181295.1 Otolemur garnettii
CTGTAGTCCCAGCTACTTGGGAGGCTGAGGCAAGAGAATCGCTTTAGCCCAAGAGTTTGAGGTTGCTGTGAGCTGTGACACCACGGCACTCTAACCAGGGCAACATAGCGAGACTCTGTCTCAAAAAAGAAAAAAAAAAAAGAATGGGTGCTGTTCTCAGAAAAAGCTCCATTCTTTCTCTGGATAACCCCTTGGAGTTAAGCAGGATGGTATGCCCTCCCAAATCACTTCTTGTCCCTGTACGGTCTGGGCCCAAAGGGATCTGGGACTTAGAAGAGTGAGACGAGAAATGCTGGATGCAGAGATGTGTCCTTGAGGAGACAGACTCCTCAAAATCCCTATCTCTCATGTCTCTGCTACAAACTCATTGATCTTCTATAAACACCATGTTCTGCACATCACTTTTCCATTTGTAAAGCTTCAGAGCTCTCCAGTTCCTATGTGTTTAGCTCCCTAGTTTGGCTTCAAAGCCCTTCATCAGCTGTACTCACCAAAACCCTCTGTTTTCCTCTCTCCCAGTTTTACTTACCCTCCAAGCTGAAACAAATTGTTAATCTTTTTTTAAATAGACCTTATTATTATTATTATTATTTGTAGAGACATTCTCACTTTATCGCCCTTGGTAGAGTACTGTGGTGTCACACAGCTCACAGCAACCTCCAGCTCCTGGGCTTAGGTGATTCTCTTGCTTCAGCCTCCCAGTAGCTGGGACTACAGGCTCCTGCCACAACACCCGGCTATTTTTTTTGTTGCAGTTTGGCCTGGGCCAGGTTTGAACCCACCACCCTTGGTATATGGGGCCGATGCCCTATCCACTGAGCCACAGGCGCCACCCAATAGACTGTATTTTTAAGAAGAATTTTAGATTTATAGAAAAATTGACCAGAAAGTACAGAAAGTTCCCATATACTTCCTACCCTCACATTTACCCCTCACTGTCAACGTGTCATCAGAGTGGAACATTTCTTTTTTATTTTTTTTGCTTTTTATTTATTTATTTTTTTAATGGAGGAGACAGAGTCTCACTTTGTGTCCTTCAGTAGAGTACATAGCTCACAGCAACCTCTGCCAACCCCTGGGTCCCTGGGTTTAAGTGATTCTCTGGCCTCAGCCTCCCAAGTAGCTGGGATTACAGGTGCCTGCCAGAACGCCCAGCAATTTTTGGTTGAGACGGGTTCTTACTCTGGCTCTCCTTCTGGCTCATGCTGGTCTCGAACCTCTGAGCACAGGTGATCCACCCGCCTCAGCCTCCCACGGCGCTGGGACAACAGGCATGAGCCACCACGCCTGGCCTGGAACCTATAAAAGTGAAGTATGTTATATCCTCAACCCTTTTCTCTTCCACTCCAGAAACTGCCAGTCCTATCCTTAAGGTAATTTTCCACCTCTGCAGACTATCCAGGTCCCTGATCTCTGACCACAGCTTCACACCTACATGGCAGTTTTAGAAGATATGGTTCAGTGCCCTCTGTTCTATTCCACTGGAATGTGGGGAATACAGCAAATATCTGTTGGCCGTGTCCTAGCATTTATTTCACTTTTCCTCCTTCCCTAACAATATTGATTCTATTTAGAGATCTGAGAGGTTCCTGATCCTGGTTTCCGGAAGTGGAGACTGTGACCTAATCTAAGTTAATTAGAGAAGGATTCTACCTCTTTGGTTAGATAATGGCTCAGGGTTAGGCATATGACCTTAGGCTAGTTCCATCAGGGCTTTTGTTGGAAATCTAAACAAATCCAGCTCTTGCTGGATAAAACACATAACCCAGTGATGGGCTTTTCGAAACCAGGAAAAATATAGCCTTAGGATGAAACCAATATCATTAGAGATAGAGCGGAATGATAGAAATTCAGTCCTTGGTAACATCATTGAGCTGTAAGATCATGATAGATCAGCTGATGCCTAGAACTGTTCTGGACCTTTCAGATACATGAGTATGTATATATACATTCCCTTTATTATTTAAGCCAAGGTGAATTGGAATTTCTGCTAATTGCAATTAAAAGAATCCTGATAAATATGTTCATTTAAAATAGTATGTATAGGAAATGAATAATCCTTTTATATATACCTATTTAAAAGCTTTCTAAAATGGAAATTGTCAACTATACATAAAAGTAAAGAGAATAGTATGATGAACTCCCCGTAGGCCTCAAAAATTACTAACATTTTGCCAGTCTTATTTCATTTATCCTCTCATTTGTGTTTTTATTTTGTTTGCTTTGAGAGAGTTGTTTGTTTTGAAATATTTTAAGACAAATATCAGATATTACATTTCACCTATAATTATTTCAATTTGTAATAGATAAATAATTCTTAACAATTTCTACCCTAAACTATCTCTGTGAAAGAGTTCCCACTCAGAGGAGGCATTCTCTCCCCCAGGAGCAAGGTTAATTGGGAACAGGAGATCTGCTTTTCCCTCCCTCAGAGGGCAACCAAAACTTGACCAAAAACTTCTCAAAATGGCTTTATAAGAGGACCCTTTTGGCTTCCTCCCTGGGGTATCCCTTTATGAGAACACCAGAAATCCTAAATGCCTCATAATGAGGGTGGTTCAGAAGGGATTCAGATGCCTATAATGATCACCAGAGCAACTTACTAATAACTTGAAACTACATCATCTACAGTTGGACTTTTAATAAGCCCCAGAGTGATTCATTCATTAAGAGTTTAGTGGCATCAGTTACTTACTTTTTGGTTTCCTGGAAGCCTTAAAAAAGAAAAATAATAATAATTATCATCACATGTATCTAGGCCATTTTCCCAGGAGCTCAAAGCACAAACAAAAGAATTTCTCCTTTACCTACTTGTGTTGGCTTTAAATTTCTTTTTCTTGAAATAATACGTAAGTGAATATTCAAAGCATTACAATTGTATTATAATTCACCCCTCTCTTAGTATTCTTGATTGATTATATTTAATTAGCATTTGACCATCACATTTATGTAATTTCTAAAAAGAAAAATGACCTATAAATTTAATATCCCTATTCTACATTCTTCCTCATTTGTTATCATGTTTCTTCTTAATGAGGAGTTTTTCTTTTCTTTCCCTTGATTGGTGTCCATTCCTTCTCTTCCTCTTGTTGGTACTACTCTAAAATAGTTACTCTGTGCTTTAACACCCAGTGCCCTGATAGTCAAGAAGTGTGGTATTCTGGGAGACCAAGGTGGGAAGATCACTTGAAATCAGGAGTTTGAGTCTAGACTGAGCAAGAGCAAGACCCTGTCTCTACCAAAAATAGAAAAAATTAACCAAGTGTGATGGTGC
The DNA here is from genome assembly GCF_000181295.1 of Otolemur garnettii. Lineage (NCBI taxonomy): Eukaryota > Metazoa > Chordata > Mammalia > Primates > Galagidae > Otolemur > Otolemur garnettii. Next base: position 9,768,472 of record NW_003852439.1, read on the forward strand.
ACGCCTGTAATGATGCCACTGCACTCTATCTGGAGCAACAGAGCAAAGGAAGTATGGTACAAACTTTGATGAATGATCCCTTACAGCCAGTTAATAAATTGACATACTTTATCAACCAAGAGTTCTTTGCAACCAGAATTTCTAGTGCTATAAGCTACTGTTTATTACCTTGTGGGTGAGTCCTAAATTGACACTTACATTAATCTGCTGACAAAATTCATTCTGTCCTTATCTTTGTCTAAGGAAGTTTGTTCCTTAAAACTTTTTTTTAAATGAGGAAATATCTTCTCTATCACCCAAACTGGGAGTGCAGTGACCTCATCATAGGTCACTGCAGCCTCCAGTTCCTAAGCTTAAGTGAGCCTCCTGCTTCATCCTCCTGAGTAGGTAGGACTATAGGGCTTGCACAACTATGTCCTGCTAATTTTTCTATTTTGGGTAGGGCCAGAGTCTCACTCTTGCTCAGGCTGGTTTTGAACTCCTGGCCTCAGGTGATCCTCCTGCCTTGGTCTAAAGTACGAGAATTATAAGTGTGAATCACTGCACCCAGTCCAAGTTCCCTATATCTTTTTGTGTTTTATTTTGTTTTTTTTTTTGAGACAGAGTCTCACTTTGTTGTCCCTAATAGAGTGCCCTGGCATCATAGCAACCTCTAACTCTTGAGCTCAAGCAATTCTCTTGCTTCAGTCTCCTGAGTCGCTGGGACTACAGGCGCTGGCCACAATGCCTGGCTATTTTTAGAGATGTGGTCTTGCTCTAGCTCAGACTGGTCTCGAACTTGTGAGCTCAGGGAATCTGCCTCCCTTGGCCTCCCAAAGTGCTAGGATTACAGGCATGAACACTGCACCCATCCCCCTATATATTTCTGAAAGATTTATTCATTCAACATTGGGAAAAAAAATTTTAAGTCATAGGGTCTTGTTCTGTCACTCAGGCTGGAGTGCAGTGGTACAATCATAGCTCAATGCATCCTCTAATTCTTGGGATCAAGTCATCCTCCTGCCTCAGCCTCCCAGAGTGCTGGGATTATAGGCATAGTAACTGTGCCCAGCCAGGGAAAATATTTATTGAGCACTTTTTATGTGTCAGGCATTATTTTAGGGGCTGGGATTTTATGTTTATAAGCATTTTGGATTTTGTATCTGCGTCTACACAATTTTGGATTTTAGATAAATAGGGCATTTCCTTTACATTGTTTAAATAAAAAATTTAAATAATTTTTTAAAGAAAAACATCTCTCCTGTTTTACATTATTTTTTTGCAGTTTTTGGCCAGGGCTGGGCTTGAACCCACCACCTCTGGCATATGGGGCTGGTACCCTGCCCTTGAGTCACAGGCAGCACCCAGGTTTTCTACTTTTTTTAGAGTGAAGCATGAACTTTAAGCACTCACATTTGAGAGGCATCCCCAAATACTTGCAAGGACTTAAAAAAATCTTACAGGTTCAGACAGAATTGGAGTACTAATTACAAAAAGTGACAAGAAATGCAGGTACATTGTTAGTAAGACACTGAGACACAAAGCAAACTCCTAAGAAAATTGTAGGAACTTTAGTATATAAGTAGTTATATCTTATGCCATGATTTGAATGCATGCAAAATTCAGGTGTTCCCAATGTGATGGTATTATGATGTGGGGCCTTTAACACTGGTTCTCAACCTGTGGGTTACAACCCCTTTGTAACAATGAAAATACATTGCAACATTAGGAAGGTTGAGAACTACTGGGTTATTAGGATATGAGCGCTTCTCCCAAGGAAGTGGGATTTTAAGGCTCTTATAAAAGAAGCTTCACAGTTATTGACTGTCGTGGCTTTCTGCCTTCTGCCACAAGAGGATACGGAGTTTCTCCTCTCTTCAGGATGCAACATCAAGGCACCATCTTGGAAGCAGTGAGCAGTCCTCACCAGAAAACCAAACCTGCTAGCACCTTGATTTTAGATTTTCCAGCCTCTAGAACTGTGAGAAAATAAATTTCTCTTTTTCACAAATTACCTAGACTCAGGTATTCTGTTATACCAGCACAAAGTGGACTAGGACATCTTACTTGCCAAAAGGTTTTTTTTGGCTGTCCCAAATTTTCACAACTTTTTGGCAATTCTTCAAAAAGTTAAACTTAGAATTACCATATGGCCCTACAGTTCCACTCCTAAGAGAATGAAAACTTATGTCCACATAAAAACTTGTCCACAGATGTTCATAGCAGCATTTATAATAAGCTCCAAACTAGAAACAATCCTAATGTCTATAACTGATTAAACAATAAATAAAATGTGGTATATCCACACAATGGAACATTATTCAGCCACTGCTGCCATTAATTTGATATGTATCTAATCCATTTTATACTTTTACCACATGGCATATACATATATATGTATCTATCTATATTCATGCTTAAAGAAAGTCAATACTTTTTGTGCATAGCATTTATAATTTATAATTTGGTTTATATAAATGGCACACTGTATTTAATGTTCTATAAGTTGTTTTTTGCTTATTATTTTTTGAGATTTATTCATATTGATAACTACATATCCGGTCAATATTTTAATTGGTGGAACAATTTAAATATGCTACAACTTATTCATTTCCCTATCCATTTGTTTCTGTTTTTTTTTTCTTTACAATAATGCAATAACATTTGTGCAGATCTCCCATGAAAATGTGAAGGAATTTCTCTACCACTAATGAGCTGAGTTACTTTGGGAAACTTAGTAACACTGTGGGTCTTAGTTTCCTTATCTATAAGATGGGAATAATGACACATACTTCATTCAGTAATTATGTTAAATGATACAATGTATATAAAGCCCCTAGTAGTATTTGCCTCATGGACTTTAAGTATTTTATTTATGACAATCATATTACTTCAATCACAATTCTGGTTCAACTCTAGCTCATACTCTGAAGACCACAGTCTATCTCTCCAGTTCTATGTCCAAACTTCTAACTTTCTACTGGATGTCTCTGCTGTTTGTCTTCCAGTGTGTTCAATAATGAACTCACTTTCTTTCTATCTTCAACCTATTTCTGTTCCCCTTCTACATTTTCTATGTAGTTAAAGGCACAATATGGTGAAATGGTAATCTCTTCTCCATTTCATTTCCTCCCATAGTGCCCACAGAATTCTTGATGAAACACCACTCCCCAGAGTTACAGTCCTCCCAAGCTCCCTTTTGGCTTCCAGAATTCCTTCCAACAGGAAGAGCAGTAACTAGAACCTCCCTGTTTCAGTTTCAGTGGAAGGAAGACTGATGGTATTTAGAAGGCAGTGCTATTGAGGCTAATTTGCTTCTGTGGTATGATTTTGGATGTGGTTTCTACTTTCTGGTTTCCTTTGACCCTTTGAATTGTTTTGAATTTATATGTCCTTTAATTCAGTGACCAATTGGATGTCTTTCCAGATATATTCCCTTTCTACTTACATTAACCAAGGTCAGTTTCTCTTAATTGCATCAAAGGCCCAGACCAGTATGAGTTGTGTACTCTAATGCCTTGATTTGCTCACAAATTCTCTGCTGTGACAAACTTAGTGTCAAATTCTTCTTTGTGCTTCCCCAATTTTAAAATGGAACTTGACCCCAAAACATTCTTTTATGTATAGCCATCAGAAAGGTATCTGATGTGGCTGGGCATGGGGGCTTATGCCTGTAATCCTAGCCCTCTGGGAGGCCAAGACAGGTGGATTGCCTAAGCTCACAGGTTTGAGACCAGCCTGAGCCAGAGTGAGACCTCATCTGTAAAAATAGCGAGGCATTGTGGCAGGCACTTGTAGTCTCAGCTTCTTGGGAGGCTGAGACAAAAGAATCACTTGAACCCAAAAGTTGGAGGTTGCTGTGAGCTATGATGGTACAGCACTCTACCAAGGGTGACAAAGTGAGACTCTATCTCAAAAAAAAAAAAAGTATCTCATATATTATATTATAAGTGAAAACTTACAGTAATGACAAGCTTTTTTTTTTTTTTTTCATCTTGTCTGCTTGGTGACATTTTATTTTCAAAGTCAACGGAATGGTTTTTTTTCATAAAATGGATAAAATGCCAGATGTTCAAAGGCTTATTATAACATAAAAACCATGGCAGCTATTTAGTGAACAGCTTCAATCTTAGTCCATTTTCTGGTGCTTGTAACAGAATACCTAAAACCAGGTAATTTATAAGAAAAGAAATTTATTCTAATAGTTATAGATGCTGAGAATCCAGGTCAAGGGGCTGCATTTGGGTGAGGGCCTTCTTGCTGGTAGGGATTCTCAAGAGTCCAGAGGTAGTGCGGGGACTCACATGGCAGGGGTCCTGAGCCTGCTCATATGTTAGCTCAGGTCTCTCTTCCTCTTCTTATAAAGCCACCTGTTCCCCTCCCATGATGACTCACTGATCCATTTGTCCATTAATCTCTTTGTGAGACCAGAGCTCTTATATGCCAGCTACCTCTTAAAGGTCCCTCTTCTTAATACTGACACACTGGGGATTAAGTATCCATACGAGTTTGGGAAGGGCCATTTTAACCACAGCAGTTGCCATTAGCTAAGTGTGCAATGGCTAGCTACCTACCTGTCATTCATTGTCTTACCTTTCTCCTCAATAAAATTCCAATTTTTTCAGATATCACCTATTCCCTCAACTCCAGGCATAGGGCAAATTGTATAACCCCATATTTCTTGTCATTTATTCAGGAATCAGCATGTAACCCAAATTGGGCCAGCATGATGTTAGAAAAAGTTTCCAAGGGCTTCTAGGGGAAAGTTTTCTCTCAAGAAATAGCCTTAGGAAGACTCATTCTCTCTTTTTCCAGACATGCTCATGCTTGTGACTGCTGCAGCCTTGGTGCTATCTGCCTAAGGAGGCAGCAGAACCATATGGGAGGAAGGAAGAGGCAAGAAATAGCAGCAAAACAGAGATTGATTAGCCCCAAATCCTTTCTCTCTCCAGGTTTCTAGTTATCTGAGCCAAAGCATTTCTTATGGCTGAAGCCAGTTGGGTTTTCTGTTACTCACATCTGAAAGAATCTTAGTGGATTCATATGCCAAGCCCCTTAGGACAATCCTAATTTTATAAGTGAGCAAACTGAAATTTATAGAGGTTAAGTAAGTGATTTTAGCACATCAAGCTAAGTAAAGGGGGAGAAGGCTAAGATTTGAAACTTGTATATCTACACCTGTACATACACCCATATACTCGACGCTGTTTACATTCTACACTTCATCCTCTTTCCCTCCTAGCTTCAATGCTACCAGGCAGCATTAAATGTGCCCACTAGATGTTTCCATAGCATTTACTGTCACTTATCATAATTATATCACTTATTTCAAAATTTGATTATGAACTTATTGAGGACAAATATGTTTTATATATCTCACCCCCTTCTAGCATGGTGCCTTCCAAATACTAGGCTTTCAACAAATGTTTCTTCCATAAATTAAAGAATAAATGCAATAAAAAGGAATGAAGTACTGATACATGCTACAACATGGATAAGCCTTGAAAATATGCTCAGTGAAAGAATCTAGACAACAAAAGGCCATGTATTATATGACTCCATTAATAGAAAACACTAAAAAATGTAGTGGGAAACTTTTGGGAAAACAGAGAGGGTGGGTCCTGATTGGTGTGTTGGGGCTGGGGTCCATAGTAGAAGAGGATTAGGCCCTACAGAAAGGGAATAGGTTGTAGTAGAGCACCATAGTGATAATCTTTTCCCCAATCATTTCTTCTATAGATCTTGCTTGCCTGCCAAAACCATGAGGCAGGAAAAACAAATAGAAAACCCACTACCTGGCTACTGAGAGGGTAAGGTAAGCTTGGTAAGCAGATCTGGGGGCAGACTAGGGTAGAGAACAGAAAACAATTTGTGTAGAAAGACTGACTGCCCTGTTGGTTTTTATTATTACCCCTCCCTCTTATCCCAGTATCTATCTTGAAAACAATATACCAAAACAAGAAACATAACAAACTAACCAAAGGGCAGGCTCCTCTCTGGTAGAGTGATGACAGATAGGGATTGCAAATAGGAAGTGTTCAAGTCCAAAGATTATTGCTAAAAGTTCTGTCTCTGAGAGTATTGCCACTGTCTCTCTGAACTCACCTGGTGAAGCACAGCTGGGGCCTATTCTTTATTCTTTGTCTCTTTTACAGCCAAGGTAGCTGAAATGCCTAGGTGATGATAAGGACAATATATGCAAGAAAGGACTAAACAGTGAGGATGAATAGGAAATGAGATATAATCAAATAAGGAATTAGTAAGCAGAAAGATCAGGTAGAGGAACTCCTCTAGAAGGCATCAGGAAGAGATAAAAAGGACATGTGCGATTATTGTATACTTCACCGATTTTTATTTTATAATAATTTGTATTCATTCATTCATTTCTCAATCTGCTTCTTCCAGTTCTGGGTTGTAGGATATTGGATATTGGAGCCTATCCTGACAGCTCAGGGAATAAGGCAGGAACCAGGATCTTGGACAGGATGCCATTCTGACATGGGGCACATGTGCACACATGCATGCACACACACACACACACACACGCACACACACACACATACACACACACACTCATGCCAGGGTGATTTAGATATCCCAATTAATCTAACGTGCACATCTATGGGATATGGAATAAACCTATTAAAATAGGGATAATGTGCAAGCTTCACACAGACAGTGGCCTAGGCCAGGAATTGATATTTTTCTCATCAATGTTATAACAAAATGACATTGAATGATACTATGTTATTTAAGGACCTTCTGTATTATATTCAATCCTCCACAAGAAAATTGGATGCATATAATGAAGGCATAAATAAATTGTGGAAAATAAAAACTTTAAAAAACAGATGCAGGAATAAGACATACCTAATAAAGCATAATTATATTAAGTATAAATGGATTAAATTCACTGATCAAAAGACAGAAATCTAAAGCTAATAATAATTTTTAAGATAAGACACATGGGGATATAGAGAATTAATAATAAAAGGGTGGGAAAAGATATGTCAGGAAAATATGAATCAAAGGAATCTAAGGTAACATTCAATACTAGTCAAAATGTTAAATATAATTCAAGGCCCAGAATATTATACTTAACAAATAAGACAAGAATGCTCCTATCATGGTTTTTTTTTAAAATCAAAATTGTATAAGAGGCGATAGGTAGTACAATAATATATGAAAAGAAATAAAGTGTATGTATATTGAAAAGACAGAAACTAAGCTAGTAATATTCGGGTCCCAGTTCTGGGCAAGATGGACTGAGAATGCTTCACCTTTTCTCTTATACTGAAAACAACTATAAAACCTAAATAGAATGCATAAAGCAAGTTATGTGGTAACTCTGGAAAGTTAAGAGCAGCAGGTGATTTATAGGAGAATACCAGAATTCCAAATACCACTGAATTGATTGTGAGTTTACTATTTATTTTCCTCTGGTACCTAACACGCTCAACTTAACACAGCTAGAAACTCAGAAGTGAGGGAAAATTGAGATTAAAACACAATATTTATTTATAATAAAATATCTCAGTATTATCTGGGTGTGGTGGAATACATCTATAGTACTAGCTACTCAGAAGGCTAAAGTAAGAGGATCCATTGAGCCCAGGAGTTCAAGGCTGGAGTGAACTATGATCATATTACTGCACTCCAGCTTGAGCAACAGGCCAAGACTCTGTCTCAAAAAAACAAAAAGCAAACAAACAAAACAAAACAAAATAAAAAAACCATAAAGCTCCCCAAACAAGCAAACAAAAAGGCCCCCCAAAACCAAAACCAAGAAAACCTCTCGGCAAACTAGAAAAAGAATGGAACTTTTTCAACTTGTAAAAAAGCATCTATAAATAATCTTGAGCTAATATCATACTTAGTGATCAAAGATTGAATGTCTTCCCTCTGAGATCAGGAACAAAGCAAGGATACCCACTCTTAGTAACGTCTGTTCAACTAGAACTGGAACTCTTAGCTGGTGAAATAATGCAAGAAGAAGAAATCAAGTTATCCAAACTGGAATGAAAAAACAAAACATTCTCTACCCATTAATGACATGATTGTCAATGTAGAAAATCCTAAAAATCTACAAAAATATCAGTAATAAGTAATGTTAGTAAAATCAAAGGATACAAGGTCAAGAAACAAAATTAATTATATTTCCATACACTAGAAATAATACCATTTATAAAAGCTTCAAAAATGAAACTTTCAGGTATAATATAACAAGACATATACAGGATATATGCCTGCTGAAAACTACATAATAATGGTGAAAGAAGTCAAAGCAGTTGTGAAGAAATGAACACACACTATGTCATAAATTGAAAATAATGTATGTCTGTTCTCCCAGATTTAGGAAGGTAGAAAGGTACAGCAACTAGAATCATAATCTTTATCTTACTGATGCACATTAAATGTACATATTATCCAGGTACATGTGGTAATTTGATAAATTCATATAATGTGTAAAGATCAAATAAGGGTAATTGGTATATTCATCACCTTAAATATTTATCTTTTCTTTATACTAGGAACATCTGGATTATTCTCTTCTGGTTATTTTGAAATGTACAATAAATTATTGTTAGCTATAATCACTCTACTGATCTATCAAACACTAGGTCTTATTTCTTCCATCTAACTGTATATTTGTACCCATTAATCAACCTATCTTCATTCCCCTCTACCCTTCCTGACCTCTGGTAACTACCAATCTAATTCTGGTCTTCATAAGATTCACTTTTTTAGCTTCCACATATGAGTGACAACATGCAACATTTACCTTCTGGTACTTGGTTTATCTCACTTACCATAATGACTTCTAGCTGCTGCAAATGACAGATTTTTTAATTCCTTTTATGGCTGAGTAATATTCCATTGTGTGTGTATATACAGAGTGGCCATAAAGTTCATGTGCAACTATTTTAAATTTCACACAAACTTAATGGCTGCCCTATATATGCACCACATTTTCTTTATCTATTTGTCCACAGATAGACACTTAGGTTGATTCCATATTTTGACTATTATGAATGGTACTGCAGTAAACATGGCAGCATAGATATTTCTTCAATATATTGACTTCCTTTCTTTTGGATATACACCCAGTACCAAACTTGTTGGATCATATGGCAGTTCTATTTTTAGCCTTTTGGAGAAAGCTCCATATCATTTTCCATGGTGGCTATACTAATATACGTTCTCACCAATAGTGTATGAGAGTTTCTCTCTTTCACATTCTTGCCAGCATCTGTTATATCCTGTCTTTTTTATAAATGCCATTTTAAGTGGGGTGAGATGATATCTTATTTGTGGTTTTTGTTTGCATTTATCTGATGATTAGTGATGTTGAGCCATTTGTATGTATTTTTTTTTTTTTTTTGAAAAGGAGCCTCAAGCTGTCCCCCTGGGTAGAGTGCCATGGCATCACGCTCACAGCAACCTCCAACTCCTGGGCTCAAGTGAGTCTCCTGCCTCAGCCTCCCAAGTAGCTGGGACTACAGGCGCCCGCCACAACGCCTGGCCATTTTTTGGTTGCAGCCATCATTGTTGTTTGGCGGGCCCCGGCTGGGGATTCGAACCCGCCACCTTAGGTGTATGTGGCTGGCGCCTTAGCCGCTTGAGCCACAGGCGCCGAGCCTGTATGTCTTTTTTTAAGTATACAGTTAGAATCTCAGAATTCTTCTTTTGAGAAATGTCTGTTCAGATCTTTGGTCCATTTTAAAATTGGATTACTTGTGGGTGGGCTGCTATTTGGTTGTCAGATTATGCTTCTTACATAATCTAATTATGTAATCCCTTGACAGATGGATAGTTCTCAAATATTTTCTCCCATCCTATGGGTTGGTCTTCATGTTGTTGATTGTTTCCTTTGCTGTACAGAATATTTTTTAGCTCGATATAATCCCACTTGTATATTTTTTGTCGCCTATGCTTTTGAGATCTTATGCAAAAAAATCTTGCTCAGACCAATGTCCTGGGAGCATTTCCTCAGTGTTTTCTTTTGGTAGTTTTGTAGTAGGTCTTAGGTTTAAGTCCTTAATCAATTCTGGGCTTTTTTTTTTTTTTTTTTTTTGTAGAGACAGAGTCTCACTTTATCATGTAGAGTGCCGTGGCATCACACAGCTCACGGCAACCTCCAACTCTCAGGCTTAGGTGATTCTCTTGCCTCAGCTTTCCGAGTAGCTGGGACAACAGGTGCCCGCCACAATGCCAGCTATTTTTTTGTTGCAATTTAGCCAAGGCCAGGTTTGAACCTGCCACCCTCGGTGTATGGGGCCTGTGCCCTACCCACTGAGCCACAGGCGCTGCCCCCTTAATCCATTTTGATTTTTGTATATGGTGAGAGATCGAAGTCTAGTTTCATTCTTTTGCATGTGGTTATACAGTTTTCCCAGTACCATTTATTGAAGGAATTATCTTTTCTTCTAATGCATTTTGGCAACTTTGTAAAAAATGAGTTGGTTGTAAATGTGTGGATTTATATTTGGATTCTCTTTGCATTCTATTGGTCTGTGGGTCTGTTTTTATGCCAGTACCATGTTGGTTTGGTTATTATAGCTTTGTATTATATTTTGAAGGTAGGTAGTGTGATGCCTCTGGCTTTGTTCTTTTTGCTCAAAATTTCTTTGGCTATTTGGGGTCAGTTCTTTAGGTCACTCTCTTAGAGTACAGTGCTGTCGTGTCACAGCTAACAGCAACCTCCAGCTCTTGGGCTTAGTTGATTCTCTTGCCTCAGCTTCCCAAGTAGCTGGGACTACAGGCACCTGCCACAATGCCCAGCTATTTTTTTTTTGTTGCAGTTTGGCCGGGGCCAGGTTTGAACCTGTCACTCTCACCCTACTCACTGAGCCACAGGTGCTGCCCAACACCTGGCTATTTTTAGAGACGAGGTCTCACTCTGGCTCAGGCTGGTCTGGAACTCATGAGCTCAGGTAATCTACCCTCCTTGGCCTCCCAGAGTGCTAGGATTACAGGTGTGAGTCACCACACATAGCCTTACTACTGCCATTTTATTGTTTGTTTTCTGGTTGTTTTATAACTTCTCTCTTCCTTTCTTCCTATCTTACTTTGGAGTTAAGTAATTTTCTCTGGTAGTATATTTTAATTTGTTTCTTTTTATATGGATTTTATTACAGGTTTTTTTTGCACTGTGGTTACCATGAAGCTTACAAAAAAATCTTATAAATAGTATTTTAAAGAGATGACAACTTAGATCACAAAGAAAGAAATAGAAATGAAGAGAAAGATTTATTTTATTTTATTTATTTTAAATTATTATTATTATTTTTGAGACAGAGTCTCATTCCTTTGCCCTGGGTAGAGTGCTGTGGCATCAATAACTTCAAACTCTTGGGCTCACGCCATCCTCTTGTCTCAGCCTCCCAAGAAGGGACTATAGGTGCCTGCCACAAAGCCTGGCTAGTTTTTGTATTTTTAGTAGAGATGGGTCTCACTCTTGCTCAGGCTGATCTCAAACTCTTGAGCTCACTCAGGTGATTCACCTGCCTTAGCCTCCCAGAGTACTAAGACTATAGGCATGAGCCACTGTGCCCAGCCAAAGACAAACCTTCAAAAAACTCTACTCCTTAATTCAATTCCCCTACATTTTGAGTGTTTGTTTCTCAATTTACATAGTTTTCTGGCTCTGCACTCATAGTGCTGTGGTTACAGCGCCAGCCACATACACCAAGACTGGCAGTTTTGAATCCAACCTGGGCCTGCTAGACAACAATGACAACTGCAACAAAAAATAGCTGGGAAAAAAAAAATAGCTGGGCATTGTTGCGATTGCCTGTAGTCCCAGCTACTTGGGAGGCTGAGGCAAGAGAATCACTTAAGCCCAGGAGTTTGAGGTTGCTGTGAGCTATGATGTCACAGCATTCTACCAAAGGCAACATAGTAAGACTTTGTCTCAAAAAAAAAAAATTATGTAGTTTTATATTGCCTGTCTTTTAACAAATTGCTGTACCTGTTATTGGTTTTGGTAGATTTATCTTTTAGACTTTATAATAGAGTTATGAGTAGGTGCACATCACAATTAAGGTATTAGAGTAGCCTGGATTAAGAGTAAGTCCAGGATTTGTCCACGTACTTAATTTTACCAGTGAGTTTTATAACATCAAATGTTTTCTTTTTGCTGTTAGTGTTTGTTTTCTTTCAGATTGAAGAACTCTCTTTAGCATTTCCTATAAGATGGGTTTGACGGTAGTGAATTCTCTCTGTTTTTGGTTTTCTGGGAAAGATTTTTTTCTCTTTCATGTTTGAAGGACAGCTTTGCTGGACACAGTGTTCTTGGATGACAGTTTTTTTTTTCTTTCATCACTTTGAAAATGTCATCCCACTCCCTTCTGATGTGTATGGTTTTTGTTGAGAATTCTCTTGCCAAATGACCAGATGACTTGGAGCCCCTTTATATGCTATTTTCTTTTCTTCTCTTGCTGTTTTTTAAATACTATATTTTTCCTTGACCTTTGAAAATTTGATTAGTATATGTGGATATTTATATCTTTCTAAAGCTTTTAGAAAGTTTTCTGTCATTGTTATTACTATTCTTTTAGAGATTCTGATGAGTTTTTAGTTCACCAAAAGTATTTCTTAGTTCCAGGATTTGATTTTTAAAATGTCAACATCTTTGTTAAATTTCTCTCATAAATCTCTGAATTATTTTCTATATTATCTTGGAGATCACTGAGATTGCTTAAACCTGTTATTTTGAATTCTTGAACAGAATTCTATATTACTGTCTCATTAGGGTCAGTTATTCATTTATAGAGGTCATGGCTCCATTTGCTGTTGTTTCTTATGGATATATATTTATAACTTTGCAATGGAGGATAAATTATTTATTTCAGTCTTCTCTGTCTGGCTTGTTTTGTTTTTTATTGGATACGTTTGCTTAGAAAATCTTCATAGTTTACTTGTTGAATAGCTATCTTCTTTTTCCTGCTACATTGCAGTCTCCTTTTTCGCACTAGATGGAGCCTTGATCCTAGATTGGTCTCAGCTCTGGTAAATAACTGGAGCATTACCAAAATTAGGGAGGTTCCAAAGGGGAGTATTTTGGCAGTGTTGGAAGGCTGGCTAAGGGTTGCGCCCAGCGAACCTGTGATATGTACCTCCTACAGCATATGGTGCTGCTAAACAACCACTCTAATTTGGTATCTCCTTTGACTAAGCAGAGTTTCTAGGTCTGTGCATGGTAGTCTCATCTTCTCCCTTTGTTTCTGTCTGTCCTCAGGGATATTTCTCCTTTCAGAAAATTATAATGCTTCCTGTGGGTTGAGGCAGGGACACATCCCCTGCCAGGGAACCCAAGATGATGGGGAAGCTTGTCGTTCACTTTCATTTCACTTTTTCCATTGTAGAAACTATGCTTGGTTCTCTGTGGTCTCATGAACTATCTTAGCCTCATTTTTGAGTTTAGGAATATTGCTGGTCATAATCTCAATGCTGTATAGTTGTTCTTACTTTTTTCTCAGGGGGGATAAAATATGAGGCAACCTTTTTTTTTTTTTTTTGAGACATGCTGTGGCATCATAACTCACAGCAACCTCAAACTCCCAGGCTCAAGTAATCCTCTTGCCCCAGCCTCCCAAGTAGCTGGGACAACAGGGGACTACACGATGCTTGGCTACTTTTTATAGATGGGGTCTCTCTCCTGCTCAGGCTGGTCTCAAATTTGTGAGCTCAAGAAATCCACCTGCCTCAGCCTCCCAGGGTGCTGGGATTACAGGTGTGAGCTGCTATGCCTGGCCAAAGCAACTTTTTAAAGAAGGTAATATTCACATAAAACAGAATTAATCATTTAAAAATGAACAATTTAATAGTATTTAGTACATTTACAGTGTTGTGCAACCACCAGCTCTATTTAATTTTAAAACATTTAATCACCCACAAGGAAAATTATGGAATATGGACTTGTTAGGCATTTACACCCTATTTTCTCCTCTCCATAGTACTTGGAAAAATACAAGTCCATTTTTTTTCCTATGGATTTACCTAATTTACCTGAATATTACATATAAATGGAATTACAAAATATTTTGGGTCTGACTTTTTTCATTTAGCCTGATGTTTTTGAGGTTCATCCATATTGTAGCATCTGCCAGTACTTCTTCATTCCTTTGTGAGCTGAACAATATTCTGTAATTTTGATATACCACAATTTTCTTATCTCTTCATCTATTGGTGGACATTTTGATTGTTTCTATTGTTTGGCTATTGCAAATAGTGTTTCTATAAATGTGCATGTACACATATTTGTTTGAGCATTCTTTTGGGTTTATAGTGAGGAATGAGTATGGGGTCATGTAGTAATTCTGTATTTAATTCACGAGAAAATTCCAGACTGTTTCCTATAGTGGCTGAACCATTTTACATTCCTAGCAGCAATATATACGAGTTATGATTTCTCTACATCCTTGCCAATACTTATTTTCCTATTTTATACTATTATTATTATAGCTATCTAAGCCACTATGAAGTGGAATTTCATTATGGTTTTGATTTGCATTCCCCCATGACTAATGTATGGTCTTGAGGATATTTTCATGCATGCACTTGTTAACCTTTTCTCTTCTTCTTCTTTTTTTTTTTT
>NW_003852439.1:9784168-9787618 GCF_000181295.1 Otolemur garnettii
GGCTGGGGATTCGAACCCGCCACCTTAGGTGTATGTGGCTGGCGCCTTAGCCGGTTGAGCCATAGGCACCAAGCCAATATATGCTTTTCTATTCCTGCGAAAAGACCTGGTATTATTACAGGGATTGCATTGAAGTTATAACTTTGAGGAGTATTCTAATACTAACAGTATTAAGTCTCCCAAACTATAAATACAAGATCTTTCTTTTTATATGTATCTTCTTTAATTATTTTCAGCAGTAGTTTTTAGTTTTCAGTGTACAAATCTTTTATTTACTTGGTCAAATTTATTCCTAGGTATTTTCTTCTTTTGGATACTATTATAAATTGAATTGTTTTCTCAAAATCCTTTTAGATTGTTCATTGTTGGTATAGAGAAACACAACTAATTTTTCCATGTTGATCTTATATCCTGAAACCTTGCTGAATTCATTTATTACCTCTAATAGTTTTTATATGGATTATTTGGGATTTTCTATAAATAGGATCATGTCATTTATGAAAAGAGGTAATTTTATTTCTTCCTTTCAGATTTGGATATGTTTCATTTCTTTTTTTGACTAATCATTCTCTACTGAACTTCCAATATAATGCTGAATTTCAGTAGTGAAAGTGGATAGCCTTGTTTTGTGCCTAATTTAGGCAGAAAACTTTTAAGCTTCTTCATTTATATCAGCTATAAATGGGAGGTTCTTGCAACCTCTTCCTTGGGTTCAATCATTTTCTAGAATAGCTCACAGAACTCAAGGAAAAAATGATTCATGTTACTGGTTTATTATAAAAAATATTACAAAGGATAAAATGAACACCCAGATGAAGAGATACATAGCATGGGTTCTGTAAGGTTCCTGAGTATGAGCCTTTCTGTCTCTGTGGAGTCAGGGTGTGCCTTTCTTCTAGCACATGGATGTGTTTTCACTAACCCCATAATTTAGGGGTTACTTGGAGATTTAATTATGTAGGTATGATTAATTATTAACTCAATTTTCAACTCCTTTCTCCTCCCTAGAGGTTGGGAGGGGGCTGAAAGTCCCAAGCTTCTAATCATAGCTCAGTCTTTCTTACCACAAAACCCAACAACTATACTCTAGGGCATTTATTCCAAAGAGATAAAAATTTATAGAACACAAAAACTTGTATATCAATGTCCATAACAGCTATATTTATAATAGCCAAAAAGTGGGAAAGTATCCAGATGTGCTTCACTGGGTGAATTTTTTTTTTTTTTTAATTTACAGATGCTGCTTTTCTTTTCTTTTTTATTGTTGGGGAATTATTGAGGGTACAATATGCCAGATTACACTGCTTGCATTTTCTAGGTAAAGTCCTTCTATTGATAGTGGTATTGATAGAGGTATGTCACACACCATGGCCCCCCCATGCCCCCTTCTTCCCTCTCTCCCCTCCCCCCCCCACCATGTACTAGCATCAGTTGTCCTCATATCAGAACTGAGTACATTGGATTTTTGCTTCTCCATTCTTGTGATACTTTACTAAGAGGAATGTATTTCAACTCTATCCAAATTAATACAAAATATGAATAGTCACCATCCTTTTAAGTGGCTGTACAGTAGTCCATGGTATACATATACCACAGCTTGTTAATCCATTCCTGGATTGGTGGGCATTTAGGTTGTTTCCACAATTTGGCAATTATAAATTGAGTTGCAATAAACAGTCTAGTGCAAATGTCCTTATGACAAAATGATTTTTTTTTTCTTTCTGGGTAGATGCCCAGTGATGGGATTACAGGGTCAAATGGGAGGTCTAGTTTGAGTTCTTTGAGGATTCTCCAAACTTCCTTCCAAAAGGGTTGTGTTAGTTTGCAGTCCCGCCAGCAGTGTAAAAGTGTTCCCCTTTCTCCACAACCACACCAGCATCTGCAGCTTTGAGTCTTTGTGATGTGGGCCATTCTCATTGGGATTAGGTGATATTTCAGGGTAGTTTTGATTTGCATTTCTCTAATAATTAGGGACGATGAGCCTTTCTTTCTTTCTTTCTTTCTTTCTTTCTTTCTTTCTTTCTTTCTTTTTTTTTTTTGAGATAGAGTCTTACTATGTCACCCATCACAGCTCACAGCAACCCCAAACTCTTGGGCTGAAGCTATTCTCTTGCCTTGGCCTCCCAAGTAACTGGGACTACTTGGGTGCCCGCCACAACACCTGGCTATTTTTTGGGTGTAGTTGTCATTGTTGTTTGGCAGGCCCAGGCTAGATTTGAACCTGCCAGCTCCGGTGTATGTGGCTGGCCTCCTAGGCACTGAGCTATGGGCACTGAGCCAATGATCATTTTTTCATATGACATATGACAGCCATTCATCTGTCTTCTTTAGAGAAGGTTCTATTCATCTCACTTGCCCATTAACATAGGGGATTGTTGGATTTTTTTTTGTTGTTTAATTTGAGGTCTCTGTAGATTCTAGTTATCAAGCTTTTGTCCAATTCATAATATGCAAATATCTTTTCCCATTCTGTTGGTTGTCTATTTGCTTTGGTTGTTGTCTCTTTAGCTGTACAGTGCTATTGAGTTTAATTAAGTCCCATCTGTTTTTATTGTTGTTGTTGCAATTGCCACTGGAGTCTTCTTCATAAAGTCTTTCCCCAGGCTGATATCTTCAACTGTTTTTCCCACACTTTCTTTGAGAATTTTTATTGATTCATGCCTTAGATTTAGATCTTTTATCCATCTTAAATCAATTTTGGTGAATGGAGAAATATGTGGGTCCAGTTTTAGTCTTTTTCATATGGTTATCCAGCTCTCCCAGCACCATTTATTGAATAGGGATTCTTTTCCCCAGTGAATGTTCTTGTTTGATTTATCAAAGATCAGGTGGCTGTAAGATTTTAGTTTCATCTCATGGTTTTCTATTCAATTCCAGGTATCTGGCTATCTCTCTCTCGCTCTCTCTTTTTTTTTTTTTTTTTGCCAGGGATGGGTTTGAACCTGCCACCTCCGGCAAATGGGCCTGGCCCTACTCCTTTGAGCCACAGGTGCCACCCCTATGTCTCTATTTTTGCACCAATACCATGCTGTTTTGATCACTATGGTCTTGTAGTATAGCCTAAAGTCTGGTAGGTTAATGCCTCTGGTCTTTTTTTATTACTAAGACTTGCCTTGGCTATATGGAGTTTCTTCTGGTTCCATACAAAATGTAGAATTATTTTTTCCAAACCTTGGAAGTATGAAAGTATATATATATATATATATATATATATTTGTTTGTTTGTTTGTGTTTGTTTTTGTTTTTGCAATTTTTGGCCAGGGCTGGGTTTGAACCTGCCACCTCCAGTATATGGGGCTGGCACCTTACTCCTTTGAGCCACATGTGCCACCCTGATGTTGATATTTTAATGGGGATTGCACTGAATCTGTAGATTGCTTTGGGAAGTATAGACATTTTAACAATATTGATTCTTTCCAGCCATGAGCATGGTATGTTCTTCCATTTGTT
>NW_003852439.1:9787894-9796021 GCF_000181295.1 Otolemur garnettii
TAGGTATACGTGGCCGGCGCCTTAGCTGGTTGAGCTATAGGCGCCGAGCCCATAGTTATCTTTATAGAGGTCTTTCACCTCTTTTGTTAGATATATTCCTAGGCATTTGATTTTCTTTGAAGATACTGAGAAGGGGGCTGTGTCCTTGATTAGCTTCTCATCGTGGCTGTTATTGGCATATACAAAGGTTACTGGTTTGTGGACGTTGATTTTATATACTGAGACATTTTTTGCTCACTACCAGCAGTCTTTGGTTGAGTCTTTAAGGTTCTCTAAGTATAAGATCATATCATTGGCAAAGAGGGAGAGTTTAAGTTCTTCTGCCCCCATTTGGATGCCCTTTATTTCCTTTCTGATTGTACTGGCTAGCACTTCCAGCATTATGTTGAATAGTAATAGATATAGAGGACAACTGTGTCTGGTTCTAGTTCTCAGTGCAAAGGCTTCCAGTTTTACTCTATTCAGTATAATATTGGCTGTGAGTTTGTCATAGATGGCCTCGATCAGTTTAAGAAATGTGCTGCCTATGCCTATATTCTTCAGAGTTCTGATTAGAAAAGGATGTTGAATTTTATTGAATGCTTTTTCTGTATCTATTGAGAGGATCATATGTTCTTTGTTTTTGCTTCTGTTGATACAATGGATTATGTTTATGGATTTGCATATGTTAAAACAGCCTTGCATCCCTGGAATGAAACCTACTTGATAGTGATATATGACTTTTTAAATGATAAACTATAATCTATTGGCTAGGATTTTATTGAGAATTTTTGTATCTATATTCATTAGTGAAATTGGTCTGAAGTTCTCCTTTTTAGTTGAGTCTTTTCCTGGTTTTAGTATCAGGGTGATGTTTGCTTTATAGAACATATTGGGGAAGATACGTTCTTTCACAACTTTTTCAAATAGTTTCTGTAGTATGGGTATAAGATCTTCTTTGAAGGTTCGATAGAGTTCTGGTATGAAGCCATCTGGACCAGGGCTTTTTTTGTTGTTGTTGTTAGGAGATTTTTTTTATTGTTTCTTTGATCTTGGTGCTTGATATTGGTCTATTTAGGAGATCTATTTCTTCTTAAGTCTAGGAAGAGGGTGTGATTCCAAGTATTGATCCATTTCCTCTACATTGTCAAATATCTGAGCATAGAGTTTCTTGTAGTATTCAGAGATAATCTCTTGTATTTCTGTGGCATCTGTGGCATCTGTTGTTATTTCTTCTTTATCATTTCTGATTGAGATTACTAGAGATTTTACTTTTCTGTTTCTAGTTAGTCTGGCCAGAGGTTTATCTATTTTATTTACTTTTTCAAAAAACCAACTTTTTGTTTCATTAATTTTCTGAATGATTTTTTTGTTTGTTTTCAATATCATTAATCTCTGATTTAATTTTGGCTATTTCTTTTCTTCTGCTGGGTTTAGGGCTAGGTTGTTCTTCTTTTTCTAATTCCATAAGATGGTTTGTGAGTATGCCAATGTGCTCTCTTTCTGTTTTTTGAATGTAAGCCTCTTGTGCAATAAATTTTCCTCTCAGGACTGCTTTTGCTGTATCCCACAGATTTTGGTAACTGTGTCTTCATTGTTATTATGTTTGAGGAAATTAATAATTTCCTCTTTTATTTCTTCCTGAACCCAACTATAATTCAGCATAAGGTTGTTTAATTTCCAAGACTGTGTGGGGATGAACATTTTTGTTGGAGTTGAACTTCACCTTTATAGCCTTGTGGTCTGAGAAGAGACATGGTATAATTTCTGTTCCTTTAATTTTGCTGAGGCTTGATTTGTATCCTAGGATGTGTTCTATTTTGGAACATAGTCATCTTAGTCATGTGCCATGAGCTGATGAGAAAAATGTATATTCTTTTGATTTGGGATTGTGTGTTCTGTATATGCCTATTAATCTTATTTGTTCTAGGGTCACATTTAAGTCCTTTGTATCTTTGTTTAGTTTCTGTTTAGAGGATCTGTCCAGTTCTGACCAAGGTGTTGTTGAAGGGGGCGTTGAAGTCCCCAGCTATTATGATGATATGGGATATCAAGGTCTGTTTTATAAATCTGGGAACATTTAAGTTAGGTGCATAAATATTTAAAATTGAGATGTCTTTTTGTTGTATTGTTCCTTTGACCAGTATGAAGTGTCCATCTTTGTCTTTCTTAACTACAGTTGCTTTGAGTCTGCTTTTCTGAGAATAAGATTGCAACCCCTCCTTTCTTCTGTTCTCCATTTGCTTGGAATACTGTTTTCCATCCCTTAACCCTGAGTTTTGATTTGTCCTTCAGGGCTAGGTATGTCTCCTAGAGGCAGCAAATGGATGGCTTGTATTTTTTTATCCAATCAGTCCACCTGTGCCTCTTCCCTGGGGAATTCAATCCATTGACATTTATTGAGAGTATTAATAAGTGTGGTAGAATTCTATTGAGCTTATTATGAGATAGCCTGTTATATATAGCTAGAGGGTCCAACTTTAGTAGGAATCCATTTCTGTTGCAATATATTGCCAGGACATCAGGTGGTGCTATAGTTTTAGGGGGTGGACAATGCAGCTGATAACCTCTCTCTAGATCCCAGACATAGACCTGATCTCCAACTTAATGTCCACAGTGATCACTTGATTATTTCCTCAACACTTAGGTTTCACCAAGTTGGGAACTCAGATATTTCCAGACTCCTT
Source organism: Otolemur garnettii (assembly GCF_000181295.1). Classification (NCBI taxonomy): domain Eukaryota; kingdom Metazoa; phylum Chordata; class Mammalia; order Primates; family Galagidae; genus Otolemur; species Otolemur garnettii. The sequence goes on from NW_003852439.1 coordinate 9,790,561, forward strand.
CAGAGGCAAGTCTCACCGTGTCCCTGGATAACAGTTCCCATGGGGTATGGGAGTCCCTGAGCCTGTCACAACTGGAGGTCCAATTCCAGCAGATGGAAGTAAGATGACTATGTTCCTGTAGGAGGCCGCCCTCACCACCTTCTCACAACCTTTGCATAATGGCCAACCCCTTGCTGCCATGACCTTCCCAGAATGGCTGTCTCTACCACTGCCAAACCAGAGGCAATCCGCTCCAACCAGCCCTGAAATCTGGTTGATATATATTTTTTGGGAGCATCCACTTTTCCAGGTTATCCACTCAATGCTTTTCTCCCGTGAAAACTGCAACAAGGCTTCCTCACAACCCAGACCTTCAGGGCTTCTGAAAGTGGCTTAGCTTGCACAACACTTGCCTAGTGAGTCAGATCTCCACCACCATCACTACAGATAATGCACAGCAACCAGCACCCCACCTCCTCACAGCGTACCCCAAGCCACAGCTCCAGGCAAAATTTTCTCACCAAACACAGCCGACTAACTCCTGTTTCACAGTTAATTTAGGAGAGCTTGGTGGAACAGTCTTCCTGTTTCACCACCTTGTTCTGTCCCTTCTGGGTGAATATTTAAACAAACAGGTACATCCATACTAGGCAATAATGCTCAGTAATAAAAATGAATGGACTATTGGTATATACAAGTTGGATTGATGCTGAGTGAAAAAATCAAATCAAAAAGGGTTACATACTGTATGGCTCCATTTATGTTAATTTTTGAAATGACAAATATTTACAAATGGCAAACACATTATTGCATTAGGTAGGGGAAGGAGGTAGGTGAGTGAGGTTATAAAGGGACAATCTCAGGGATCCTTTTTTTTTTTCTTTTTCTTTTTGCAGTTTTTGGCCAGGGCTGGGTTTGAACCCACCACCTCTAGCATATGGGGCCAGCACCCTACTCCTTTGAGCTACAGGTGCTACCAAATGGGAACATTTTAACCACACTGCCTGATATAAAATAAGACCTTAAAAAGATAGTGAAGTACCCAGCAAATGCAAGCAGTGTAACCTGGCTCTTTGTACCCTCAATGATTCCCTAATAATAAAAAAGTATATAGTAAAGTAATATATTATTGGATGGGATGACTTTGCATGTAGAGATATGAGTTCACCTCTCCTCAAAATGAATTATAAATTCAATAAATTGTAATGAAATTAAGCAATACTTTCCAGGAACTCTATAAACATTCCAAAATATTTGTAAGAGAAATAAAAATCTACAAATAACCAAGTCCATTTTGAGAAAGAAGAGCAAAGAGTAGGGACTTGACCTACCAGATTTAAAGATATATTTAACAGCCACAGTAATAATAATAATAATTGCATTTGTTTAACAAGAGATAGGAAAACAAAAGAAGAGGAATTGAGAGCTCAGTACCAGAAGCATTAATCTACACTGAGACACATTATAACCACATTGTCAATGGCCAAAAGTAAAGTGAAAATCATAAAAGCATCAAGAAGGAATTGATTCATCATGGAGAAGTGATCCTGAATAAAATTAACAGCTGATTTCTCAGCAGAAAACATGGAGGCAAAAAAGCAATGGGATTACACATTTAAATTGCTGAAAGGAAAAAAAAAAAAAACCATCTTGCCAACCAGGAATTCTATGTCTACCAAAACTGTCCTTCAATAATGGAGACATTAAGATATTACCAGATAAACAAAAGCTGAGGAAATTTGTCATTAGTAACCCTGCCCTAAGAGAAATGCTAGTGGAGTTCTTAAAGTTGAAAAGGAGATGCCAGGAAATAACTCAGGGCCATGAAAATATGTATTCATAGAAAATCAGTAAGAATAACTGTATAGATAAATACAAATACCAGTATTCTTATATTTTTGGTTTGTTACTTTTCTTTTCTCCTTGTATGATTTAAAAGACAAAAGTATAAAATAATTACCAACTTATATTAGTGGGTGCATTGCAATATATAAAGATCTTATTTGTGACAATAATAATATAAAGTGGAGAGAAAAACTATAGCCAAAATTTTTATACTATTTGCAACAGAGTGACTTTGTCCCCCCCCCCAATTCATATATTGAAGTCTAATCCAGAATTCGATGGTATTTGGTGGTAGGGCTTTTAGGATGTAATTGGGTCATGAAGATGGAAGTGCCATGGATTGGATTGGTGCCCTTAAAAATGCTAGCTTTTTTTCTTTCCAATATGTGAAGATATAAGAAGTGGACAGTCTGTAACCGAGAAAAGGGCCCTCACCAGCACCTGACCATGCTGTCATCCTAATCTAAGATTTCTGGAATGGTGAAAAATAAGTTTCCAGAATTTGTAAGCCGCCCAGGCAATGTACTTTTTTATACATGCTAGCAGCCCAAACTGACTAAGACACTCTTCAAACTAAGTTGGTATTATTTCAAACAAGATTGTTATAAATTAAAACATTAACTGTAATTTCCAAGATAACCACTAACTAAAAATATGAAGTCGAAGAAATGAGAGGGAGGGCAGCACCCAGAGCTCAGTGGGTAGGGCACCGGCCACATATATCCAGTCTGGCAGGTTCAAACCCAGCTCAGGCCAGCTAAACAGCAATGACAACTATAACAAAAACAACAACAACAAAAAATAGCTGGGTGTTGTAGCAGGCACCTGTAGTCCCAGCTACTTGGGAGGCTGAGGCAAGAGAATAGCTTAAGACCAAAAATTTGAGGTTGCTGTGAGCTGTGATGCTACGGCACTCTTCTGAGGGTGGCATAGTGAGACTCTGTCTCAAAAAAAAAAATGAGAGGGAAATCGAAACAGTACACTAGGGGAAAAAACACAAAAAAGGCAATCATGGAAGAATTGAGGAATAAGAAAGGTTAAAGGTGTATGGAAAACAAATAGCAAAAGAGTAAAAGTGAGTCCTTTCTTAAAAGTATTTACATTAAAGTTAGTGAATTAAACACTCCAATTGAGAGCCAAATGTTGGCAGAGTGAACTTAAAAGTAAGACCTAATTATAATCTACAGGAGCTTCAATTTAGACCTGAAGACACACACACATCGGTTGAATATGAAATGATGGAAAGAAGATACTAACATCGAACAACATAGGCTCCCAAGTCAAAAATGTTACAAGAGGCAAAGAAAGACATTAGATTTTGATAAAATGGTCTGTCTTACTCTGTTTTGTGCTGCTATAACAGATAACACAGACTGAATAATTTATAATAAACAGAAATTTATTGCCTCATGATTCTGGAGCCTGGGAAGTCCAGGAAGAGGGGCAGAAGACAGTGAGAAAGAGGGAGAGCAAGCAAAATGGGACTGAATTCATCCTTCCATAACAATCCACTCCCATAATAATGAACCCACCACTACAATAACATTAATCTATTCATAAGATTAGTGCCCCATGAACCAAACAGTTCCCCTTTGGCCTCACCTCCCAATACTACTGCATTGGAGATTATGTTTCCAACACATGGACTTTAAGGAACACATTCAGCACTTTGCATAACCCATAACAGGTCATGTCAGCAAGAAGACAGTACGATTAAAAAATACACACTAAAAGCACAGCCCAAAAATGTATGAGTCAAAAACTGACAGAACTCAAGGGAGAAACAGACAGTTCTACCCTAATAGTTGAAGACTTAAGTACTTCATTTTTAATGATAGAACAACTAGGTAGATCAACAAGAACATAAGCGTTCTTGAAAAACACTGTAAACCAGATAGACCTAATAAATACATAACTCCTAACAACAGTGAAATGTACATTCTTCTTATGTGTGCATGGACTTTCAATATAGATCATATATTAGGCCATGAAACAAATCTCAGTGAATTTTAAGAGATTGAAATTATACAATGTATCTTCTCCAATCACAGTGGAATGAAACTAGAAGTAAATAACAGAAGGAAAATTAGAAAATTTATAAATAATGGAAATTAAATGACACACTCTTAGACAATCAATGGATCAAGGAAGAAATCATAGGAAAAATGACAAAATACTTTCAGATGAATGAAAACAAAAACACAGCATACCAAAACTTATAGGATGCAGCATGAGCAGTGTTCAGAGGGAAAGTTATAGCTGCAAATGCCTACATTAAAAAAGATGAAATATCTCAAATAAACAACTCAACTCTCAACCTTAAGGATTAGAAGAAGAGGAGCAAACAAAACCAAGATGTAGAAGAAAGAAGGAAATAAAAAAGATTGGAATAAAACTTAATGAAATAGAGAATTGAAAAATAATAGAGATAATAAGTGGATTTCCTCTTAAATTCATTCTGCCAATATTTGCCTTGTAGTTGGAGAGTTTAATTCATGTACATTTAATATAAATACTGAAAAGGAAGGATTCGTACCTGCTATTCTTGGTTTTTTGAAAAAAGCAACAGAATTGAGAAAGCTTTAGCTGGACTGACAAAAAAAGAAAGAAGACACAAATTACTAAAATAAGAAATGCAGTTGATATTACTACTAATTTTATAAAAGTAAAAAGAATCAGAATTGTAACAAATTAGTAACCTAGATGAAATGGAAAATTTCTTAGAAATAAACAAAATACCAAATTGGCTCAAGAGGAAATAGAAAATCTAAATAGACCAATAACAGGTAAAAGGATAGAGTCAAAAACTTCCCAAAAAAGAAATGTCCTGGACTCAATAGCTTCACTTATGAATGCTACCAAACATTTAAAAAGAATTAACCCTGGGTGGTGCCTGTAGCTCAAAGGAGTAGGGCACCGGCCCCATATGCTGGAGGTGGTGGGGTGGTGGGTTCAAACCCAGGCCCAGCCAAAAACTGCAAAAAAAAAAAAAGAATTAATCCTAAACCTTGGCTCAGCGCCTGTGGCTCAAGTGGCTGGGGCGCCAGCTACATATACCTGAGCTGGAGGGTTTGAATCCAGCCCGGACCCGCCAAACAACAATGATGGCTGCAACCAAAAAATAGCCAGGCATTGTGGCAGGCGCCTGTGATCCCAGCTACTTAGGAGTTGGGGCGGGAGACTTGCTTGAGCTCAGGAGTTGGAGGTTGCTGTGAGCTGTGATGCCATAGCACTCTACCCAGGGGGTCAGCCTGAGGCTCTGTTAAAAAAAACAAAAAACCCTAAAGCTTCTCAAATACTTCCCAAAAAAAAGAAGAGGAAGAAGAAGGTAGAAAAAAGAGGAGGAGGAAGAGAAGGAGAAGGAAGAAAGAAGAAAGGGAAGACACTTTCTAACTCAGTCTGTGAAGTCAGCATTACCCTGATAACAAAACCAAAAACTTTACAAGAAAAGAAAACTACAGACCAATATCCCTTATAAATATAGATACAAAGATCCTCAACAAATACTAGCAAATTGAATCCAGTAGTTTATTAAAGGGAGTATACATTGTGACCAATGGTGTGTGCCCGAAATGCACCACATGAAAATCAATCATTGTAATATAGTACATTCATTGAATGAAGGACCAAAACCCCA
>NW_003852439.1:9796885-9799966 GCF_000181295.1 Otolemur garnettii
AATCCAGCTGTGTTTTAAATACTAGTTATGAACAATCTGAAGTCTTCCACTTATAATATCAAAAAGAATAAAAAAGCCGGGCACAGTGGCTCACACCTGTAATCCTAGCACTCTGGGAGCCCAAGATAGGAGGATCCCTTGAGCTCAGGAGTTCAAGATCAGGCTGACCAAGAGCAAGACCCCATCTCTACTACAAACAGAAAAATTAGCCAAGTGTTGTGGTGGTACTTGTAGTCTCAGGTACTCAGGAGGTTGAGATAGAAAGATCGCTTGAAGCCAGTAGTTTGAGAGTGCTGTGAGCTTGGCTGACACCAGAGCACTCTGTCTTGGGGCAACAGAGTGAGATTTTCTCAAAAAAAAGGAAAAGAATAAAAGATTCAGAAATAAATTTAACCAAGGAAGTGCAATATTTGTACAGTGACTAACACTGCTGAAATAAATTAAAGAAGAACAAAATAAATAGAATAACATCCCATGTTCCTAAATTAGAAATTTTATTATTATTATTATTATGAGATACAGTTTCACTCTGTCACCCTTGATAGAATGCTATGGCATCATAACTCATAGCAACCTCAAATTCTTCAGCTTGAGCAATCAATCCTCTGTCTTAGCCTCCCAGGTAGCTGGGACTATAGGCATGTGGCACTCTGCTCAGCTAGTTTTTTCAATTTTTAGTAGAGGCAGGGGTCTTGCTCTTGTTCAGGCTGGTCTTGAACTCGTGAGTTTAAACAATCCACTGAGTCAGGCCAGGTGGCTCATGAATGTAATCCTAGCACTCTGGGAGGCTGAGGCATGTGGACTGCCTGAGCTCATGGGTTCGAAACCAGCCTGAGCAAGAGTGAGACCCCATCTTTAAAAATAGCCAGGCATTGTGGTACGTGCCTATCATCCCAGTTACTCTGGAGGCTTGAGCCCAAGAGTTTGAGGTTGCTGTGAGCTATGACCCCATGGTACTCTACTAAAGGCAACAGACTCTGTCTCAAAATAAAAAATAAATAAATAAAAATAAAAAATAAACAATCCACCAGCATTGGCTTCCCAGAGTGCTAGGATTACAGGTGTGAGCCACCGAACCTAGCCAAAGATTTAATATTATTAAGATAGCTATACTTGGCTCGGTGCCTGTGGTCAGTGGTTAGGGCACCAGCCACATACACCAGGGCTGGCAGGTTCAAACCTGGCCCGGGCCTGCTAAATGACAATGACAATTACAATAAAGAAATAGCTGAGTGTTGTGGTGGGTACCTATAGTCCCAGCTACCTGGGAGGCTGAGGCAAGAAAATCACTTAATTTGAGGTTGCTGTGAGCTGTGATGCCACAGCACTCTACTGAGGGCAACTTAGTGAAACTCTGTCTCAAAAAAAAAAAAGGATAGTTATACTCCCCAGAATAATCTACAGGTTTAATATAATGTCTATCAAAATTTCAACAGCCTCTTTTGCAGAAATGGAAAAACTGATCCTAAAATTCATGTAGAATTACATGTATAAGGGACTCTGAATAGCCAAGACAATCCCATTGGATTCACACTTTCCAATTTCTTTTTTTTTTTTTTTTTTTTGAGATGGAGCCTCAAGCTATCCCCCTGGGTAGAGTGCCATGGCATCATGCTCACAGCAACCTCCAACTCCTGGGCTCAAGTGAGTCTCCTGCCTCAGCCTCCCAAGTAGCTGGGACTACAGGCGCCCGCCACAACGCGCCGCAACGCCCGGCCATTTTTTGGTTGCAGCCATCATTGTTGTTTGGCGGGCCCGGGCTGGGGATTCGAACCCGCCATCTTAGGTGTACGTGGCTGGCGCCTTAGCCGCTTGAGCCACAGGCGCCGAGCCAACACACTTTCCAATTTCAAAACTTACTACAGAGGTACATAATCAAAACAATGGGTACTGGTACAAGGATAGATGCATAGGTCAAATGAGAGTCCAGAAATAAACCCATATATATAGTCAATTCATTTTTGACAAGTGTGCAAACACCATTCTATGGGGAAAGAATATCCTTGTCAACAAATGGTGCTGGAAAAACTGATTATGGACATGCAAAAGAAGCAAATTACACCCCTGCCTCACACCACATATAAATTAACTCTAAATGGATTAAAGACCTAAATGTAAGAGCTAAAACTATAAAATTCTGAGAAGAAAAGATGGTGTAAATCTTCATGGCCTTGGACAACATGTTCTTGGCTATAACACCAAAAGCAAAAACAACAAAAGAAAAATAGATAAATTGGACTTCATGAAAATAAAACTTTTGTGTTTCAAAGGGCACTATTAAGAAAGTTAAAAGACAACCCACAGAATAAGAAAAAATATTTGCAAATTATATGTCTGATAAGGGCCTAGTATCCATAATGTAAAATAATTTTTACAACTCAGCAACAAAAAGCTGCCAAGCACACTGATCCCAGGGCCTTTGGACTTATTAGAGCACATTTTCTCCAGATAGCTGCTCAAATGCCATCTTGTCATAGAGGCTTTACACACTTCCTATTACTCCTCATCCTTCTTACCCTACTTTATTTTTCTTCCTAAAATTTTCTACCCCATAATATATTATAGACCTTGCTTTTTTAAATGTTCTGACTTTAACTAGACTAAAACTCCCTAAGGGCTCAAATAAATGTTTGTTGAATGAATAAATGGATGGGAAGAAGTCCTCAACCTTACACAACAATATGTGAGAAACACAAAAGCTAAAGGAGCTCAGAGGAGATGCAAACACATCCACTTGTACTCTGAGGTCTGTTTAGTAGTACAGATTGCCACTGACCCACCATATGGACGGTTTGAGCAGGTCATCCAGGGTTCCAGAGACCTAGACTGGTAAAAACAATAACATGACTACTAGATGATCTCTGAGAATGCTTCTCACTCTGAATTTTTTTAATGTTTAACTTAAAATCTTTGACATTTAAAAGATTTTAATGAAATTATCCACTCATCATTTTCATTTTTTAAATTATAAAAGTAATGCAGGTTTGGCTCAGCGCCTGTGGCTCAAGCGGCTAAGGCGCCAGCCACATACACCTAAGGTGGCGGGTTCGAATCCCCAGCCCGGGCCCGCCAAACAATGAT
>NW_003852439.1:9801428-9811517 GCF_000181295.1 Otolemur garnettii
GGGCGTTGTGGCGGGCGCCCGTGGGCCCCGCTATTGTGGCGGGCGCCTGTAGTCCCAGCTATTTGGGAGGTGGAGGCAGGAGAATCACTTGAGCCCAGGAGTTGGAGGTTGCTGTGAGCTGTGATGCCCCGGTTCTCTATCCAAGGTGACAACTTGAGGCTCTGTCTCAAAAAAAAAGATAAGAAACAGAAGAAGAACTATGGCACAATACCATTGACGTAAATTGAAAACATGTACATATGCAAAACACTATATATTTTACAAGGATACAGATATATCCAAACATTAATATACAGAGTAGGTGCTATGGGGGAGTGCAAAGAGTTAAGAGTGGAGACTGGAACCAAAGTGGACAAAGTAAATAAAATACAATAATATCTACATAAGAGAAGTCTTGCAGAGACCAATGATGATAACATGCACAGTAATCCATAGAGGTGTCATAATTTACTGATTTCTCCTACTAACAGACATTGATATTTTCCAATTTCTCATGAGTAAGGACTTCTGGGGGTGCAAATAGGTTCAGTTTTAGTGGCCCTGTTGTTTACTAGCCATTTGCCTTCAGACAAGTTACTTAATATCTTTCAGCCTCAGTTCCTGTCTTGTGAAACCGGAATAATGATATCTGTTTTCTTGCGATCATAAACTCCTGAGCAGTGTCTGGTACACAGCCCAAGCCAGCAAGCAGCCTTATGCTCACAGGAAAGTTGCTGGAGACAGGTCCACAGGATGGGAAGCTCCACCGGGCAGGGGTCAGGTGGATCCTGCTCATCCCTGTGCCTCACTAGCACCTGGAACAATTTCTAAGTCAGTAGTAGTCTAAGGGTAATTCATCTTCTATGACATTTGATGACCTGATTAGATTACTAGCCACCTCTTAACGTGTTTGTTTATTTATTTATTTATCGAGACAGAGCCTCAAGCTGTCACCCTGGGTAGAGTGCTGTGGCATCACAGCTCACAGCAATCTCTAACTCGTGGGCTTAAGTGATGCTCTTGCCTCAGCCTCTCAAGTAGCTAGGACTACAAGCACCCACCACAACACCTGACTATTTTTGGGTTGTAGTTGTTATTGTTGTTTGGCAGGCCTGGGTTGGATTCGAACCCACCAGCTCTGGTGTATGTGGCTGGCACCTTAGCTGCTTGAGCTACAGGTGCCAAGCCATTAACATGTTTATTTAGTAGAGGTTGTAAAGGATTGCTTTTCACACAGTGTAGTATGACTGTTTAAGCTTCGTGTCCCTAATTTATTATTTGTTATGGTCGGAGATAGGGGGACTCCTCTTCCCTTCCCCCACCCCCCAAAAGAACAAAAGCTCACAGATGACATTTCATGGATGATGAGTCAAAATCAGCAGCTTCTCTGCATAGGAAAGCCCGAAGAAAGGCTATCATGAGGTTCACTCCTGGTGACCCCTCCCAAGCCACGAAATCCCTTCGTGCTCAAGTTACTCTTCTGCCAAATGGGGATGAGGCCACCCACTCCCTCTGCTGCACAGTGTTTCAAGAACTAAGTTAGGTAACGTCCTAATACCTTGAAAAGAGTAACATTATATAATTAGTAATTATTTAAGAAATGCAGTTATTATTAGTACAAGTACAAATAGCAATCTGGAGAGGGAGAGCGAATAAAAAAAAAAGTCGATTCTTCAGGGACAGTCTTTTTCCTGTGTTCTGGTCACCCTGGTGCCTTGTGCTAATTGCCTGTGTCGGGGCAGAGACTCCCCTTGGGCTTCGCAGAACCAGCTGGAGCGAACCAAGCTTCCTGGCAGCGAACCTAGCTCTTCTCCAAAGGCGAGGATTAGCCCCAGGGTTAAAAGTTGCAGCCCAAGCCCTAAACTGGGGAGAGCTCAGCGTTACCGCCCTCGGGGACACCACTCCTACCCTCTCCTGGACGTACCAAGCTCACAGCACAACGGTTTCAGGAGGAATACGCAGCCAGAGGTATATTTCCATAAATGGTCTCTTGACTTTTTTTTTTGAGACTCACTATGTCGCCCGGTAGAGTACAGTGAAATCAGAGCTCACAGCAACCTCAAACTCTTGGGCTTAAGCGATTCTCTTGCCTCAGTCTCCCAGGTAGCTGGGACTACAGGTGTTGGCCACAACGCCCAGCTATTTTTGTTGTTGTTGTTGCCATTGTTGTTTGGCAGGCCTGGGCTGGGTTCGAACCCACCAGCCCTGGTGTATGTGTGGCTGGCACTCTGGCCGCTGAGCTACGGGCGCAGAGCTGGTCTCTTGACTTATTATAGGAGAATCAGGGTATAGAAGAGAGAGGAAAAAGGTGTGTGTAGGGGGTGGGGGGAGTTGATGAAAAAAGGATAAAAGCATATATGGGGAAAAGAGAAAGAAAAGGAAGAGCGCTAAATGGCCTTTTAAAGGCACTTTTGGAGAAAGGTTGGAGGTGATATGGTATTAGAGCCTCAAGCCCATTTGTATAGAGGTCTGTAACCTTTTCCATCAGCAAGAAGAGATAGGAAGGAAACATTTAAACTGCAAAGAGAAGGGAGGGTTTTTTTTTAATTTTCAAAATATTAAGGAGGTACAAATATTTTTGTTACATGGATACCTTTTGTAATACTTAAGTCGGAGCTTTTAGGGTGCCCATCACCAGAATGAGTGTTCATTGTACTCGACAGGTAAGTTTGTACTCCTTCCTCCTGCCCCTCCCCTTTCTTGAATTCTAATGACCTTTACATCTCTTCATGCCCGTGTGTGCCCATCTATTAAGGGAAGTTTTAAAACAGCAATTTTAACAGCCCTTTAACAAAAATTTCTAGAATGGTTCAAGAGAGAAGGTCAGAAATTCATAACCTCAAACAAACAAAACGAAACAAAACAAAAGCACTTTGCACGTACCATTCGGTCCTGGGCACAGAATCTCTAAGCAAAAAAGGATCATAAAAGAGTATAGTCGGTACCTATCTCTAAGCACACCTTCTTTTTCTCTTGCTGAGGAATTTCTCAATATTTTATCATGCTGAATCATAATCCTTCCTGCTTTTAATACAAGCCTTTTTAAATTTTTGCTTGTCATAGACAAGGACAGCACCTGTTCAGCAAGCACAAATCTTTAAAGTCCCATGATAATAGTGAAGACATTAATTGGAAGGAGGAAAAATCCTCTCTTTAACCCTTCTTTTTAAATAAATCTAAGGTCTTGGCCACTCTTCATAGGAATTGTTTTCTCCTGCTCCCAAGATCTTCTCTAAAATCTTGTGTTCTTCACATCTCTTTTTAAATGCCAGGAAAAATCAGGTAAGATTTTCTCATAAGGAATTGCTAGAGCAGCACACAGCAGAAAGTTTGCTTCTTGGCTGGTACAAAGAGCACCCCTTTGTCATTTTTTTCTCTTTGGGGACACCCATTGCAAGTTTCTACAGCTTGCAGAGAGATATAAACTTGAGAGCTTCTCCTGGGACACTTATGCTTATCTAGCCTTTCCATTCTGTAATGTTGAATTTTTGTACTTAATTGATATACTACTATTTATTTGGTCTTTTTTTTTTTCTATTTTATAGTCGTTAATACTGCCACTGGGTCTGGCTCATGGTCCATTCAGTAAGGATTCTTTCTCCAACAGTAGAATCAGAAAACCTTTTTTTTTTTTTCCTGAGAGAGGGTTTTGGTCTGTCACCCAGGCTAGAGTGCAGTGGCATCATCATAGCTCACTACAGCCTCCGACTCTTCAGCTCACGTGATTCTCTGGTCTTAGCCTCCCAAGTACCTGGGAAAACAGGCACCAGACAACAGGCACATGCCTACATGCTTGGCTGATTTTTCTGGTTTTTGGAGAGATGGAATCTTGCTCTTGCTCTTGCTCAGGCTAGTCGCAAAATCATGGACTCAAATGATCTTCCCATCTCAGCCTCCCAAAGTGCTAGGATTACAGGCATGGCCCACTGTACCTGGTAAAAAACATATCTTTTTTTTTTTTTTGAGACAGAGCCTCAAGCTGTCCCCCAGGGTAGAGTGCCATGGCATCACAGCCCACAGCAACCTCCAACTTCTGGGCTCAAGCAAGTCTCCTGCCTCTGCCTCCCAAGTAGCTGGGACCACAGGCATCCACCACAATTCCTGGCCATTTTTTGATTGCAGCCATCATTGTTTAGCAGGCCCGGGCTAGATTTGAACCCGCCACCTTACGTGTATGTGGCTGGCGCCGTAGCCACTTGAGCCACAGGCACTGAGTCAAAAAACATATCTTAAGACAGCTTGGTTGTTTACTTCGGTGCAAACGACACAAGTTAAGAGTCCCCTCCAAACAGCATAGATTACCTTAATAATGCACTTAAAATCATGTTTCTTAAATTTTAATATTTTTAAACTGTGATATCTCTTGGGGTGAATAATTTCCATAAGTTAACTATGTAATTTTTTTCTTTTATTGGTCCTGAATTGACCTCTTAGGATAATTCTTGAATTTTAAGATTTGAGGTGGGAGTGGGGGAAATCCCTTTTCATTTTGTTTAATACCTTAAACCTTTCTGATTGAAGAAGTTTTGATTATATTCTAACTCAGACTTCATCCTTCTAGACAGCAATCTTCTATTTTCTTTGTGGGTTTTGCCTACCATACTGCCACAATTAACCATTATCTCCAATTCTGACTAAGTCCCCAAGGAAGTATTAACTTAGACATTATATTCAAGATAGTCACACATAAACTAAGTTATTAGAGATATCACTGTCAACCACCTCCCCTCATATGAAATATTTTAAAATAAAATATACCACATACTTTAAAACTTCTGTACTAGGACAAGAATGCAAGATTATGTGTGTGTGTGTGTGTGTGTGTGTGTGTGTTTATGTTTTTGATGATTCCCTTTTTTTTTGAGTATATTGAGCAAGGCTCAAGTTCTGAGACTATGCACCCATACAGAGGGAGTGCCAATAGTCTAGGAATAATCTTCATAATAGAAGAATGCCCGCTCCAAAAGACAGATTTGTTGTGGCTAATCCACAAGAGGTCAATTAAGAGTTGTTAAAATTTATGGGGCAAAATGGGCAGGAAGCTGGGCAAAGGTGAGCAATTACAATACCTAGGATTCTCTTTAAGAAGCAAGTCTTGGCAGTGGCTCATGTCTATAATCCTAGCTCTCTAAGAGGCCACGGTGGGAGGATGGCTTTAACCTAGGAGTTTGAGATTGCAGTGGGCTATAATGATGCACTCTACCCAAGGGGACAGAGCAAGACCCTGTCTCAAAATAAATAAATAAATAAATAAAGCAAATCTCAGATGCTTCTCTCAACATCCTGAAGATTCAAACAAAATTTACCGGTGGGCAGAGGCAAGAGCCATTTATGCATCATATGAGTGATTCCTAGAATCCTCTGTCCCCAGATGGTCCTCCACTGTGGTGCTTCCCTGCCTAAATTGCTCTATACATGGAATACCCTTTCTAAGACTGAGAATTCAGTCTTGCTCTCTTTAGGTTTTTCTTGAAGTACAAGCACTTCTGGATTAATGTAACACTCCCAGATTGTAAAAGAACTAGGAACCAAAGGGAGAGCCCCTTTAATGGAGGAAAAACCCCTGAAGAACAGCAGTTACCGAGTACCAGAACGTTTGAAGTTACGGTCGCATTGGTTTCAGGAGTTTTTTAAGCTCAAGCCAAAGATCTAGCGGGTGAAATATTTTCCCCTGCATCTGAGCTTCTGGGGTCAACAGCTTCCCACTCTAGGAATAACCTCTCTTTTTCCATTTTTGGTTGGTTTATTTCTAGGCTAAAAAAATGTTCAGTAGGCACAGAGAAGGGCCTGAAAGGAATTCTAGCACCACTGAGCAACCACAAACCACCAGCCCCCCGCAGATCAAACAACTCACTAAAGACAACCAGTATCTGTCTGTCTTCTTTCTCCTAAAGGGACACAGAGAACATGCACTTGAACTTTCAGCAGATAGTAAATGGTATCAGGAAGAATTCCTGAACAGAAAGATGAGCTGATTATCACGCTGGTGACTCAGTTCCTCATCTCCCTTAAATCCTAAATGAAAACAGTAAATAACCACCTCTTCTTCAAGCATAAGATTAGGGTAAGAAAGAGGGTTGAAACATCCTCTGAAATCCTTATCTCCACCCTGATTTAGTAGAGGAACCCTACTGATGACCTAAAAAAACACAATTATGCCCTGACTTCTTGGTGGTAGTAGTAGTGGTGATGATAATAATGATAATAGAAACAATTAGAAGAAATTTCTCTTCTTGATTCCTGTGTGAATTTTAGTGTTGGGATCTCCAATATTTTTGCTTTATATTTATGAAAAGAATAGTTCTTGGGGTCTTTAGCCAAGAGGTATGGCCAAGTGGTCCCTGCCTAGTATACCAGAACCCACTAAACATACCTAAACACCTCTCTTGAGAAGAATCTTCCATTAGCCTGCTCTTTGGGCAGTAGCTGGGATTTCTATGGGACACATCATGATCCAGAGGGAGTGGCAGCATTCCTTCCTAATCTTCAGTGTCTAAATAAGAACAGATGACCTAAGAAATATATATGTCTTCTTCTCAAATTTATGCATTTTTTTAGTCAAAAAAGAGGAAGGACCTTGGTTTATGATCTTCAGAAAGGTCTAAATTCTGGCCAAGGAAAAGTAATAACAATTGGCCCATTATTAACAAGAGCTACTTTAAAAAATTTTTTTTTGTCTAGGGCAGCGCCTGTGGCACAGTGAGTAGGGCACCAGCCCCATATACTGAGGGTTGCAGGTTTGAATCTGGCCCCGGCCAAACTGCAACAAAAAAATAGCCGGGCATTGTGGCAGGTGCCTGTAGTTCCAGCTACTCGAGAGGCTGAGACAATCGCTTAATCCCAAGAGCTGGAGGTTGCTGTGAGCTGTGATGCCCTGGCACTCTACTGAGGGTGACAAAGTGAGACTCTTTCTCTAAAAAAATTTTTTTTTGTCTGTTAAGAATTATTCCATGGCTTAGAGATGGACATAGTGGTAATATATGTCAAAAGAGCAGGGCTCTTCTCTGAAATCTTCTAGTTTCCCTTAATAATTATGAACACAAAAGCACTTTTGTGATAACCTCTGTTTATATCTTTAGCCTTTTCCATGTAAACTGATTTGAGCTTATGTAAAGTTTTGTTCATTCTCCAGTTACCATTTTGTGAATCACATACTCGTATCTTCTATGTATATTCACTCTTGCCTTTCTTTCCATGATCTTATAGACTCATAATATTTTCCCTCAAACTTCATCTTTCTTTATAGGATGTTTTTACCTGAGAGGAGAAAGATGTAGAAGAAAGGGGAGGAAATTTATCAGAAGCTTCTAAGGAGCATTTCCAAATACAGTATATCTACTTCTGCCTTTTCTGAGCATATCAAAACTTTGGCTGGAGAAATTTGTATTTAGAGACTTTTATATATAAATCTAATGGTCAACTCTTTCTATTCTGTTGTGACCATTGTTCTGAAGAGATCTAATTTTTTTGTTCTGTCTTCATAATGCACTTCCTTCACTTCCATGTTAGCTTCTGTTTGGCGTTCTAATGGAATAAAGTTTTCCACCTATTGTGTAACTGACAGCAGTTTGAGATTACAATAAAAGATTGCAGTCAGAAAAACTAACGTGGTACTTAACTATGGAGCCTGGAGAACTAGCAGACCTTTCCTGATACAGATACACCCCCAATAGCTTGTTATTTACTTGCTTTTCTCCCAGCAGTTTGCTCTGAACAGATTCTTTCAATGACTGAAGGCAACCAGTGATGGAATGGGCCAACAGCAGTGCCTCAGAGGGCTTCATTCTGATAGGTGTATCTGACCATCCACAGCTGGAGATGAGCTTTTTCATAGCCATCCTCTTCTCTTACTTGCTGACCCTAATTGGGAACTCGACCATCATCTTGCTCTCCCGCCTAGATGCCCGGCTCCACACACCCATGTACTTCTTCCTCAGTAACCTCTCCTCCCTGGACCTTGCCTTTACTACTAGCTCAGTCCCCCAAATGTTAACCAATTTATGGGGACCAGAAAAGACTATTAGCTATGGTGGCTGTGTGACACAACTCTATGTATTCCTTTGGTTAGGGGCTACTGAGTGCATCCTGCTTGTGGTGATGGCATTTGACCGTTATGTCGCAATTTGCCGGCCCCTGCACTACAGGACCATTATGAATCCTCGGCTCTGCTGGCTTCTGGCTGCTACTGCTTGGTTGGGTGGCTTGGGCAATTCTGTGATCCAGTCAACATTCACTCTGCAGCTCCCATTGTGTGGGCACCAAAGGGTGGACAGCTTCCTCTGTGAGGTGCCTGCCATGATCAAGCTTGCTTGTGGAGACACGAGTCTCAATGAGGCTGTGCTTAGTGGTGTCTGTACCTTCTTCACTGCAGTCCCACTAAGTATCATCCTGCTCTCCTACTGCTATATTACTCAAGCAGTGCTGAAGATCTGCTCTGCTGAGGGACGGCAAAAGGCATTTAACACATGCCTCTCCCATCTGCTGGTAGTGTTCCTCTTCTATGGCTCAGCTATCTATGGGTATCTGCTTCCGGCTAAGAAAAGCAACCAGGACCAAGGCAAATTCATTTCCCTCTTCTACTCTGTGGTCACGCCCATGGTGAATCCTCTCATTTACACTCTAAGGAACAAAGAAGTGAAAGGGGCACTAAGAAGGCTGCTGAGGAAAGGAAGAGAAGTTGGCTGAGAGGAAACATCTTCATTATTCATTGCCTTTTCATCTCCACACACTTTTCTATCTCCTGGCCAGGTGAATATGAGGAGTACTAATCCACAGTAAAACCAAGGTGGCATGTTTCTGACAGCTCCAAGCTCTTGGGACATGGTTAGTGTTATTTGTAACATTCTACATATATTTACCAAAAGTCCTACTGTGAACAACAGATTACAGGACAGATGTGTTGTGGACCTATCTCATTATCTCTGTCTCTATTGTCTACATGTTATTTATTATAGCTTAACTTTCTACAGATGCCTGTACTTTTCTAAATAAAGCCTCACCATTTTCAGTATCTTATACATGTATAATGTTAATATAATTCCATAAAATCAATCCATGTATTATTCACTTCATGTGAAGATCCAAGCAATTCATCTTTGTACCTTAACCACCCATCTCTCTTTGTTCTCCTTAATAGTGCAGTCTGTCTATCCACGTTCCCCATCCAAATACCTCATCTTGTTTACCCTCTTCCTTATTTCTACACTCCAGTTTCCCTTCTGCCTAATCTAATATTTAATGAGAAAAGTAGTAAAGGCCATTTGCCTTTCAATTCTAGACAAAGAGGATCCCTGGACATAGTTTTATTGAGACTATCTCACCTAAAAGTACATCAGGTTTCCTGCCGGCATTTGGATATGCCAGTCTGGTTGGTGGATGAAATGTCTTAAGGTTCCTTAAGCAAGTTTGAGAATCCATGAAAGATCATAAACTGTGTTCTCTGCTTGAAGATTTAGTCTTTCATCTCTGCAGTTCCTAAAACTCAGCAGTAAGTCCAGCACATAATGACTTGCCTCAAGGAACTACAGTCCCAGCTACTCAAGGATCACTTGAGCCCAGGAGTTTGAGGTTGCAATGAGCTATGATGATGCCACTGAACTCTAGTCCAGACAACATAGTGACACCCTCTCTTAAAAAAATGGAGAGAAGGATGGACTCAATGGCTCATGCCTGTGATACTAGCACTTTGGGAGGCTGAGGTGGGAGTATCGCTTGAGGCCAGGAGTTTAAGACCAGATTGAGCAATAAAATAAGAATCTGTCTCAAAAGAAAGAAAAGAAAAGAAGGAAGGGAGGAAGGGAGGGAGGGAGGGTGGGGGTGGGGGAAAGGAAAAAAGAGAAAGAAAGAGAAAGAGAAAAGAAAAGAAAGAAGATTGTCTGGGCATACTAGTGCATGCCTATAGCCCAGCACATTACAGCTACTCAGGAGGCTGAGGAAAAAGGATTGCTTGAGCCCAGGAGTTTGAGGTTGGAATGAGTTATGATGATGCTGCTGTATTCTAGCCCTAGGCAACACAGCAAAACCCTGTCTCAAAAAAAAAGAGATTACTTTGGCTATTGGAATCTTTTGTGGTTCCATACAAACTTTAAGGAATGTTTTTTTTTTTTTTTT
>NW_003852439.1:9811920-9816972 GCF_000181295.1 Otolemur garnettii
CAACCTCAGACTCCTGGGCTTAAGTGATTCTCTTGTCTCAGCCTCCCAAGTAGCTGGGACTACAGGCACCTGCCACAATGCCTGGCTATTTTTTGGTTGTAATTGTCATTGTTGTTTGGCAGGCCCGGGCTGTATTCGAACCCTCCAGCTCTGGTGTATGTGGCTGGCACCTTAGCCACTTGAGCTACAGGCACTGAGCCTACTATGGACATTTTAATGATATCAATTCTTTCAGTCCATGAACATACGATATATTTCTGTTTATTTGTATCATCTTCAGTTTCTTTCATCAATGTTTTATACTTTTCAGTATAGAGATCTTTCACTTCCTTGGTTAAATTTATTCCTAAGTATTTTAATTTTGTAGATTTTATAAATAGGATTGTTTTCTTGATTTGTTTTTCAGATGATTTTCTATTAGTATATGGAAATGCTACTGGTGTATGTGTGTGTGTGTGTATGTGTGTGTGTGTGATAGGGCCTCACTACTCACTATATTACAGGCTAAGGAAAAGTAAAGAGAGAGAGAGAGAATAAGTAAAACATTGGAAGATAAAAGTAAATAAATATAAGGTTTCACTATGTTGCTCAGGCTGGAATGCACTGGCTATTCACAGGCTCAATAACAGCATGTTACAGCCTCCAATTCCCCACCGTAAGTGATCCTTCTCTTTCAGCCTCCCTAATAACTACATGTGTGTGCCACCATGCCTACCACATAGTGACTTTTTTTTTTTTGAGACAGAGTCTCACTATGTCACCCTCAGTAGAGTGCTGTGGAGTCACAGCTCAGAGCAACCTCAAACTCCTGGGCTTAAGTGATTCTCTTGCCTCAGCCTCCCAAGTAGCTGGGACTACAGGTGCCCACCACAACGCCTGGCTATTTTTTTTTATTGCAGTTTTCATTGCTGTTTAGCAGGCCAGGGCTGGGCTCAAATCCACCAGCCTTTGTGTATGTGGTTGGCGCCCTACTCACTGAGCAATGGGTGCAGAGCCGCACCTAGTGACTTTTGAATATTGATCCTTTATTCTGAAACTTTATTGAATTGTTTATTAATTCTAACAGTTTTGGGGGGAAGTATTTAAGATTTTCTAAGTATAAGATTACGTCATCTGAAAACAGGGACAATTTAACTTCTTCCTTTCCAATTTGGATGGTTTTACTTTTTTCTCTTGATTAATTTCTCTGTCTGGAATTTCCAGTACAGAAGAGGCAAAAGTGAACATTTTTGTCTTGTTCCAGATCTTAGAGAAAAAGCTTTCAATTTTTCTGCATTTAATAAGATGTTACCTGTGAGTTTGTCATGCACATTATTGTGTTGAGATACATCCTTTCTATAAATAATTTGTTGAGAGTTTTTATAATGCAAGAATGTTGAATTTTGTCAAATGCTTTTTATGTATCTATTATAATCATCATATGTTTTTTTCCTTTATTCTGTTAATGTGACATATCACATTGGGTATATTGAACCATCCTTGCATCTCCGGGATGAAGTCCACTTGATCATCATGAACAATGTTTTTAATGTGCTGCTGAATTGGTTTGCTACTATTTCTTTTCTTTTTTGAGGATGGTATTGGTCTCTTCTTTGGGACAGTCAGCTTTGACTAAATCTAGCTTAAGAACAGCTACTGCCTTGATCAGACCAAGTTCTTTTTGCCTTATCTGGTTCTAATCACAGTTATACTCATATTTTACCTTCTCATTCACAACCTGAGGAGCAAAGCCCTTTAGGATGCACTGAAGTTTCTAGGTGACCCAGAAGACACCTGACTAGGGCTAGCACTGATCCTCCCTTGCATCTTCCCACACTGAGGTTTTTCTCTCTACCCCACCCACTCCTGCCAATGTAGTCATCTACTGCCTTGACTCTGAACAGAAAAGCTGCAAGATATCTCAAAAAAGTTCATGACACTGGGAGTTAAGAGACTTTAATATTTGGATACATTCTAGAACTAATTAGCTATGGTAGTCAATGTGTCTCTATAACATTCTGTCTTATCTGTAAATGATTACTATATCTGGCAGGAATGTTGTAAGGATCAAAATATATAATGCATGTAATAAATGCATGTGCTTATAAAACAGATTAATCTGGGATTATAACTAATCAAAGAAGGAGTACTTTTTGGAGAAACTTTATCAATCTATTTCACACCCCACCTCCCTCTATTTATATCCTGATGAATTACTACCCCTTCTTTGTGCTACCATAGCTTTCCTAAATGATACATGGATGAAGGGATTAAAAACCATGAACAAGCCTTAGTATTGCCCCCTCCCTTCTTTCTCTCACACTCCACATCTCAATCCACCAGCTCCTTCTTCAAAATATATCCAGGACATCCAATTAGGAATAACATGCATGTGAAAAGTAGAGAAACATGTGAATGTCCATTAAAAGGGAAATGATTGAGTATATATTATGGTACATGCCTAAATTCATTAGTTTTTTATTGAAACACAAAAAATCTTAAAGATAAAGTGGTGAAAATCATATATTAAGGTCTAGAAAAATATACACATGACTACCAGTTATTTTCCCTAAGGAGGGATTGTAGTTAGGGAGGTAAGGTATTAAGATACTTAATTTTTAAATGAGAATGGTTTGTGGTAGTTAGGTAATATTTAAAAATAAAAACAACCTGAGTTAGAAATAAGTTCTAGTCCTACTTCTGTCATTAGAATTAACTTAAACTGTGTGTCATGGTGAAACCCATGGCTCAGTGGATAGGGCACCAACTGGCACCGGGTTCAAGCCCGGCCCAGGCCAGCTAAACAATGTTAAGAATTAACTTAAACTGTGTGTCATGGTGAAACCCATGGCTCAGTGGATAGGGCACCAACCTGGCACCGGGTTCAAGCCCGGCCCAGGCCAGCTAAACAATGACAACTGCAACAAAAATATAGCTAGGCATTGTGGTAGGTGACTGTGGTACCAGCTATTAGGGAGGCTGAGGCAAGAGAATCACTTGAGCCCAGGAGTTTGAGGTTGCTGTGAGCTGTGATGCCATAGCACTCTACCAAGTGTGACATAGTGAGCCTCTGTCTCAAAAATAAAATAAAATAAAATAAAAATAAACTTTGCTTCAGTTTCCTCATATGGAAGATGAAAATAGTGATAGTATTTTTTTTTTTTTGAGACAGAGTCTAAACTTTGTTGCCCTCAGTAGGGTGTTATGGCATCATAGCTCATAGCAACCTCAAATTCTTGGGCTCAAGCATCCTTTTGCCTCAGCCCTAAGTAGTTGGAACTACAGGTACCTGCCATAATGCTGTCTATTTTTTAGAAACAGGGTCTTGCTGTTGCTCTGGCTAGTCTCAGACTCCTGAGTTCAAGGGATTCACTGGCCTCAGCCTCCCAGAGTGCTAGGATTACAGGAGTGAGCCACCATGCCTGACTATTACTGAAAATAGTAATAATATTGACTTCATAAGTTTATTGTAAGGATGTTTGTAAGTAAATATTCAGAATTATACCTAGCTAGGAGGAGTCAAGATGGCCAACTAGAAGCAGCTTTTGCAAGAGTCTCCTGACCAGAGGGAAAGATATTGGACAGAAGTGGACTCAGTGAAACTGAAGGTGGGGAGCTGAGCATGAACAGAAGATAAATAAGTGCACATCATCTCTGCTGAGACAAAGCAAATAAAATACTTGATTACTAAAGCTCTATTGTGCCATTGTGCTGAGCGGTGTGTACTTGTAGACCGTACAAATACGCTGCTTATCTTGATTCCTAGACTGATGGAATAGATAACTCCACCTGAAACAAATTCTGGTATTGGAAGGGTTAAGATGAAGCACCCCAAGAAACAGGGCTGAGGAGTTCAAAAGACCAAGAGGCTTCAAGAAGATGGTGGCAGTGGTGTTGCCAGCCCTCATATGTGGGTTTCTTTCCTTAAGAACACTGAGTTTTTCTTTTACTTTTCTAATACCTAGCTCAGGTACCCTTGCCTCCTTGGAAGGTGAGGAGACTCGCAGTCCTTGTGTTCATTGTGTTTGCAAAGAATGAATCAGGCTTTGGGGAAAGAATATTTCAGATAGGAAAAGTTTGGTGAGCAAAGGCACTAGAGAACCAGGAGTTCTCTACCAGGTGTTCTCAGCCAGGTGCAATTTTGCCTCCCAGAGGATATTAAGCAATGTCTGAAGACAATTTTGTTGTTACACCTTAAGGGTGCTACTGACATCTAGTGGGTGGAGGCCAGGTATACAGTTAAACGTCCTAGAAGGTAAAGGAAGGCTGTCACTCCCTTTCTCTTAGAACTCAAAAGATCTGGCCCATAACGTTGGCAGTGCTGAGGTTCAGAAACCCTGCTGCTGCCCTTTCTAAAGTGGAAATGGTAGTAATAGTAGTGGAAATGGAGAGGGCATAGATGTCTGAGACATCTCAGCCAGAGACCAGTTTTGTCCCTTTTGTATTCTTTATAATACTTACATAACAACTTAATCGGGTTTGATGACCCCTCTTATTTTTTCACGTGTTCTTTTAATTTCCAAATATTTGTGTAGTACCAAACACAATTCAAGTGAGAAGGCCATGACTTTGGTGCAGGATTTGGAGTGAGAACCTGGTAGACCAAGGCAATTGGTGAGAAGGGGAGTATATGTATAGAAATGGAGATCCAGTTGTAGAGGGCCTTGGTTAGGGGACAGGCAGAAAAACAAGATAGACAAACCTGATTTTGTGGCTGCTGCTCCTTAAGCTCTTGTTTATTTTCTTAATTGGTGTCCATTTCAGCTTTCTTAAGAGAACAGGTTCTTTCCTCTTTGCTGGAAGGAGAGTGGAAGGAGTGGAAGCATGGATGCCCTCATTAATCACTAAGCTTTCAGTAGGTCTCTGCTTCCCTGAATGACAGAAGAGAGGCATTTGACTTCCAAATGGTGAAACATCATCTCAGGCTAGAAAGGGGAGAAGCTGGGAGGCACCTGTAGCTCAGTGGGTGGGGCGTTGGCCACATATACCGAGGCTGGTGGGTTCAAACCCAGCCAGGGCCAGCTAAAATCAACAATGACAACTGCAACAAAAAAATAGCCAGGCATTGTGGTG
>NW_003852439.1:9817187-9819654 GCF_000181295.1 Otolemur garnettii
AAGGAAAGAAAAGAAAAGGAAAGAAAAAAAAAGAAAGAGGAGAAGCAGGAAGATCCAGAGATGAGAGTTTGTCAGTACCTGTGACATCATAGACATGACCTAACAGTTGTGTCATGAATAGAATTGGGAGCAGTAAGCAGGTGAACTGGTGGTGCAGCTGCCAGGCTGAGGCAGCTCAGTTACTTATCTAAGCATTGTCATTTCCTATGGTTGTCCCTTCATAAAAGCTCATTCAATGATAGCTCTTAGAAGGGTCATGTCTTGGTATTTTGAACAAAATTCTTCAAGTTTCTCTGTTAATTTAGTCAGCAGCTTCTGTCACCAGCAGCCACCAGAGACCCAGACATACAAGCATTAGCAAGGGGATCCACCTGCATGGGTTTCTCCAGGATGATCTCACCATCAAGGGTTAGATTTGGGACACAGTTTTAACAATACAATCATGATGTGAAGAGTTTTTATTACTTATGAGATCCTCAAGGTAGGCATAGTGACCAGAGAGGGGCAGATAACAGTGCCACACCCCGAGTCTCATGTAGTGAAAGCAAATGCACGCCTCCAGGAGAGGACTTCCCTTACTTAAGGATCCTTTGGGGTAGGGTGTCCTAATTTCACGGGGTTACTTTCTATCAGTACTTCAAATAACTCTGGTGGCAAGGACAGTTGAGCAGGTTGGCCTTAACCTCAAATTAAAACAGGACTTCACAGAGGGACATCTTGTCTAACTTGGTCAGTCTTGGCCAGACGTAGGCAGTAATCAACTATGGTTTCTTCATTACTCCTAAAACATTTGAGCATTCATGGTGACCTACTGGCACCCAAGGAAAAAAACTAGACTTTAGTTCAAACTGATAAGCAAGTTTCCATACAGGCTTATTGGAGCTAGATCAGCCTGGGCATGGTGAACCTAAATCAGAAGATACTACCAGAGGGATAGCAGATCCCATTTGGACATGACAAGTGGTTTGGTGATTGAGAAAGAATGAAAATACAGAGGGTGCCAAAATTATACACATTTTAAGAAAGAAAAAAACTGTATTAAAATATATACTGATAACAAAAGATGAATACAAGTCATGTTGAATACCTCTTGTAATTGTAGAAGTTAACGTGACTTAAGTATTACAAATTTAATACAGGTTTTTTCCATAAAATGTGTGTGTGTGTATATATATATATTATTTTTTTTTGGCACCCTCTGTGTAATGGAAATGGTCTGGAGCCCAAGTATCTAGCAAAAGCTAAGAAGCCAAGATGAGAGGGCAAGAGAGGGTGTAGATGAATGGATAAAGTTCTGCTGTGCACTTGGCCAACCTGGGAGCCCCGGAGAGCTCTCTGCTTATGTTTGGGTATACAAAATCTACATCTGTCAATTTACTGTCACTGTCTCCTACACTGTCTCCTAGATCTGGGTCTAAAGTCCTGACTTGTGAAAAAATACAGCTGTATATTCCAGCAGACAACACCTTGATGGAAGGGAAGGGGGACTGTGTAACAAACAAGATCACTGACAGGTCTCCTTTTCTTTATTTATTTCCTTTTATAAAATGGGTCTCTTTTTGTCTTTTCTACCTTCAAACTGTAAAAGCTTCTTAGGGGCCATGTGTAATCTATGCTGAATAATAATGCCACCTAGCTCTTATTCCAGTGCCAGGTAAGATGGCATCTCTGGGAGTTAGCTGTGGTACTGGGACCACAGCTGTGTTTGCATCTTCTCAGAGAGGCCAGGCTTCCAACTCCTGCCACCGCAGGACTGCCTTAGGATGGTATTGACACGCAGTGTAATGTCTATATCCCAAGATTTCACAAAATTGTTAGCCAGAAAAAGTGTTGAAAGTGAGAGGAGAAGTAATGAAAGACTGCAGAACTGATTTGACCTATATTTAAAATCCAGCTTATCTCCCTTGGAGGGCAATGATCTCTGTCTTCCTTGTCTCTGTATCTCTTTATGCCTGAACATAGTAAACATTTCTGAGCAAAATAAAAATGAGTTTCATCATACTATATTTAACAAACTGAATCCAGTGACTGAAGGACACTAGGTTGGGTGGCCATAGATATAGACATCAGAATGAAGAGCTCTTGTTCGGCTCTTATTTTTCTTCATGGACATAACTAATAATGATAATATCTAATCATATCTTATAATAGCTGGCACATATTAAGCATTTACTGTATGGTAGGTAACATGTAAATGGTTTGCACACATAAAATTATCCAACTCTGGCTCGGTGCCTGTAACTCAAGCAGTTAAGGTGACAGCCACATACACCAGAGCTGGCAGGTTCGAATCCAGCCCGGGTCTGCCAAACAAGGACAACTACAACCAAAAAATAGCCAGGCATTGTAGTGGGCGCCTGTAGTCCCAGCTACTTGAGAGGCTCAGGCAAGAGAATTGCTTAAGCCCAGGAATTGGAGGTTGCTGTGAGCTGTGATGCCATACCACTCTACCCAGGGCGACAGCTTG
>NW_003852439.1:9820186-9823018 GCF_000181295.1 Otolemur garnettii
AAAAAAAAAAAGTTAAATCTGATTTGTCTCACTCCAAAGGCCTCACCATTGCATATACTACTTCCTAACAATTCCTAGTGAAAAGATAGAACTTTCTGGCTCTGGAAATCTGGAGAGCCAGAGATTGATTCTTTCTCTGATACTTATTCCACACATTCCCTTAGTCCTCAGTGGCCTCCCTCTCAAGAAGATGGTGGTTCTCAAACAGGGATAAACACACAGATGCACTTAACAGACTTGTCAGAAATTAACTACTGTGGCTTGGCGCCTGTAGCACAGTGGTTATGGCGCCAGCTACATGCACTGAGATTGGCGGGTTCAAGCCCAGCCTGGGCCTGCTAAACAACGATGACAACTGCAACAAGAAAATAGCTGGATGCTGTGGCAGGTGCCTGTAGTCCCAGCTACTCAGAATGCTAAGGCAAGCGAATCGCTTGAGCCCAAGAGTTTGAGGTTGCTGTGAGCTGTGATGACACAGCCCTCTACCCAGGGCAACATAGTGAAACTCTGTCTCAAAAAAAAGAAGAAGAAAAGAAAGAAATTAACTATCATGGTGGGGGGCAGTGGCTCATGTCTGTAATTCTAGTACTCTGGGTGGCTGAGGCAGGTGGATTGCTTAAGCTCACGAGTTCAAAACCAACCTGGGCTAAAAAGCAAGACCCCACCGTCTTTACTAAAAATAGAAAAACTGAGGCAAGAGGATCGCTTGAGCTCAAGTTTGAGGTTGTTATGAGCTATGATACCATGGCACTCTACCCAGGGCAATAGCTTAAGACTCTGTCTCAAAAAAAAGAAAGAAAGAAAGAAAGAAAGAAAGACAAGAAAAGAAATTAACTACCCCACATTGACAAATCAGAACCCCTTTAGGTGCAATCCAGCCTCATTTAAAACGAAATGAGGCCAGACATGGTGGCTCCAGCCTGTTATTTTAGCACTTTGAGAGCCTGAGACAGGAGGATCACTTGAGGTCAAAAGTTGAAGTCTCATAGCAAGACCTTCATTTCTACAAATAATGTATATAAAAAAATTAGCTGGGGGCTTGGTGCCTGTGGCTCAAGCGGGTAAGGCGCCAGCAACGTACACCTGAGCTGACGGGTTCAAATGCAGCCGGAGCTCACCAAACAACAATGACGGCTGCAACCAAAAAATAGCTGGGCATTGTGGTGGGCGCCTGTAGTCCCAGCTACTTGGGAGGTGGAGGCAGGAGAATCGCTTGAGCCCAGGAGTTTGAGGTTGCTGTGAGCTGTGATTCCATAGCACTCTACCCAGGGCAACAGCTTGAGGCTCTGTCTCAAAAAAAAAAAAAAAAAATTAACTGGGCATGATCATGCCTGCCTGCAATCCCAGCTATTCAGGAGGCTGAGACAAAAGGATCATTTGAGCTCAGGAGTTTCAGATTGCAATGAGCTGCGATGACACCCCTAAACTCTAGCTTAGACAACACAGTGAGACCCTGTGAAAGAAAGAAAGAAAGAAAGAAAGAAAGAAAGAAAGAAAGAAAGAAAGAAAGAAAGAAAGAAAGAAAGAAAGAAAGAAAGAGGGAGGGAGGGAGGATTATGACTTACAGAAACTTACAGAAACACGCACTCTACCCAGGGCACGGAGTGAGACTGTCTCAAAAAAAAAATCATTTCTACATGATTCCAAAACCAAGTATTTTGTCCTCTCTTTGATTCTCCCACAAAACAATACCCTGCTTCCTACCATCAGATTGATGCCATCTCCATTCTCCATACCTAAATCTCCTATTAAAGACCAGTCCTTCCTCATGCTTAGAATTCTGTTTCCTCCCACACTTAAGGTACCTTGCTCCAACTTTTATCCCCTCTTAACATTTTTAGTCTTTCCTACTGGATTTGTGCAGACAGGAGTTAATTCTGTAGGCTTGAAGCTATTTTAGGAAGCTTTGCTTTCCAAGTTATCCCCTTGGCTGGAAGTCCTGGAACTTGGATTTCAAGAACTTTGGTTTCACCATTCCCTAATTGATAAGGGTGGCTTATTTTGATACATGCTAGGCAGAAGATGCCTACATGCTTATCCCCCAATAAAAACCTTGGGCACTGAGTCACTAATGGACTTCATAAACAGAAAGATTATACATGTTACTGCAACTTTCATAGCTGGAAAAAGGAGCCCAATCAAGTGCTCTGTATCCCTTCACAAGAGGGAAGGGCTTAAGGAAGCCTATGTATGGATTTCTCCAGATTTTACCTGTGTCGTTTTCCCTTGCTCATTATATCATGCATCCTTCCCCTGTAATAAACATTAGCCATAATAAACCTGAGTCCCATGAGTCTGTCTAGTGAATCATTGAATATGTGGGTGGTCTTGAGGACCCTCAACCCAAGCAGGATCCTTCACATTATTCAAACATGCTGTAAAAAGCTCATATTTTCCTTCAGCTACAGCCTTATCTTCACAAATGTCCCTGCCTTCACTCTCCTTCAATCTGGTTTCTGCTACTACTGGTCCACTAAAATTGCTCCTTCTGAGGGCTCTGTTCACCTCCATGTTGCCAAACCTTTGGGTCTTCAATTTACTTGACCTTTTAACAGCATCCAACCCAGTTAGCCACACCTTTCCCCTTCTCCTGACTTCCTTGATACACATTTCTGGTTTTCCTCCGACCTCTCTATTTATTCCTCTCCTTTCCAAATACCACTCTCCTACCAGGTCTCTCAGTGTTGTTTCTCAGGCTTTGGTCTTGGCTCCTCTTTTTCTCACTCTAGATTCTCTCACTTGGCCAAGTACTCTAAAAATTAAATGAGCAAGCTCGGCATCCATAGATCAAAGGTTAAGGCACCAGCTCTATGCACTGGAGCTGGTGGGTTC
>NW_003852439.1:9823158-9823533 GCF_000181295.1 Otolemur garnettii
AAAAAAAAATTAAAAATCATTTCAGGAACTTGTTGCAAATGCAAAACACTGAAGTGTATCTTCTGAGATTGATTGTGTGTGTATGGGGGAAGCCTGGGTCATTATGAAAGGTTTGAGATATACAAAAATCAAGAAGTGTAAAATCTACACATATGGAAACAAATGAAGCCCTCCCAGCAACACTGAATGAGCTGAACAAGTTGAAATTTTCCTGGGTAAATCAGAAAAGACACTGTCAACTGTGTTTCTTAGAAGTGAAATAATGGACCATAACACAGTCTGTCTGTCATGTACTGTTATAGAATTGATTTTCCAGTTTCTTTTAAGAGAGGGGATTTTGCTATGTTGCACAGGCTGGAGTGCAGTGGCTATTCA
>NW_003852439.1:9823970-9847634 GCF_000181295.1 Otolemur garnettii
CCTTTGCCTCCACAAGTAATCTATCACCACATCATGATCATTATACTTCCAAAATGTATAAATTCTACCCACTTTTTTTCTCTATCTACTGCTGTCACTTGATTAGATAATTGAGTTTCTAGACATCACAGCTAAGAGAGTCTTACTTGGTCTCCTTGCTTTTAAGTTTAGCTCTAATTGATTCTCTACACAGCAGTCAGGTTAAGAGAATCATAACAGGTGCAGTGACCTTAGCTCAGTGGTTAGGGTGCCAGCCACATATAACAGGGCTGGAGGGTTCAAACCTGGCCTGGGACCTGCTAACCAATGATGACAACAACAACAACAACAACAACAAAAATAGTCAGGTGTTGTGGTGGCGCCTGTAGTCCTAGCTACTTGGGAGGCTGAGGCAAGAGAATTGCTTAAGCCCAAGAATTTGAGGTTACTGTGAGATGTGATGCTACAGCACTCTACTGCAGATGGCATAGTGAGACTCTGCCTCGAAAAAAAATAAAGACAAAAAAACAGCTACCTCACATACAATTGGGGAAACATAAGGAAAAGGTTGGGTTTACCCAAAGTAGGAAGCTTGGAAAAGAGACTCTACAGAGCTGGGACTCATATCTTGTGGCAGCTTTGTCTGGGCAGTGTTGCCTGCCTGGTGCTATCACCTATAAGGGGGCCATTGAGTCTGGTTCTGGAAGATGCATTATCTACTTGGTCCACTGTGTTATATTTGGCTCCAATATACTCCCTGGTATATTACAGGCAATCAGATAGTTCCTAAATAAATGAATGTATTCTCCAGTTCTCACCTGTCTACTCTAGGTCATCTGGAACGGTTGACAGGCAAGGGTTCAGGACTGTGTTTCTTTTTATGCCCAACAGACTGGACGACAATGCAGTTTGGAGGGTAGGCAATGTAAATACTCAAAGAGTGAGGCAGTTACATCATGATTTTCCTGATCACAGTAAGCCCAGGAATGGGAGGAGCCTATTGTGGCTTATTAAAGGCCACAAAACTTATCTCCACTTCCTTATCTCTTGTAGTTACTTTCACTGACTCTCTTCATTTATCAAATACCTTCTTTGAGCTGATATCGACCACCCTTCAGTAACTGATCCATCTCTGCGCTGTCTCCCTCTTTTCTACCACCAATCACCAATAAAGTCATGCTGTTACTAAGAGGTCTCATTCCAGTCCCAGCCCAGAAGTCTTGGGCTGACCTCTTTGACTTTGCCCAGACCCTTTGAAGATGATTTTCTGTGTAGAGCAGAGGTGATTAAGTTTATGCTTCTAGAAACTGTCTAGAAGTTTCTCCTTAGGATCATGCTCAAGGACAGTATTGTGCAGGGAAAAACCCAGGCAGGGCTCAACCTGAGCAAACACTTAGATATACTCTTCTACCTTTGATTATTCTTCTCCAATTTTAATTTTTTCTGGCTCTGAGATAGAATGAATATTCTACTTTGTTCATATATAGTTCTTCATATAGGATCAAGAAGAGATTTTTTTCTTAACCCTACTTGCATGTACAAGCCAATAACTGTAGACACTGTATCCACCTTTTACCATTTTTTAAAATCTGTGGCAATTTCCTAAAAGCTTAAATTTATCTGAGACTTGTCCTGGATAGGTAAGTTTTGTTTGTTTCTTAGTGCTCCTCACACTCATCCTTCCTATCACTTACTATTCTCTTTGTAGTCAGATCCTCCTATAATACCTACTTTTTCCTTACTCCTATGTTCTTCCTTCTCATGATGGCTCAAACCCTTCCCAACTCAATTCTTTTCCTCTTGTCCTTTTTCCTGCCCTTATTCCTTGTCTGCATGTCCTACTGCCCTGAAAAAGACTTGATGCTTAGATCATCCTCAGGAACCCTCAGGCTTCTTTATGAGTACGATTTCTAATGAAGAAAATTACAATCAAGGCCAAGGAAGCAGAGGGAGAAACACTTTTATTTTCACCATAAATAGTAATGTCTACAACCATTTACTATAAAAGACAATCAGGAACTAAGGTAGGGGTGATGGTAAAGTGAGAGATCTTACAAAGATTAACCTAGATGTTCTGTTAACCCTAAGATTAAGTCATTTAGGAAAACATTCTCAGTGTTGGGAACAGGGAGACCCTGGTTTCTTGGCAGAACTTATGGATCCCACAGCATTCTCCTCATAGTAGCAAACTTTAAGTCACAGTAAGACAGGACTCTGAAGTCAGGCAGAGCCAGAAGAGGTCAGCATCTTTATGCTAATTCCTGTTCCTGGACATGGTTCTTAAAATCTAGTTGTCAGTAAGTCCACTTACTAACCCATGGATTAGCTAGATCTCTCCACAAGCAGAAGGAAGTTCAAAGGAACACACACTGACCTAAGGAATTGGTTTCTCAAGTTTCCTACAAATTTACAACACACCTCTCACTTTCTGTGATGACAGTTATCTCTTTTATGTGTAATACCTGATGGCAGGTGAGAGCAGAGTTCTTAATAAAGCTTTTCTCACATTGCGTACACTTGTAAGGCTTTTCCTCAGTGTGGGCACTGAAGTGGGAGCTATTGCTGAAGCTTTTCCCACATTCTTTGCACTTGTATAGGGTCTCCCCAGTGTGGATGCTCTGGTGAGTGCTGAATTGGGAACTGTTGTTGAATCTCTTTCCACAAACAATGCACTGATAAGGCTTTTTCCCCTTGTGGGTCCTCTGGTGGACAATGAGGCTAGACCTCTGGTTGAAGCTTTTCCCACACTGCCCACACTGGTAGGGCCTCTCCCCTGTGTGAGTTCGTAGGTGGGTAGTAAGGTTGGAACACTCACTAAGGACTTTCCCACATTCACTGCATTTGCGAGGCTTCTCGCCTGTATGGATTCTCTGATGCCGAATAAAATAAGAACCTCAACTAAAAGCTTTTCCACATTCAGGAAACTGAGAAGATTTTTCCAGTTCAAGGGCTGTCTTGCAGGGAACGGGCACACTCTGAGAGCAGTTATTCCCACAGAGGAAATGCGTATAAGCTTTGTCCCCAGTACAAAGTCTCTGGTGACTCATTTTATCCTGGGATGGGGATTTCTCCTCACTCTCCCCTGGAGAATTTCTATATTGCCTTCTTGATGTTGGCTCACTCTTCCAATGTTTTTTAGCTCAGAGTGAGAGAACTCTTCTCCACTAGACTTTCCATGTAAAACTTTATTCATTTCTACTTCCTCTGAATCATCATCCCATTTCAGATTCTCTTTTTTAATACCATTCTTGATCTCAAAACCTGGGAGGAAAAAAGAAATAAAATGGACTATAAAGAAGGAAAGCAATGGAATGCCAAAAGAGTTACAATTATACTTATAAAAAAGAAATAGAAAATTGGAATCCTTCATGTGATTAAGTCTCCTACTAATTAAAAGCCTATATTTTTTCTTTTTTAGAGACAGAGTCTAACTTTATCACCCTCGGTAGAGTGCCATAGCATCACAGCTCACAGCAACTTCCAACTCCTGGGCTTAGGCGATTCTCTTGCCTCAGCCTCCTGAGTAGCTGGGACTACTGGCACCCGCCACAATACCCAGCTATTTTCTTGTTGCAGTTTGGCCGGGGTGGGGCTTAAACCCACCACCCTCAGTATATGGGGCCGGCACCCTACTCACTGAGCGACAGGCGCCGCCCTTAAATTTTATTTTCTAATCATAATATTTTTAAGCTCCAAATTCTGTATTCACAGACAAATCACATCATAAAGCCTGCCAACTTTTCTCCTATCGATTTTTGGATTGTTTAACACAATGACAAACTGAGGCAAAGTGTCGAATTCTATGTTATCTATCAATCTAGTTAAAGATGTATTCTCAATTCTTGAATGAGAACACTTCTGACAGCAGAATAAGAAAAGACTACTCTGGCTCGGTGCCTCTGGCTCAAGTGGCTAAGGTGCCAGCCACATACACCTAAGGTGGAGGGTTCGAATACCAGCCCAGACCCACCAAACAACAACCATGGCTGCAACCGAAAAATAGCCGGGCGTTGTGGCAGGCACCTGTGGTCCCAACTACTTGGGAGGCAGAGGTAAGAGACTCACTTGAGCCTAGGAGTTGGAGGTTGCTGTGAGCTGTGATCCCACAGCACTCTACCCAGGGGTACAGCTTGAGGTTCTGTCTCAAAAAAAAAAAAAAGAAAAAAAGAAAAAGAAAAGGCTCCTCTGGGTTGGCCATCTCAGACAGGAAGAAAACGAGGTGCTAAGTACTTGACCAGTACAGGTTCAGGTTATAAAAGGAATAGGCATGTTAAAGAAGGGGAAAAGAGGAAAAACCTTGTCTGGAGGCCTAATTAGCAATTTAAGGAAGCAAAGTAATGGAACTCTATGACAGAATGATAAAGATGTTGGCAAATACAAATGAACACTCTAAAATCCAAGGGGAATAATCCTTAAACAGCATGAAAACCAACACTCCTGGCCTATATAAGGTCATGCATCAAGATGATAAAAGCCAGGAGCGGTGACAGTTGCTTCTCAACTGTTAGGCTAATAGTTTCTAGGTAGACATTCTCATCCTTTGACTATCAGAGCCGAAAGAGTCTTATCAAGTCTACATGGGAACAGGACTGTTCAAATTTTCTGACTTCTCACCCAAGGTTCCTGTAGTCTTTTTCATCACTATTTGTACCATCCACAATGCCATCTTTTACAACCTCTTTGGGCTCCCCACTCTGCTCATGCATCTCTCCAGCCTCAACAATACTTCCCTCTAGGCCAGGGACAGCACTGCTTGCCATAGGAGATACAGAGGCCTAGGAGCTTGAATAAGCATCTGTTTCTTCATAAAAGATACAAGGCTCAGGCACACAGCCTAGTGTTACTTTGTGGTAACTCAACTGTAGGCTTCTGAACTTATTGTGACACTGCTCTGGGGTCCACGAGAAGCCCTGCTCCTGGAGTCTTTCTGCCACCCCGTGTAGATCTGGCTATTCTGCTGATGGGTCTGGAATTTTCTGTAAAACTGAGAACTACCGAGAGTGGCCAGGAATGCCTTGGTCTCTTCATAGCCCCAGTACACACTTGCTGTGAAGGGACAAAAGAACAGAGCAGTCAGATCTGACAATCAGATCAGGGAGGACTATACATAATGCAGTGCAGAGTTTTAGCAGCCTAAGAAGTTACATTCTAGTTTCTCAAACTACATCACAACTGGCTACTGTTGTTCCTGGGGGAAAAAAATCTATGGACTTTTCCCGTAAAACACAAAAACTTTTGGTAATAGTACAAAAAGATATTCTAAAGATTCCCTTTTTATTTATTTTTAATAATTCTCAACCCTACACATTTCCCCTGGAGAGATGACTTCTATACAATAAGGCTTACCTGTCTCCAAAGTTTTGAGACTTCCTGAGAGTAGCCACATTGGAAACAGGGTGAACAGGCAGGGCTTGAAGGAAAGCAAAGATTCAGGGGAGAGAAGAGCTGGTTATAAAGATGTATCTGTTTACTCCCTCCTCTGATACAGGAGTACCTCCTGGTCTGGCCCTCCATCTTTGTCTGTATATATCTCCTGTCATCCTTACGGATAAAAGAAACCAAATGATAGCAGTTAACATCCCAATGTGAGAATAAGTAGTAAACATTTGAGAAGAGCAGTTTAAGGTGGCTAGTTATTCAAGAACATATTCCTGCTGCCTGTGTGGGCCAGTTCATGAGGGCAAATTTGTGTAGAGCTTTTTCACCAAGTGCATTCTCATATCTGGTCATGATGTGCCCATCTACTCCACGCTAAATGACTGTCCTTTCCTGCTAGGATCACTGCTATTGCCTCCTATATGATCTTGCTTCCACTTAGACCTCCTCTGGTCTGTTTTCAACCCAGGAGTCACAGTGAGTCCCCTTACTTTTTTATTCAATTCAATTAACACTTATTGAGGACCTATGATGCTACTCTCTGAGAAAATGCAAATATAAATATGACACAAACCCTGCCTTCAAGGAGATCCTATAAAAGTCTCTGTAGCAAAGAGACATAAATAAATGTTGACATACAGTTAAGTGCTGAATAAATTGAACTACTCAAAGTAATCCTTTAGAACTATTACTCCTCTTCCCAGAACTCTGCAAAATTCCCCCATTTACTCAGAATAAAAGTCAAAATCCTTCATGTAGGACCTCAAAGCCTTGTATTAATATTTCTCTACCTGTGAAGAACCAGACTCTTGTGTTTATTTATTGTATAAAATACAATAAATGTTTGGGGTGGCACCTGTGGCTCAGTGGGTAGAGCGCTGGCCCCATATATGGAGGGTGGCAGGTTCGAACCCAGCCAGAGCCAAACTGCAACAACAACAACAAAATACATAATAAATGTTCACTTAGTGCAGCAATGTCAAATTGCCATAAGAACTTCTAACTGCTCACTCATCTGCAGCCCGCCTCACTCTCAGTTGATCCAATTCTCTGAGCTTCTTTTCTTTCTTTCTTTCTTTCTTTCTTTCTTTCTTTCTTTTCTTTCTTTCTTTCTGTCTGTCTTCTTTTTTTTTAATGAGACAGAGTCTGACTATGTCGCCCTTGGTAGAATGCCATGGCATCACAGCTCACAGCAGCCTCAAACTCTTGGGCTTAAGTGATTGATTCTCTTGCCTCAGCCTCCCAAGTAGCTGGGACTACCGGCACCCATCACAACACCTGGCTAATTTTTGGTTGTAGTTGTCATTGTTGTTTTGCAGGCCCAGCCTGGGTTTGAACCCACCAGTTCAGGTGTATGTGGCTGGCACCCTAGCTGCTGAGCTACAGGCACTGAGTCTGAGCTTATTTTTTTACCACTCTCATCTGCTCACTCTGTACCAGTTAGCTGGCCTCTGTGCTCACTTCACTCCGGCCTCATGGGAGTGTGTATGGGCTATCCCCTATGTTTCTGTATGAAGATTTTCTTTGTTTTTTGTTTTCTGAGACAGAATCTCACTCTGTTACTTCAGTTAGAGTGCCATTACCTTAGCCTACCTCATAGCAACCTCAAACTTCTGGGCTCAAGCAATCCTCTTGCCTCAGTCTCACAAGTAACCAGGACTAAGGCACCCGCCACCGCACCCAGCTAATTTTTCTATTTCAATAGAGATAGGGTCTCACTCTTTCTTTTTTAGAGACAGAGTCTCACTTTATTGCCCTTGATAGAGTGCTGTTGCATCACAGCTCACAGCAACCTCCAACTCCTTGGGCTTAGGTGATTCTCTTGCCTCAGCCTCCCGAGTAGCTGGGACTAGAGACACCAACTACAATGCCTGGCTATTTTTTTTGTTGCAGTTTGGCTGGGGCTGGGTTTGAACCTGCCACCCTCGGTATATGGGGCCGGCACCTTACTCACTGGGCCACAGGCACCGCCCAGGGTCTCACTTTTTCTCAGGCTAGTTTCAAACTCCAGAGGTCAAAGGATCCTTTCACCTCAGCCTCCCAAGATTACAGGCGTGAGTCACCTTGCCTGGTCCCCCTGCATTTCTTATACTCTTCTTCCATGTAGCAATGGCTACATAGCTCATTCCTTTTCTTCCTGCAAGTCTTTTCAAATGTCATTTTCTCAATTAAAACAACTCTAACAACCAAAACTGAAAATGCAGGCCACTCTCTTCCCTAGCATTCCCCATCATTTCTTCTGCTCCTTCTCTACCATTGTGCTTATTGATTTCTAACATAATCTATTACTTAATGACTCACTATGCTACTGTCCATCTTTTCCCACTGGGCAATAATTTTGTTCACTAAGGACCTAAAACTATGTCTGAGACAAAGTAGGTACCAAATATTTGTTGAAAGAAGGACTCTTCTTTCCACATTCTCTAACTTAATTCTCATCACTAATTGTAAAGGGTCATGAGTTGACAGGAAACCAAAGAGTGTGGGGGAACATAAGCCCTCATTCAGTAAGCCTAATATTTTGGAAATTAAGATTATAGATTTATATAGTTCTCTAGGTTCTAGAAACTATAGGTTCATATAGTGCTATCAAATGAAAATCCAGAATAGATCAATCCATAGACCGATTAGTGGCTGCCAGGGACTAAAGGGAAAGAGGATTGGGAGAAATTGCTTGATGGCTATGGGTTTTATTTTGGAGTATGGAAGGTTTTGGAACTAGGTAGAGGTGGTAATTACACAACATTATGAATGTGCTAGATACTAAGGAACTGTTCACTTTAAAACAGTTAATTTCATGTCATGTGAATTTTACCTCAATAAGTTAAAAAATAATCATAACCACAAAAATTAAAGCATCTTTAAGGAAATGTCTTAACTCATTCTATTATCCAGATATTTAGTAATACAAATCTGCTCAAAAAGATACTACACATTCTCTACAACTGGCCAAAGATTTGGTGCAGGAGGAGTCTGAAGAGGCAAGAAAAAGCACAGTGCAGAAACCAGGAAATGAAGAGTTCATGGCAAAGGAGGGGGAGGGATGGCAGTGGATGCACTAAAGAAAAACCATACACAGAGAAGGGAGGGCAGTGTGTATGAAGGAGGCAAGAGCAGTGTCACAGGGCCCCTGCTTTCACAGTCCTTTGTAGTCTCTCCCACCCTGGGTGTGGCCATGAAGGAGTGCAGCCCCCCATGCTCAAACATGGCAGTCTAGCCTCATGTGCTCCCCGTGGAACATGGTTCTAAGATAGGGTGACCAGATTTTAACATCTGTAAGGACAACATGGCCGGGGCGGGGCGGGGGGGGCAGGCAGGGCCTGACAACAATGCAAACTTTGATAAGCAGTTCTGGATAATCACTTCTCAGCAATTATTTATTATAGTTTAACATTATAAAATTAACAAAAATAATATAAAACTCATATTCTGGCGAAATAGCCATATGGCGGCAGAAAACCGTATATTCCCTTCTTGTTCTCCAGTACGTTCGTGCATTCTTTCCAAAAATCGGGACTTTTTTAAAACGCCACGGGACTCGGGACAAATTGTTGAAAAGCTGGACTGTCCCCCCAAAATCAAGACATCTGGTCACCCTATTCTAAGATGGAAATTCTCTTACTCTGAGAACATGCCCGAGCCTGCTGAAAAGCAGAAACGTTCTTAGAAAGGAATTTGCTGGAGGACCACAACGGGTCATAGCTGGTGGCTAAACACCTGTCCAGGCATTGGGCAGTTGTACTTTGCTTCTTTCTCCTCATTAACACAATAATTGTTGGTCTTAGTTTAAGGAAATAGGCCGAGGGAACAGACAACCTGGCATCTTTGTGATTCAGCCCCAAGTAAAATGTTCTTAATCTGTATCAATTGTATATGTGTTCAGCAGTAATTGTACTGAATTGGAATCTTTATGGTAGTTTCTGTGATCTTACTTTGCTGTCTTAACTTTTTGATATTTTAAACTTTTATCAGATGTTTGAGAGTATATAAGAGAATCAATAAAGATAGGTGGTCGCTGAATGCCAGAGCGAGCTTCAGCCTCCCTTTTCAGATTAAGCATCTCACTTGCATTATTACCTCTGCATCACCGAACAGTCAGCCCTGGGAACAGTAACATGGCCACATAACTAATTTTGGCCAGTGGAACATTAGCAAACATGATGCCAGCAAAAGCTCAATAAAGCACTTGTACATGGGGGCTTGTCCTCTTGGAACACTTCCTCAGCAAGGCAGGTGTAAAGCGCATCCATCTTATAACCTAGCTAGCTCTTAGCTAGTGGCCACTATCAACTGTCAGCCAGGTAATGAGGTCATTTTGGATCCTCCAAGCTCAAGATCAAGAAGCAGAACCACCTGGTCAATCCACAGAATGGTGAGTGAGAAATAATTGTCTTAAACCATGAAGTTTGGGAGTGGTTTGTTTTGTAGTAATAGTCAACTGAAACACAGGCATGATGCTGGTTACTTATGACAGTGACTTGGATGTTCTAAGGAACATACCCTGTACACAGATCAATACCCTACAGTTACAGTGGAACTTGATCCCTAATGATAACCTTTTGAATTCACACAGATACCTGTCCATGCATCATTTACCTCCATAGAGAATACAATATTGATTCCCAGGCTAACATCATCATCATTCTTTTATGTTAACAAAATCTGGATATAGCACTTACTTAGACAATTCACTCTTTTGGTGACAGAAACATACCAAGCTTTCAAATCTCACACTGAAATTTCCTGAATTCCTCAGACACCCTAAGAGTTTAGGTTCTACTATGTACTTCTCCCTGTGTGTAACCTGTATATGGTAAAAATAAACGGCTTTTATCCCACCTATACGGGACAGGAACCCCATAGTATAGGAACCAGCAACGATTTCTTTTCTTTTTTTTTTAGAGACAGAGTCTCACTTTGTCATCCTTGGTAGAGCACCGTGGCATCACTGCAACAGTTTACTGCAACCTCCAGCTCTCAGGCTTAGGTGATTCTCTTGCCTCAGCCTCCTGAGTAGCTGGGACTACAGGTCCTGCCTCAAAGCCTGGCTATTTTTTTGTTGCAGTTTGGCCAGGGCTAGGTTTGAACCCACCACCCTTGGTATCTGGGGCTGGCGTCCTACTCACTGAGCCACAGGTGCCATCCCCAGCAACAATTTTATAGCTGGAAGACAGCTCAGTGTAGAGGTATGGTTTACAAACAGGCAATGAGCACAAGAACACATATGCAGAGAAGTGTTGCAAGTGACTCTGGGGCAAACGACAGCTTTGGGGGCTCCCAGTTGCCTGGACCGGCTGCTTGCCATTGGTTTTGTAGCTGTTTGAGTCCTCTACTGCATCCTCAACCTCCACTTCTTTCTGAGTCTGTGGGCCCTGGCCTGGTTCTTTGATCTCATCAACCCTGTCTGTCAAGCTCCTGGGAGAAGTGGTGGGCTCCTGTAAACCCAACAGAGCTTCCATCTCCTTTTGGCAAGCACAGGACTCTGGGCTGCAGCCTCGCCTCCCTCGATGGCAATTGGCCTAGAGGTTTCTGAACTTGGTTTGGCATTGCTCCAGAGTCTGGTGGAAACCTTGTTCACACAAGAGTGCAGCAACTTCCCCATATAGCTGGCTGCTGTGCTGGTGCATCTGGAGTTTTTAAAAAAAAACTGAGGCTCACTGAGAATAGAAAGGAAAGTCCCAGTTTCCTCTGAAGCCCAGTGCACACCTGTTACTTTCTCATCAGCTGAGTCCGGCTGTTTTGCATCACTGCTGATTTTTTCTTTCCCCTTTGCTGGTACCACTCTTGCCTCACTTGTAGAATTCTTAGAGCTTTTCCTAACCCTGTAGCCATGAAATGGAGTCCCTGTATGTTCTCTTTGATCCAGTCCAGAGCCAACATTCAGACCGTGAATAGGAAACCCTGCATATGAAGAAGCAGAAAGGCTGAGGCAGGAGAATCACTTAAGCCAGGAGTTTGAGATTGTAGTGACCTATGATGATCCACTACACTCTAGCCCGGGCAACAAAACGAAACCCTATCTCTAAATATAGATAGATAGACAGACAGGTAGACACATATATCACTTTTAAATGGTTAATTTTACGTTATATAAATCTCAACTCAGTTAATTAATTATTTATTTGAGACAGAGTCTCACTATGTCACCCTCAATAGAGTGCCGTCATGTCATAGCTCACAGTAACCTCAAACTCTTGGGCTTAAGCCATTCTCTTGCCTCAGCCTCCCAAGCAGCTGGGACTACAGGAACCTGCCACAACGTCCAGGTATTTTTGTTGTTGTTGCAATTGTCATTGTTGTTTAGCTGGCCTGGGCTGGGTTCAATTTCTTTTTCAGTTTTCAAAAAATTAAGATAAGTAAAAACAAAAAACATATTTGGAAGAAAGGTCAAAATAATAGGAAAATGGGTGGCACCTGTGGCTCAGTGAGTAGGGCACCAGCCCCATATACTGAGGGTGGTGGGTTCGAACCCAGCCCCAGCCAAACTGCAACAATAATTAATTAATTAATTAAATATTTTAAAAAAGAAAGAAAATAATAGGAGAAATGTATTTTGGAAAAGATTTAAGCTAGATGGGGCAGTTTTATGTCTTCAAGTATATAAAGAGCTGCTGTGCATAAAGTAAGGGTAAGTAACCATGTTCATTTTTAATAACATCTATTTTTCAAGTAATAGAATAAAATTGTAATGAAAGAGAATTAGGCTGATACATAAAGACTTTTCATCCCTATTTTAAGTGCTACAATCCTCAACTGAAATTTGAAATCTTGCATTTTGGCTCGGCACCTGTGGCTCAAGCTGCTAAGGCAACAGGCACATACACCTAAGGTGGAGGGTTCAAATCCAGCCTGGGGCCCACCAAAACAACAATGACGGCGGCTTCAACCAAAAAATAGCAAGGCATTGTGGTGGGCGCCTGTGGTCCCACCTACTTGGGAGGCTGAGGCAGGAGACTCGCTTGAGCCCAGGAGTTGGAGGTTGCTGTGAGCTTTGATGCCACAGCACTCCACCCAGGGGGACAGCTTGAGGCTCTCTCTCAAAAAAAAAAAAAGAAAAAGAAAAAGAAAGCTTGCATTTTGGACATATTTCAAAGGTATTCAATCTGAAACCTCTGGGTGAACTCAAGATCAGACCTTTGTTTCCAGGTGAGGACAGAGGCTTCTGCTCACCTTCTGACTCTTTCCCTGGGCTTTGATATAAGCTCTGTGATCCCTTCAAAGTCTGTTCCTCTGGCTGAACCTCCTGTGTCCACTGGGATCTCAGTGATTCTGGGGCTGCTCGCCAAGGGATCATCTCCTCCATGAGCACTTTAAAGTCCTTCTCAGAACCTGAGACCTAAGAACAGACCCAATCATCCATCACTACAAATTCCTGCCTAAACTGGATTTTACAGTCCCTAAAGAGTAGCATTTAAAAATGACATAAAACATAAGGAAGCAGAAAAGCAGTATCTAGGAGTCACTGTATTGCTACTGTAATCAAATAAAAATTAATAGAATTAGGTCTTTGAAGTGGTTAAGAACATTTTTAATACATATGCAATCACCCTCTGTCATAGAGCCTGACACACCAGATTTGGTTAAAAATTATATACATTTGTTAGAAGTGAGAATGTCAGCTTTCACTTTAGAAATCCCCTTCTGACCTCAGCACTAAGTCATTTCCTCTCTCCCCAAACCCAATGTCAGGTCTACCTTCAAAAGATACCTTGCATTTTGTCTTCTCTCTTTAACAGCCTCCAGCTGGGTGCAGGACACTGTTGGCTGCCTGGACTGATGTCATGGCCTCTTAACTGTTTGCCCTGTATCCTCTCTCTGCTGCTGGACCTTTTGCTACATTCTGTCTCTATATGGAATCCAATGTGATCTTTTTTAAAATCTCAGATCACATCCCTTCTTGGTAACACTCTTCAGTGGCTTGCCACTGCACACAGAATAAAATTCAAACTCCTATTCATAGCCTGAAAGGCCCTTCTGATTTGGCTCCTGCCTTCCTCTCTCATCTCATAACACTCTTCCCCAGACCCCTGAGCTCCAGCTACCAGCCCTCCCTTCTTTTTCCCCAACATGCCAAGTCCTCTCCCACCTTAGGCTCTTGACATGTACTGTGCCCTCTGCCTGGAATACTCTCCTCCTCTCTTGGTACAACTGGTTCCTTCTCCTCCTACAGTGTCACTTGCAAAAGGCTTTGCCTCATAATCTATTGTCCCCCATGACAGCTACCAGATCACCCTGCTCATTTCCTCCTGAGCACTATCTGAAACTGTCTTTCATTTGCTACTGTCTGTTCCTCTGTTTTTCCCATAGAATACAAGCTGCAGCAGGCCAGGGGCCATGCCTACTGCGTTCTCTGTAAAAATCCCTGATATCTGACACATTGTGGTCACTTAAAATCAGCTTTTATCTTTCAGAGCCATCTTCATTCTTTAAGTCCCATGCTTACAGCTGTCCTTAAGGTGAATGAAGAAAGGTACTGTGAGGCAAGTGGGATGTTGAGAAGTTATTAATATATCTACTTCCATTACTACTTCCTACCCCCATTTCTTACTCTCCCTTTCACTTTTGTGATCAGTTTCAATTAGGTGTTTAACCTTTATACTCCTGCACTGTTTTCATTTATATTAAGAGTTTGGCTCTCACTCTAGGAGGCCAAGACAGGCTGATTGCTTGAGCTTAGGAGCCTCTAAAAATAGCCAGGCATTGTGGTGGGCACCTGTAGCCCTAGCTACTTGGAAGGCTGATTGTTTGAGCCCATGAGTTTGAGGTTGCTATGAGCTATGACACCATAGCACTCAACTCCAGGGTGACTGAGTAAAACTCTGTCTCAAGAAAAAAAAAAATGGCTCTGAAATGGTGAGGAATAAGAAGGGAGACTATATCAACAGAGAGATGGCTATGTTGGGTCTAGGATGAGTATTAGCATATTGGGATTCCTACTCTCTTTAGCTCACCTCTCCAAGCTCTACCTTCACATGTGTACTACTGCATTTGTCCACTCAATCCTACTTTTAGTAAGATTAATCCCACAGATTTCCAGTTAACTTCCTCAACTTTTCCCCAATGTATCACCACCAAGCTACCCTTCCCCTCTCTAAATTTAGTCAAAAGTACTCAATCCTCAATCCTACCTAATTTCATCTACTTCCCCCTTCATCTCTCTTCCCCCCACAGCCCATGCACATCCCTGCCTCCACACTGGGAAAACACCTCTATTTCCTGGGTCCTTCCCATTTCACCCATGAAGGCTCAGGGCACCTTCCTGTTCTGACTATAGATCTACTCAGGCTGACCAGCATTCCTCTGACACACCCTCCTCCATCACTACAGGCCTCATCCAGACTTTCCAGATTTGAGTTGCCTTCCTCACTAATTCTCCCACAACCAAAGCCCACATGTTACTTTATCTTCATGCCTATCATACCTCCCTTCTCTCAGAAGATATTAGCTTGTTACACTGATGGGATCTCAAACCTAGTCCTAACTATAGAGGATATTTTATGAGCCCATCACTGTCCCAAACTGACCACTTAATCCAAGCAGCAAGAGCCATGGTAAGGCCCAACTCTAAAACTTTGTTTACTGTACAACACATGGCACTCTGCCCTCAAAGAACCTTCTAGCAAGAGGCTAGATTTTTATTCACCATTTTTATTCACTACTTTTCTGTTTTTCCTTATGTAGGATAGATATCCTTTCCCTGGTCTTGTTTTAGAGAATTTTTCTGAATGTTTTTACTATTTTAATTGGGGACTCCACTGGGAGACTGAAGCGGGTGGATTGCTTGCACTCATGAGTTTGAGACAAACCCGAGCAAGAGCAAGACCCTGTCTCTAAAAAATAGCTGGGCTGGCTGGGCACGGTGGCTCACACCTGTAATCCTAGCACTTGGAAGGCCAAGGCCAGTGGAATACTGAGCTCACAGGTTCGAGACCAGCCTGAGCCAGAGTGAGACCTCGTCTCTAAAAAAATAGCAGGGCATTGTGGCAGGCACCTATAGTCCCAGCTACTCAGCAGGCTGAGGCAAGAGGATCGCTGTGATGCCATGGCCCTCAACCAAGAGGGACAAAATAAGACTGTCTCCAAAAAAAAAAAAAGTAGCTGGGCTTTGTAGTGGATGCCTGTAGTCCAGCTACTTGGGAGGGTGAGGCAAGAGGATTGCTAGAGCCCAAGAGTTTGAGATTGCTGTCAGCTATGACACCACAGCACTCTAGAGGATGAGAAAGTAAGACTCTGTCTTAAAAAAAAAAAA
Source organism: Otolemur garnettii (assembly GCF_000181295.1). NCBI lineage: Eukaryota > Metazoa > Chordata > Mammalia > Primates > Galagidae > Otolemur > Otolemur garnettii. Next base: position 9,839,575 of record NW_003852439.1, read on the forward strand.
AGAAATTGGGGATACCAGAAATTAATTAAATATATGAATATCTAAAAATGATATCTACAGATGAGACATTCTTCCCATACAATTAAGGGCACTGAACCAACCCAAGAAAGCCAAGACTCTGTGGGTATCAGAGGGCTACTGTGTGTTTCTCAATCAAGCACCTCTCTAGTAACGGATTCCTATGTTCCTCATCCAACTTCTTCGTAACCCAAACCATAAGGTTTCAACTTCCCTTTCTCATCTGTTTAGGAGCTCTTTGTACACCCTCAACCAGAGCCACAGCTTCCTCACCATTTTCTGGTGACTGCTCCCTCACCCAGGTCTTGTCTCCTCTGGCAAGATGGTCAGAAATTGTTCCAAACCCAGCAGCTCCAGCATTTGTTCTTTCGAATGTGTCTTAGGCCTCAACCACTGACAACAGAGTTCCTAGAGTCTGCTAAAAGCTTCCTGGGGGCCAGCTACCTCTTGGTAGCAAAACTGCCTGAAGCGCTGGTGGGAGGCTTCATGGCTATTGCCCAGAAGGGCTGATTTCTGGTCCTGTGTGAAGTCCTTGTTTGAGGATGAGTGTGCCTGGGGACTCTTTGCTGCAGCCATCATTTGCCTCAAGGAACTGCCTCACACTGGTTGCCATGCCTACCCTGTGGATCAGATTCCCTCTCTCCTCAGTCACTGAGAAGTCATGTTCTCTTGCAAAGAATGTCTTTCTGGAATCAGAGGGACATGAGAGTGTCAGAGGTACACAAAGATCACATTTGAAAAAAACAGCTCAACTACCCCATATTCCCTCACTCTCCTCCTTGCAATTGACTATCCCTTTTACTCCCTCCACAAATCCACGCTAAGAATCCAAAACATTAGAATATAAAAAAAAAAAAAGCACTTTGGGAAGCTGAGATGGGTGGACTGCTTGAGCTCAGGAGTTCAAGACCAGCCCTAACAAGAGTGAGACCCCATTTCTAAAAACAGCCGGGCATTGTGGCAGGTGCCTGTTAGTCCTAGCTATTCAGGAAGCTGAGACCAGAGAATCACTCGAGCCCAGGAGTTTGAGGTTTCTGTGAGCTATGATGTCATCATACTCTACTGAGGGCAACACAGCCAGACTCTGTCTCAAAAAAAAAAGAAAGAAAGAAAGAAAGAAAAAGAAAACAATATAAAAAACAGTTTTCTTCCCAGCCAAGTTTCTAAGTCTGCTAACAAATTACCAAAACTATTCCTCCTCACAATGTAGCCTACCTGTCCTTCCCTTCTTCCCTCACCTGCCTGGGTCTTTTTCCTGTCATTCCCTATCCTCAAGAAGCCTGGATTCATCTTCCCTATTGCCTCTTTCTCTAAGGAGAGAAATTAGTGAGCATGCATGTGCTTTTTGATTAATCTCTTCATCACTATTACACTGTGCTCCCCATAACCACCACCTCCACACACACACACTCAGAATGTGGATAAGTCATTATTCTGGTTTGCTGTATTGTTTTTATATCCCAGCATTCTTTCCCCCACTTCTGATAGGAGAATCTTTCTTTGTCAAAGAGACCCTTTCTACTTCACTGGTTCTAGTAGGGCTATTAGTGACAATACCCTTCCCCTCACTCCAAGAGTGGGCATATAACATAGATGGGCCTATAAAAATTCACATGCTGGAGGAGTGCAAAAAGTTCTGAATTTCCTGGGAAATGCTCCACTGGGTAAATATAAGACTAGAGCTCTCTGCAACTATGCCCCACTCTCTGTTTCACTCCTCCAATACAGGGGTGAGCTTGTTCACAGGAGAAGACCAATACACCAGAGTTTTGACAACATATTTGGATCTCCAATGCCAATTTGTATAAGGAAATTTTTTTAATTAATTTGAGTTGGGTTTTAACTACTTAAAATACAGATTAAAGCAGATACAATCATAAAGGGCAATTTTTAATCTTATACAAGAGTTGATATACCTCCACCAGGCAGTATTTTTTTTTTTTTTGAGACAGAGTGTCACTATGTCACCCTCAGTACAGTGCTGTGGCATCACAGCTCACAGCAACCTCAAACTCTGGCTTAAGCAATTCTCTTGCCTCAGCCTCCCCAGTAGCTGGAAATATAGGCACTCACCACAACACCTGGCTATTTTTGGTTGCAGTTCAGTTGTCATTGTTGTTTAGCAGCCCCAGGCCAGGCTCAAACCTGCCAGCCTTGGTGTACATGGCCAGTGCCCTACTCACTGAGCCATGGGTGCTGAGCCCCACCAGGCAGTATTAAAATGGATTTGGGTTGTGCAATAACATGAATACTCAACACTACCAAACTGTACACTTAAAAATGGTTAAGATGGGCTCGGCACCTGTAGCTCAAGCAGCTAGGGTGCCAGCCACATACACCAGAGGTGGTGGGTTCGAATCCAGCCTGGGTGGCGAACTCCTGTGGTCTCAGCTACTTGAGAGGCTGAGGCAGGAAAATCACTTGAGCCCAGGAGTTTGAGGTTGCTGTGAGCTGTGACACCAGGGCACTCTACCCAGGTTGACAGCTTGAGATTTTGCCTCAAAAAAAAAGGAAAAAAAAGAAAAAAAGAAAAGAAAAAATGGTTAAGATGGTACATTTTGTTTTTTACAATTAAATTTTAGTTGTTTTGTTTTTATGGATTTGGGTTCTCTTTTCTCAAAATATTTGAACTTCTCTCACTTAGATTCTCTTTACATTTCAGTTTGGCAGGAGAGGCTAGAAACAGAAATCAAGGACATTATTGTTAGCGCTCCTTTTTAGCCAATGAGGAGAAAGACGGGGTGATTGAGTATCTTGCCTAGAATCATACAGCATAGCTCCTAAGCAGCAAGGCCAGGACTAGAACCTGGACCCCTTGCCTTGCACATGTTCTTACATCCTACACCTTAACAGGCTGGAGAATAATTTAATGAATGCTCTTCTAGTTTCATGCAGAAGCAGAGCCAGCACTCCTCATGACCCCTTACATTCCACTCATCATTAAATTCTAAAATGCTGGGTGGTGCCTGTGGCTCAGTGAGTAGGGTGCCGACCCCATATGACAAGGGTGGCGGGTTCAAACCCGGCCCTGGCCAAATTGCAGCAAAAAATAACTGGGTGTTGTGGCAGGCTCCTGTAGTCCCAGCTACTCGGGAGGCTGAGGCAAGAGAATCGCCTAAGCCCAAGAGCTGGAGGTTGCTGTGAGCTGTGACGCTACGGCACCTCTACCGAGGGCGACAAAATGAGACTCTGTCTCTGTGAAAAAAAATCTAAAAAAAATTTTAATGCTGTCTCTCCCAAATTTCTTTCACTGTAGGGATGCCTCAAACTCAGAGAAACTGAGAATGAACACAGAAAGCCCGGCTGATTCATTTTTCACTCGGCAAATATTTATTATGCACTGTGCTGGGTTAGGTACTGTGAATAAGGAGTAAGAAGTGGGCGAGTCGGGGGCGAAAGGAGCATGGTCCGGACGCCTACTTCAAGGTGAGTGTCGGGGGCGGGACTCTCCTGGGCCGGCTACGTGGGGACTCCAGGCATAAAGGAGGCCACCCGTCCCACCGAAACGTCCACCTGGGCCTAACCCAACGGTCTCGGAGAAGACTCCCAGCGACAAGGGGCTCCTTATCCGACTTGAGGCCCGGCAGCAAGGAAGAATTAAAACTCACCAGACGCGAGCACTCTAGACTCCCCAAACTGTCAGCCGGGCCGGAAGTCAGCTGTTCCTGTCCTTCCGCTAGGCCACTCACTGCGCACGCTGGCAAATCGAGCAACCAGACTACAACTCCCGGGGTGCACTGCGACGCTCTTGACAGACCCAGCAGCCAATAGACGATGGAGGGCGTCCTCTAGGCACCAATCCCTTGGGGGGAGGCGGATCCTCCCGCGGCAGTGCCGGGGTACCCAGTAGGCGTCTCCGCGACATGAGGTTTGGGCCCCGCCCCCAGCTTGTGCTTCTGGGTTCCTACTCCCGGGTTCTCTGAGAGGGGAGTCAGCTGCAGGCGAGCTTGAGGTTCTGGGCTGCTTCGGATAGTCGTGTCGCAGGCGCCAGCTTAAATTCACATCCTTCTGTGTAGTTGAGCCGTGCGCCAGATTGCTGCAGTTTCCACAGGCCCGGGGCCAGCTGAGCGCCAAAGCCGGAGTCGGAGCCCGAGCCGGAGCTGGGACGCCGGGAGGCCGGAGCCTCTGGGCCTGCGGCACCTCGGGAGCGAGCTGTCATCGCGCCTGCATCAGCCTAGCTCGAGAGCAGGGGGTGCACCGCTAGCTCACACCCCCTCTGGCTTGTGCTGTGGCCTGCCTTGGCTCTAATCTCTACCTCCCAGGGATATGCTCCAGGTCGGTTTCAGCCAGGATGCCGGATAGTTGGTGCGAGCTACCTGTAAGACAGCTTGAACTTTTCCTAGAGATTTCTCTCGGCCAGCTCGTTAGATCATATTGTCCATTTCGTCTGAGACTTTGTGAAATCAAAGAAGTGTTTTCCCCGGAGTCGTTTTAGGATGTTATGACTTTTCTCCTTTGCAAGATAGTTCATGGAACAAGCAGCTCTTCGCAATGTCACGTTGTCTTCAAAGTTTAGGGTAAAGGCTACCCAATGAGAAGGCCCTGTCTCTGCATCCTGTACTCCCTACCATCCTCAGAGGAGCTTCAGTTTCTAGCGCCTTTTTAGCATTTAGAGAGACTTCTCCAGAGTCATGATCATAAAGGCTTGACCCGTTTACTAGGAGAGAGAAGTTGTCTCCTGATCCCCAAAATGGCTGCTAAAATGGAGATAACTTTGAGCTCCCACACTCATGCTTCCTCCAAGCAAGAGAGACATATAATAACAAAACTAGAAGAGAAACGGGTACTTGCTCCACCAAAAAACTGCCCGGATCCTGAGCTTTCTCGTCAGAATTTCAGACGGTTTTGTTATCAAGAGGTGTCTAGCCCCCAAGAGGCACTCTCCAGGCTCCGACAACTCTGCCATCAGTGGCTGCAGCCTGAGCTGCACACCAAAGAGCAGATTTTAGAGCTTCTGGTGATGGAGCAGTTCCTGACAATCCTGCCCCCAGAGATCCAGGCTCGGATCAGGCATCGATGCCCAATGAGCAGTAAGGAGATTGTGAGCCTGGTGGAAGATTTTCACAGAGCATCCAAGAAACCAAAGCAGTGGGTAAGGAGAGTCCTCTCTCGTGGTCCCCAGGGTTTCTTTTTCATCTGGATAATGTTTAGTCTGTGGATCCCTCATTTAAACACAGTCCAGAATGGACTGGTTGGCTTCAAAGTTGCCTCTATCTGGAGACCTGTGAATTCTAACAGGTTTTCAGAAAACCCAGCTACTGACATCCAGTGAGGAAGTAGAGGATCAAGATCGTTACCAGTCCTTTATGGGCCTCATTCTGCCAGAAGTAGTTTTAAGGTTCTTGAATTTCTGCTGTCATATCTTACGCCACCCATTCCTCTTGAATTTTTCCAACAGTCAGAATTATTAGCAGGCAGAGTCATCCTGTTGGGTAGGAATTAGACTTTGGGGAAACTTTATTGTACCTTGTTCCAGTGAAGAGTCTGGCATATTGTCTTTGGATTAGGAAGTTACAGCTTAATTTAGCCAGTGTTGCTATGCCAACCCACCTCTAATCTCCCAAGTCAGACCCCAGTCAGGACCTAGGCAGGAAGCAAGCAGAAATGAAAATGGAACCTGTTAGGGATCAGGGGTGAGGCAGTTCTCTTAGACCTGTACTGCTACTGGGATCTCCTTACCAAGAGAGCCTTTGGCAGAATGTTTATTATATAAGAATGGTTTTTAAGGCTCGGCGCCTGTGGCTCAAGTGGCTAAGGTGCCAGCCATATACACCTAAGGTGGCGAGTTCGAATCCAGCCCGGGCCCGCCAAAACAACAATGATGGCTACAACCAAAAAAATAGCTGGGTGTTGTGGCAGGCGCCTGTGGTCCCAGCTACTTGGGAGGCTGAGGCAGGAGACTCACTTGAGCCCAGGAGTTGGAGGTTGCTGTGAGCTGTGAAGCCACAGCACTCTACCCAGGGGGACAGCTTGAGGCTCTGTCTCAAAAAAAAAGAATGGTTTTTAATGGCCTCTTACCATACTGCTGGTCCTATAGGGTCTGTCCCCAGCAGAAGTAGGCAAGGCAGTGGTATGTAGGGTACAAATCTGATGGGCCAATGTCAGGACTGACCCTGATATTTGTGCCAACTCTCTTCTTAGGACTTTCACTCCAGACCTTGAGAAACGCCCTTGGAAAGCCACTCAAGAAGTTTTGGCCCATTCAAAACAGTCTTATGCTTGTTCTCTATGCCTATCCCTTTGCTTCTTTTGAGGGTTTCAGTGATCTCTGTGAAAGCTGATGTCCAGGCCATTATCAGAAATTCCTAAGGCAAAGGGGTTGTTATAAAGCAGTGAAAAGAAATGCTGCCCTTAGTCAGTCCTAATGGATGGGGCTTATTCCTAGGTGGCCGTTTGTATGCAGGGGCAGAAGGTACTTTTGGAGAAAACTGGATCCCAGCTCGGAGAACAGGAACTGCCAGACTTTCAACTGCAAACTCCCAGGACAGATCTCAGGGAGAGCTTGTTGGAGGAGCCTTCCCAGGCAGAATCTCATGATCAGCTGAGCCCCCATCATTGGGAGAAATCCCCACTCTTCCAGGAACCAGCCCCCAAATTAGCTGGGACAGGTAATCACTCTGTGCCTCTTTCCCACTCATTAGCCATTTATCTCCATCAAAGCATCTCATGGGTCCACAAAAGCAAAGACCACATGTATGTGTGTCGTTTTAAATCTATGTAATAAATTTTATTTACCAAAAAAAAGTTACCAATTAGAATAATGGTGATACTATAAATAAAAATAATGTTTTTTTAAATCATTTTTCTATTAATGGATATTTGATAATCTAGTACATGACAGGATTATTCTAGTACTTACTTTTTGTCCCTGTCATAGCTTCTTGTAGTGAAGACAAATCCAAATATGACTACTAATGAACTTCCATGCAAACTCTAGCTGTTTCATTACTTAAAATGGTCTAATGTTTAGAAGGGGACTAGTAAAGAAAATTCCCCACTCTGTATTATCTCTCTTCCTCCTCTGTGACATTGTCTGTGCTTTAAACCCTTGAATCTATTTCTTTGCCTCTGGTACAATACCAGTATAATTACTGGCCCTGTTCTACACTGTCCAGTGATTTCTTAAGACTGAATGACAGTGACAGTCTGGCTAGTCTTGATGATGTGAATACAAAATCAGCAAGTTAGAGGGGAAAGTTACAAAAAGACTAGAGCCTTATTTCCTTGACATTTGCCATAGTCAATTCATCTTGCATCTTAGTCTGTTCAGGCTGCTATAATAAAATACAAGAGACTAGGTGACTTATAAACAACAGAAATTTATTTCTCAGAGCTATGGAGGCTGATCAAAGTGCCAGTTTGGTTATGTTCTGGTGGGGGCCCTCTTCTGGGTTGCAGACTGCCAACCTTTCTCTGTTCTCACATGGCAGAAGGGGCACAACAAGCTCTCTTGGGCCTCTTTCATGAGGACATTAATCCCATTTCCATGAGGACTAATCAATTCCCCAAGGTCCTGCCTCTCAGCAATAATGACCTTGGGAGTTAGGATTGCAATATATTGATGTTGGGGAATATAAGTCACTGCACTTTAGTTTGATGATTCTTCGAACTCAGGAAATGGAGATCTGTGGCATCCAGTAGAAAAGCTTGTGACTATCTGAGGTCCTACCACATAACCTACAGCTTTCATGGGCTTGAAGAAAGTGGACCACACACACACTCCCTTCTCCTGCCTCAGCAGAGGCAGCCTGGTATGTGTGTGCTGTCTCTGTCTTCTTTCATTTGATCCCCAAGAGAAGAGATTCCCCTGCTCCTCCTCATCCCTAAGATCCTTAAGTACCTTCCTTCAGAACTGCACAGTCTAAATACAATAGTCACTAGCCATGTGACTTATTGAAATATAATTCACATTCCATAATTTAACCTTTTAAAGTAGACAGGTCAGTGATTTTTAATATATTGACAAAGTTATGTAATGAGTATCTAATTCCCAAACATTTTTTGAGACAGAGTCTCAATATGTTGCACTGGGTAGAGTGCCA
>NW_003852439.1:9847736-9853963 GCF_000181295.1 Otolemur garnettii
CAACCTCAAACTCTTGGGCTTAAGTGATCCTCTTGCCTCAGCCTCCCAAGTAGCTGGGACTACAGGCACCTGCCACAACACCCAGCTATTTTTTGTTGCAGTTGTCATTGTTGTTTAGCTGGCCTGGGCCTAGTTCGAACCCGCCTCAGTGTATGTGGCTGGCGCCATAACCATTGTGCTATGAGCACCGAGCCTCCCAAACATTTTCATCACTTCAAAGAGAAACTTCATACTTACTAGTAGTCACTCCCCATTTCTCCCTACCCCTCATCCCTAACCCCTAATGTATTTTCTGTCTCTGGATTTTCCTATTCTGGACATTTTATATAAATGGAATCATACAATATGTGGTCTTTTGGTCTTGCTTCTTTCACCAAATATGTATTAAAGCTTCATACATGTAGCAGGTATCAATGCTTCATCTATGTTATGGCTTAATAATATGCATTATATGGATATACTACATGTTGTTTATCTTTTCATCAGTTGATAGATTTTTGGGTTGTGTCCACTTTTTTTGCTATTATGAATAATGCTGCTATGAACATATTTGTACAAATTTTTGTGCAGACACAAAAACTGGGGTATATACCTTGGACTGGAATTGCTAGATCATTGGTAATTCTATTTTAACTTTTTGAGAAGCTGTGAGACAGTTTTCTAAAGCAGCTGTACCATTTTACATTCCCACCAATAAAGTATTAGGATTCCAATTTCCTAGATCCTCGTCAGCACTTGTTATTGTCAGCATTTTTTGTTATCCCTGTCCTATTAACTATGAAGTGGTATCTCCTTGAAGTTTTGATTTTTCATTTCCCTTGTGACTAATGATGTTGAGTATCTTTTCATGTCCTTATTGGGCAACTGTATATTTTGTTCAGAGAAACGTCTGTTCAGATCCTTTGCTCATTTTTAAGTTGGGCTATTTGTCTTTTTATTGTAAGAGTTCTTTATGTATTCTGGGTAGTAGACCCTTATATAAATATGAGAGATAGGTTAAACCCTTCTACTGGTCTTTGGTCCATTTTAAGTTAATTTTTATATATGGTGTAAGATAGGGGTCTGTCTTAGTCTGCTCAGGCTGCTATAACAAATTATCTTAGACTGAGTAAATTATAAACAATAGAAATTTATTGCTCACAATTTTGGAGGCTGGAATGTTCAAGATCAAGGCACCAACAGATCTGATGTCCAGTGAGAGCCCATTCCTCATACATGGTGCCTGCCATGTGTCCTCATACAGCAGAAGGGGCAAACAAGCTTCCTCAGGCCTCTTTTTTAAGGGCATTAATCCTATTTATGAAGTCTCCACCCTCATAACCTAATCACCTCCCAACACCTCACTGCACTGAGGACTAAGTGTCAATATATGAATTTGGGGAGGAGAGACATAAACATTCAGACCATAGTGGGTCCAGCTTTATTCTCTTACATGGGGAAATCCAGTTGTCCCAGCATTATCTGTTCGGTTTTTGTTGTTGTTTTTTGGGGGGGGGACGTTGTTTTTTGTTTTGAGGCAGAGTCTTAGTGTCACCTAGGCTAAAGTGCAGTGATCTCAGCCTAGCTCACAGCAACCTCAAACTCCCAGGCTCAAACAATCCTCCGGCAATAGCCTTCTGAGTAGCCAGGACTACAGGTACACAACACCATGCCTAGCTAATACTTCTGTTTTTAGGGGAGACAGGGTCTCACTTTCTCAGGCTCTTCTCAAACTCCCAAGCTGAAGCAATGCTCTCACCTCAGCCTCCTAGAGTACTAGGATTACAGGCATGAGCCATCATGCCTATCCAGCATTATTTATTTAAAAGATTATTTTTTCCCCTTGAAGTATCTTGAAAACTTTGTCAGAGGCAGTTGACCCTAATTATATGGGCTATTTATTTCATTTTGGATTTAAATTAATTAAAATCAAATAAAATTTAGTTCCTCAGTCACACTAGCCACATAATAGGCACACAATCACATGTGGCTAGAGGCTGCCATATTGAATAACTCATGTGTTTGCACACACACACATTTTCCACATTATAGCAAGTCTTATCAACTAGTACTGCTCTGTATCCTCCAACTTCCCACAAGCCTTTCCAGCTCATTTCTATCCTGATCTTCAAAGCTAGCAGTCAGGAGGTAGGGAGTTTCTGTAAGTAGTTTACATGTCTAGCCCATATTCTAGTTTAAAAACACATATGTATGTAATGAAAGAAAACACCACAGTCACTGGATTTACTATCCTTTGAAGAGAAAGTGGTTGTCAATCAGTGTTCCTTAAGTGAAGAGTATTTGCTGAAATAGCTCAGACACTAGACTATACAGTGAAATCTTCAGTGTTAAAATTTCAACTGTCTACTTTATTCATTAGTTGATGATCATTTCTGATGGTTTTGCTTTTCCCTATTTCTCCCTTGCTAAACCTCTCCCTAAAGATAGGAAGAAGGGAGGGTGGTTCTTTACTTTAATATAAATTAGAATCACCCCAGGACTCTGTTAACTGTTCAGATTTATAGGTCCAACCCCCAGAGATTCTGACTCAGCAGCTTGGGAGAGGGTCAAAGAATCTTCTTGTTTAATAAATGCCCTAGATGAGTCTAATTCTAGTTGCCAGTGGAGGGCCACCTTTTGAGAAAGTTTTTGCAGAGTATTTCATAACTTTTGCTAAAGTTCTTTCTTGCAGGACTAGAAAATGAACCATATTCTTTCTAATTATAGAGGCCCCCAGAATGAAAAGTGACAACAAGGAAAATCCACAACAGGAAGGGGCTAAAGGAGCAAAGCCATGTTCTGTGTCAGCTGGCAGATCCAAAGGGAATGGTCTGCAGAGTCCTGAACCAAGAGGAGCAAACCTGAGTGAACCTCGGTTGTCACGGAGGCAGGTCAGCCCCCCAAATGCTCAAAAGCCATTTGTTCACTATCAGAGACATTGCAGGGAACTGGAATACATCAGCAGCCCACTAAAAAGTCACCCACTGAGAGAGCTGAAAAAAAGCAAAGGAGGTAAAAAAAGCCTGAGCAATCGTTTGCAACGTCTTGGTCACCAGCCAACCCGCTCAGCAAAGAAACCCTACAAGTGTGATGACTGTGGGAAAAGCTTCACATGGAATTCAGAGCTGAAAAGACACAAGAGAGTCCACACAGGAGAGAGACCCTACACTTGTGGAGAGTGTGGAAACTGCTTTGGGCGGCAGTCAACCTTGAAGCTGCACCAGAGGATTCACACTGGAGAGAAGCCATACCAATGTGGCCAGTGTGGGAAAAGCTTTCGCCAGAGCTCAAACCTTCACCAGCATCACAGGCTCCACCATGGGGACTGAAAGGAGTGCTCCTTGCTTTAGATTCACCAGGGAAGGTACTTGTGTTTCTGCTTCCCCTTACTTGCATGTAAATCACAAAGACTGTCTGTGTAACTTACAAGGAGAGCAAGAGGCCTGTGAGGAATGAAGGTGCACAGTGAGGATCCCCAGAAGAGGCTGACCAGGACCTGACTGTGCACAGTGATAAGGTGAAAAAGTGACAGATCCAGGCATTGGATCAAAGATAACTGCAGTCTCTGCAGAGAGCAGGGACTACTGTAGGAGAATCGGGGCAATCCTACTGGTGGCCCCTTATTGTTAAATCATCCCCCCATTGCTCTAAAATATGTTAAAGGGTAAATTATATGTATAGTTATGCATTTGCTGTCATACCAGACAATTTTTATCATGCTCATACTTCTTTAATAAAAATGAGTGGCCATCAGAATTTTAAGGCAAAGTTCATTGGAAAATAGATCCCCCAGTGTCTCTTCTATAATTCCTAGTTGTTCATAACAAAGGATGAATTAAGTGAGAGTATGTGAATGTTTGTATGGGGAGAGGATTTCCAAATAATTACATGGTGCTTTTACCAAAAAAAAAAAAAAAAATACATTTGAGGGATCTTTTTGTATCAAAACATCTTTTATTTAGAAAAAGAAAATCCATACAGCTGCTACAACCCCACTCTGAGAGAAAGGGAAAAAGTATAGTGAGAAGCAAGCAGTGGATAAAGGTTCTGAGGAAATGTGAGAGGGAATTCTTACCACTCTCCTTTCTAACTTAGGCCATTAACTTAAAGATTAACAAAATGTTTGTTGTGTTAAAAATGTCCTAAAACTGGGGTGGCACTGGCCACATACACCAAGGCTGGTGGGTTCAAACCTGGCCCAGGCCAGCTAAAACAACAGTGACAACTGCAAGAACAACAAAAAATAGCCATGCGTTGTGGCAGGCACCTGTAGTCCCAGCTACTTGGGAGGCTGAGGCAAGAGAATCACTTGAGCCCAAGAGTTTGAGGTTGCTGTGAGCTGTGATGTCACAGCACTCTACCCAGGGAGACAGCTTGAGACTCTGTCTCAAAAAAAAAAAGTTCTAAAACTGGATTATGGTGACTGTCACACAACTTCATAAATTAACTAAAATTCATTAAATGGGTTAATTTTATGATACATAAATTGTACCTCAGTAGCATTGTTTTGTTTTGTTTGTTTTTGAGTCAGAGTCTCACTTTCATCCCCCTTGGTAGAGTGCTGTGGAGTCATAGTTCACAGCAACCTCAAACCCCTGGGCGCAAGTGATTCTCCTGCCTCAGCCTCCTGAGTAGCTGGGACTACAGGTGCACCACAACACCTGGCTATTTTTAGAGATGGAGTCTTTCTCTTGCTTAGGCTGATCTCAAACTCATGAGCTCAGGCAATCCACCTGCCTCAGCCTCCCAGAGTGCTAGGATTACAGGCAAGAGCCACCATGCCTAGCCTAGCTTTTTTTTTTTTTTTTTGAGACAGTCTCACTATGCCACCCTCAGTAGAGTGCTATGGTGTCACAGCTCACAGCAACCTCAAACTCTTGGGTTTAAGTGATTCTCTTGCCTCAGCCTCCCCAGTAGCTGGGACTACAGGTGCCTGCCACAATGCCCAGCTATTTTATGTTGTAGTTGTCATTATTGTTTAGCAGGCCCAGACCAGGTTCAAAACTACCAGCCCCAGTGTATGTGGCCAGCACCCTAACCACTGAACTATAGGCACCGAGCCTAGCTTAGTATTTTTCAAATGACAAAATATATTCATGCAAAATATTAGAGTCCTAGAACTAAGCCTAGGAAATCATCTAATTCCACCCTTCTCATTTTCTCCAAGTGGAAATTAAAAAGATCAGTATACAATTCTCAGTTACTCTGGGAAAGCCAGCTAATTTCTCAGTTGAGAAAACATTTCACAGATTGGTATGCTGTGTCATGCAGGGGAGAGAGGCAGGTGGACTTCTTCCGAAAAACACCAATATCAAGTCACTGCCAGTCACTTTGGGGCTGCAACCTGTGTTCTGCCTCCATGAATCTCAGGGCAAGTATATACCTATGAGATGTCACTTGGGGCCTGTGCACATGCTGTTTCCTTTGCCTTTAGTTCCTGCCATGTCCCCCATACTTTCTACCTCCACTATCTCTCAAGAGTTTCCTGCTCTGGAAAACCTTCCCTGACAACTTTTGTTATAATCATGGGTCAGCCTCCCTGCTAGACTCCGTACAATAGAAGTGCTCAACCTGGGACACTCCCCGCCCTCCTCCCCACCCCCACCACCGGGGATGTTTGGCAATGTCAGATATTTTTGGTTATGATATGGGGAAGGGAGTATTGAACCTGGCCTCTAATAGATCCTGCTGACTGTCCTGCAGGCGCAGGACATCCCCCACAATTATCTGGCCCAGCATATCAATTGTGCTGAGGGTGGGGATTGACTACATCCTATAGAATATCTTTCAGGACAAGAACTTTGTTTTCCCATAATTTTAGCTTTTGGACTTGGGCTGTGCCCAGCTGAGAGAAATAGAGGTTCAGTAATTGAATAGTAGAGGACCCTCGTTTTAACCTTCCAGGCTCATTTCTGCCTGAGTTCAGAGGTTTGTGACAAATGGTTGACTGTACAAACAAACTTCTGTCTTTTCGGCAGAGGCTTATATAAAGCCCATTGGCCTTTCTCATAGTTTTTGGCATTCTCTTAGGCAGTTATCATCCATCTACTATGTTAAATCATAGAATTTATCTTTGGTATCTGGTCTCCCCCTATCCTACACTGCCCCTGGCCTGCTACTTCTCCCTAGTCAGGACCTCTTTATTTCTCATTGTATTCCTTCCTTGCCTTATCCCCCTTTTCTAGACTGTTTTCATTGTTACCCTTTAATCTACAAGTCATAGTCACACCTGTATTTTTTTTTTTTTT
>NW_003852439.1:9854165-9857162 GCF_000181295.1 Otolemur garnettii
CTGGGGATTCGAACCCGCCACCTTAGGTGTATGTGGCTGGCGCCTTAGCCGCTTGAGCCACAGGCGCTGAGCCCACACCTGTATTAATTTCCTATTGGTGCTATAACAAACGACCACAAACTTACTATTCTGGAGGTCAGAAGTCCAAAATCAGTTTACTCAGCTAAAATCAAGATGTCAGCAAGGCTGTTTCCTTCTGAAGGCTCTGAGAGATGAATTAGTTTCCTTGACCTTTTCAGCTTCTAGTCACCATGTGTATTCTTTGGCTTATGGCCTTCTCTTCTGTCTTCAAGTGCATCATTGCTGTCTTCTCTGACTCTGACTTTCCTGCTCCTCTTTTATAAGGACTGATGTTGATTATGTTGGGCCCACCAGGATAATCTCCCCATTTCAAGATCCTTAATAACATCTGCAAAGTTCCTTTGCATATAAGATAACACTCACAGGTTCCAGGGATTAGGATATAGACATGTTTGTGTGGCCATGATTCAGCTTACCACACGTGTCTATCTTGAATCAACTTGGTCAAAGAAGATCTCTCACAAAAGAGATGGAGCATAGATTTCCACCTTTCTAGTCATAAGAGTTGGCATAGGAACTCTTCTTTGCATAATAGTTTTTTCTTGCTTGGTGTGTTTTGAAGAACCTGTGTGTGCAAGTTTCCTTTCTCCTGGTCACAAAATCAGTAACTGTTTAATATTAGTGTTTTGGGGTACCTGTTTAACTGTGGAACTTGAATAAATGTGCCATAATCACCACTGTGAACATCATTCATTTCCAAAAGGTTTCAAGTCTGTGGTGCTGCCTTGACTCCCCTGTCTGGATTTCCTTGGGCATAAGGCTCAACTCCAGGTGAGGAATTCCAGGAAGAGCCTGATTGTGGGTCCACAATCCAGAAGAAGGACTGTGGATATTGCACTCAAATGTAGGTGTCCCCTCACTACCTTGCCTCTGCATGGTTCACCAGAGGGCCTCAGCATGAAATGCTGACCTGCTGGTTTGCCATCAGCTGCCATTTGCAGTACCCCAGTATAAGATAAGAATGTTTCTCCTTTCATGTCCAGCCCTTGCCAGTGGAGCTGCCCATAAGGTTCTGCCATCTTTTCTGGGCCTTGCCCTGTTCTTACCTGTATCGGTATGAGGGTGATTCCTGCTCAGGATATTTGGTCCCTGGGTTGTCCCCAAGAAGACAGAGGAGAGAGGAAGTACCAGGAGGCAGGTAGGGGTCTGGACATCACAGATTTCTCTGAAGATCATTTTCTACCTATAGCAGATGAGGACTTATAACACCCATCCTGTAATACTATCACTCCCAACAAAATTACCAATAAGTTCTGACTTACTCTACCATCCAGTAGAAAATATTAAAATTTCCTTAAATTCTTTCTAAAGCAAAACAAAACAAAACAAAAAACTGCTGTTTTATAGCTCTAATTGAGATCTACGAAAAGTCGTCCATTCAAAGTGTACAGTTCTGTGATTGTAATATATTCTCAGTTGCACAGCTTTTTACCATTATCTAATTTTAGAACACTTTCAACATCCCCAAAAGAAACCCCTTAACCATGAGCAGTCATTCCCCGTTTCTGCCCCCCACCAAACTCCTCTTCTTACTTAGCATAGGGTCTTCAAGGTCCATCCATGTTGTAGCACATGAAAGACTTTATCCTTTTTTTTATTGCATAAAAGTTTTTTCTTGTTTGGTGTGTTTTGAAGAACCTGTGTGTGCAAGTTTCCTTTCCTGGTTACAAAATCAATACTCTCACACACTGCTGGTAGGAATGTAAAGTGGTATAGCCACTTTGGAAAACAGTTTGGTACTTCCTAAAGAAGTTAAACATATAACAGAATTACCATATGACCCAGAAATTCTACCTTTATGTATATACCCAACAGCTTTGGGTAGAGAGCAATGGTGTTATAGCTCACAGCAACCTTAAACTCTTGGGCTCAAGCAATTCTCTTGCCTCAGCTTCCTGAGTAGCTGGGACTACAGGTACCCGCCACAACACCGGGGCATTGTTTTTTTTGTTTGTTTAGTCTTTGTTTAGCAAGCCCAGGCTGGGTTCAAACCCACCAGCCCCAGTGAACGTGGCCGGCATCTTAACCCCTGAGCTACAAGCGCCCAACCAGACTTTATTCTTTTTATTGCCAAATAATGCTCCATGGTATAGGTAGACCTTATTCTTTTTATGTATTCATTCATTGGTGGACATTTATGTTGTTTCCACTTTTTGGGTATTATAAATAATGTTGTTATGAATACTGGCATACAAGTTTTCATGTTTCCTTTTCTGTTGAGTATATACATAAAGGTAGAATTTCTGGGTCATATGGTAATTCTGTTATATGTTTAACTTCTTTAGGAAGTACCAAACTGTTTTCCAAAGTGGCTGTACCATTTTACATTCCTACCAGCAGTGTGTGAGAGTTTCAGTCCTCCACATCCTCACCAATACATCTATTATCTATATTTTTTTATTATAGATGTCCTAGTGGGTGTGAAGTGGCATCTGTTGATTTTGATTTTCATTTCTCTAATGACTAAATGATGTTGGGCATCTTTTCATGTGTTTACCACCTATTTTTTTGGGGGGGGGGCCAGGGCCAGGCTTGAACACACCACCCCTGGTATATGGGGCCGGTGCCCTACTCCTTGAGCCACAGGTGCCGCCCTACCACCTATTTTTTTATCTACTTTCAAGAAATGGCTATTCAAAATTTCTTCCCAGTGTTTAAGTGGGTTGTCCTTTTTATTGTTGGGTTATAAGAATTCTTTAAATATTTTGGAATCAAGTCCTTATCAGATATATGATATACAGTATTTTCTCTCATTCTGCTTTAATATACTTTGGCACTATTATAGTACATCTCTTTTAAAAAGCTGCCATCTGCCAGGCAGCGCCTAGGGCTCAAAGGAGTAGGGTGCCAGCCCCATATGCCAGAGGTGGCGGGTTCAAACCCAGCCCTGGCCAAAAACTGCAAAAAAAAAAAAAA
>NW_003852439.1:9858227-9865499 GCF_000181295.1 Otolemur garnettii
GCCTTAGCCACTTGAGCCACAGGCACCGAGCCTCTTCATTTAATTCTTAAAATAACCCTGGAGATAGTTATGGTTCTCATAACTATGAGATGAGATGAAGAAACTGCAAGTTCAGAGAGTTCAAGTAACTAGCTGGACCAAAACAATTAGTCAATAGCTCTAGATTAGGACTAGGTCTGATTTCAAAGTCAGTGTTTTTAATCACTGTGCTACAAATTACTCCATGTTGCCCTACAGAGATGGGGGTCTTGGGTGGTTGTTCTTACTGAGTCTTCTGAAGTCCTGAAACCTGGAGGGATATAGAATGAGGAAGATGAGGAGCTGAGAAAGCAAGATCCATGAAGAGCATTTCTCAGTGGGGAGAGGAGAATGAGATTTCCCAGGTTTGAGGAGTAGCCCAGGAACAGAATTCTAGGCAGGCTTTTCTGATTTATTGCTGCATCTGAGTATACCTCCAGCTGCTTGACTCTTCCACCCTAGGGCAGGAACACCTGTAATATTTACAGGGGACACACTCCAAGAACATTATAGACAGAATGAATGGGCAAGTGTGGTTAATCCACACAAGGCAATATTATTCAGTTATAAAAAATAGAGTACTGACACATGCTATGGCTGGATGAACCTCGAAAACTTTATGCTGAATGAAAAAAAAGCCAGACATGTAAGACTTCATGGCATGAGTCCATTTATATGAAATGTCCAGAATATGAAAATACATAGATTTGCACAGAATTTCTGTTGCATAGAAAACAAATAAGTAGTTGCTAGGGACTATAGAGAGGGAGAATAGAGAGAGACAGATAAAGGATAGTGGGTTTCTTTCTGGGGCAATGAAATGTTCTGGAATTAGTAATGATGGTTGCACAACCTTATGAATGTAGTGAATTGTGCACTTTTAAAGGGTGAATTTTATGATGTGTGAATTATATCTCAATTAAAAGGAAAACATGGTATATAGCTCCACAACCTGAAGCCCTGACCTCAGGCCTCACAGCCAGGGACCCAGTGTCCAGGGCAAAAATTGAAGCTGTTTCTCATGCAGGTCAGGGAAATGGAAGCACAGTAGCCACCTAGTAGCCCAGAACCCTTGCCTTCCTGCTGCCCCCAGACCCTGTGTCTCAGATCCAGCCAGATTCCTATGACATTTGCCTTCTCACTGCTCAGAACTGGTGCACTTCTGAAGCCTCTCTTTAGATTCCACTCAGGATCAACAGCCTAATTCGGTGTAAAGCACTCCTGTGAAAGCTCACACTAGAGAAAGCACTCTCAAATATACTGGAACTCAGAAGCTGGACAGGGTGGTGTCTCAGCTACAGCCACTGAGAGTCTAAGGACAAAAGCATAAGGCAAAGCTCTCCAATGTCACTCCTGGCTCCAGAAGCTTGGTAGACCAGATTAGGGCAGAGCCTAGAGGAACCCCAGAGGAACCCCAAGCATTGACCTTGGTCATTGGGGCGACTTGGGCCTTGGCAGGGCTCTTTGAACAAACCAGGGGAGTGGAATTTGTACCCAGCTAAGATCAAAGGATGGGTTTACAGCCAGCTCTATCATTTTCTAGCCCTATGACTCTGGACATGTCATTTAAATTCTGCAAGCCTACTTCTTCCATTGGAAATGAGAAGACTTGCTCTGCTTACCTCACATGACTGAAGAAGAGAAAATGTGTATGTGGAAGTATTTTGTTTTTTATAAATTGTCTTTTTTGTTACTTGTTCATTTGTCAAGAGAAATTATTCCTCAGTACATATTCATAGTTCAGGAACATAGGTTAGTGACAAATTTTTAGGCAAATAAACCCAAAGAAATTCTTTAAATTCCAAAATCACTTTACTCTCTGAAAGATACCAGCCTTCCTCATCTTCTCAGAATCTCCCAGAGAATCATAATTTCTGTAGAAATTTACTTATGCCTTTTTTTTTTTTTTTGGTTCAGCCACAGCAAACATACAGAAAACAGCAACCCCCAGGATACAGTAAATGCTCCAACAATATGAAACTGCAGGCATCTGGGCAGGAGGTCACACATTTGAGATTTGTTCACAGCACTGGAAGCCATGGTAGTTACTGTCCTTGATGCGTATGCCAACCACAACATAGCCACCTGGCTGACAGAGAAATGAATTGCCTGGAAAGTGTCTTATAAAAGGCAAATGAAATTATCAATCAAATGAAACCAAGCATCTTGAAATTTCCCCCTAAGTTCTTTGGGTTCAGGTATTTGGGCCTAGAAAGACCAAAATGACCCGAAGGATTTTGAGATAGGAAAAATCCTATTTTTCTAGACTTAGCACTTGCTTAGACCACAGTTATAGTAGAAAATGTCCTGGAAAGGGAGAATAATTTCCACAGAGGGCTGTTTATGAATAAAAGTGGTGTCCTAGAGAAAGGTGACCCAAAGCAGAATGACCTCTCTTTCTCCCTTTGTTCACAAGCCCCATTTTTTCTTCCATGGCCCTTCCTGCTGTTTTGTTTGTTTGTTTGTTGTTTTATAGACAGAGTCCTGATGTATGCCCCAGGATGGAGTGCAGTGGTACAGTCATAGCTCATTGTAGCCTTGAACTCCTGGGCTCAAGTGATCTTCCTGCCTCCGCCTCCCAAGTAGCTGGGACTACAGCTTCCTGCCACCATTCTCAGCCTGGTGTTCTTTTGATATACCCTCAAGTTTAGAGTCTTTTCTAGCCATCTCCAGTATATAATAGGCCCATCAAAGGCAATCTTCACTTCTGCTAAAGTGTTTTTGATCTCTAGCATTTCTTTATGGTCCTTTCTTAGGATTTCCATCTCTCTGCTGCCCCTGCCCATCTGTTCTTGCATACTGTCCACTTTCTCCATTAGAGCTCTTAACATATGAATCATAGTTATTTTAAATTCCACATATCATTTCAGCACACCTGCTGTGTCTAATTCGCTGCTTGCTCAGTCCCTTCAAACTGTCTCTTTCCCCCCACCTTGGCCTTGTCACATGCCTTATAATTTCTTCTTCTTCTTCTTCTTTGAGACAGAGTCTCACTTTGTCATCCTTGATAGAGTGCCATGGCATCATCATAGCTCACCGCAACCTCAAACTCTTGCCTTAAGTGATCTTTTTACTTCAGCCTTCCCAGTAGCTGAGCTCCTGAGCTCAAGCAATCCACGTGCCTTGGCCTCCCTAAATGCTAGGATTACAGGCATGAACCACCCCGTTTGACCTTGTATCTACCTTGTTGTCTCCAACTTTGGAGACAATTGTCTGCCCTGTGACCTCACTTTTCTTACAGACCTAAGAATAACTGTTGATTTTGTTTTTCAGTTTGTTTAGCTTTTAGCTTGTCTTTAGGAGGGAATGACAGCTCCCAAGTTCCTTACACTTGGAACCAGAAACCAGAAGTCCCTTCATGCTGTTCTTGTTACGTTGGCTTTTCAAAATTTGATTTTTTATTGTAGTAAGATGTACATAGCATACAATTTATTGTTTTAACCATCTTTAAATGTGCAGTTCAGTGGCAGTAGGTTATTGTGCAACTAGCACCATCATCCATTGCTAGAACTTTTCTATCTTTCCTAAACTAAAACTTTGTCCCCATTAAATACTAACTCCCCACCTTTCTCTTCCTCAACACCATGGCAACCACCATTCTGCTCCCTATCTCTATGGGAGACTGCTCTGCATGCCTAATGTAAGTGAAATACAGTATTTGTTTTGTTCTTTTTTTTCTTTTGGTAGAGACACTCTCACTCTTGCTCAGACTTGTCTCAAACCCCTGATCTCAATCAATCCTCCTCCCTCAGCCTCCCAGAGTGCTAGGATTACAGGCATGAACCACTGTGCCTGGCCTATTTGTCCTTTGGTGTCTAGCTTCCTTCACTTAGCACAGTGCTTTAATCCATGTTGTAGCATGTGTCAAGAATTTCCCTCCTTTTTAAGGCCGAATAAAATTTCCATTGAATGTCTAGACCACATTTTGCTTATCTGTCCATCCATCAATAGACCTTAAGGTTGTTTTAATGTTTTGGCCATTGTGAATCATGTGCTTTTTACTTTTTGCAAATACATTATTTTCAGAAACCAACTGAAAAGTTCTCCACAGGAACATCAGAGTCTTCAAAGAATGGCATTGTACAGTAGTTGTCCTTGGAGTACCTGAGAGCAGGAATAGGGGAAGAGATCTAGGAAGGGTTTGCCCCAGTAGAAGGAGTATGGGGTGCATGAGGAAAGAGAGCAGGATGGAAGAAGGTCTGTCTCACCAGAGAAGCTTTATGGAGAACAGATGATCCAAAGGTGAAGGTTACAAATTAGGGCATAACTGGGTATACCTAGGAAGTATGAGGATGTGGGCATGTCTGTGTGTGCATGTTTGTGGCAGGTGACACTTATACTGAGGACATAGTCTTGTCCTGAGAGGGACAGTGTCCCATGTTCAGTTGGGAGGGAAATTCCAACTTGATAAATTCTTAGGGATCTGCCCCACAGTCTTAGAAAATATAGAAGCCCAGGAACTGACACTGCAGACTATAGGCCATAAAAAGTGAGGATTTCCAGGCCCAAGACAATGTCATGAGGAAGTTTTTTTGTTTTTTGCAGTTTTTTTTTGGCCGGGGTCAGGTTTGAACCTGCCACCTCTGGTATATGGGGCCATCGCCCTACTCCTTTGAGCCATCAGCACCACCCTCATGAGGAAGTTTTAAGTCACTTGTTTCACCTTTTGGAAAACTTTTTTTTTTTTTTAAAGACAGAGTCTTTCTTTATCACGTCAGTGAAGTGTTGTGGCATCACAGATCATAGCAACCTCCACCTCCTGGGCTTAGGTGATTCTCTTGCCTCAGCCTCCCAGGTAGCCAGGACTATAGGTGCCTGCTACAATGTCTGGCTATTTTTTGTTTTTGTTTTTGTTTTTGCAGTGTGGCCAGGCCCAGGTTTGAACCTGCCACCCTCAGTATATGGGGTATATGGGGCCAGCACCCTACTCACTGAGCCACAGGCACCGCCCCCCTCTTGGAAAACTTTAAGCTAGTAGTTCTCAACTTATGGGTTGCGACCCACAGGAACTGTATTAAAGGACTGTGGCATTAGGAAGGTTGGGAACTACTGCTTTAAGGAATGTTGAGGGGCCATTCAGTGTAGCCAAGTGTGCATGAACTTTGGCTTTGGATAGACTTAGATCCAGTCCTGGCTCTAGTTGCCCTTGTAGAACCTGTTTCTTCAATAACAAAATGAGAACACAGCTCCTGGCTTCAGAAGCTTTCTTTAAGTGAGAGGATCTGATCATGTGCCTCTAGAGTAGTGAGTGCCCTACTACCTTAAGGCCACAGCTACCAAGGGCATAAATGCCGCAGGCCTTATGAGGCTGGTCCCATAGGGGTGGCTCACATAGGACTGGTTCAGCCACCACCAAAAGTGGCAACTAATAGGTAAAGCAAAACTGGCAAGTGATGATTATCAGAAAGAACTCTTGCCTCAGTGCCTCTGGCTCAAGTGGCTAAGGTGCCAGCCACATACACCTAAGGTGGCAGGTTCGAATCCAGCCCAGGCCTGCCAAATAACAATGATGGCTGCAACCAAAAAATAGCCGGGCATTGTGGCGGGCGCCTGTGGTCCCAGCTACTTGGGAGGCAGAGGCAAGAGACTCGCTTAAGCCCAGGAGTTGGAGGTTACTGTGAGCTTTGATGCCACGGCACTCTACCCAGGGGGATAGCTTGAGGCTCTGTCTCAAAAAAAAAAAAGAAAGAACTATTATTTTCCTCTTTTAGAATAGACTCTCTTTCCCAGGGACAAGGCTATGTCCTTATTATAAGTGTCTGCATCTGACCACCCCATACTCCTCTTGACAAATCTTTTCAAAATCAGTCTACTTCTGGAAGAAAAAACAAGACTGGCCACACTCTGCCTGTGGCATAGCTCTCTCTACCACACCCCGCTAGACTATCACCCAAGCTCTGGTTAGAAATATTCATAGATGGGGATCTTGCGAAGCAATGTTCAATGTTGTGAAACATTGCTTTGGACGACTGTCCTAGTTGTTTTAAGTTCTAAAAGGCTGAACTTTCAGCCATGCAGGCCTTTGTCCCTGGAGTCCTCATTGCTCCTGTGAATACTTTGGAAAGGGAATGGACAGGGTTAGGAGACAAGGAGATGAATGGATCATGTTATAGCCTCTAGAACACCCCCACACAAAGTAAACACTTTGTAAATATCTGTCAAGCTGAATGGCTCTTAAGGTAAGGAAGGAGAGTGCCAGGCAGTATACTTTAGGGAGGTTAAATAAAACATCTTGGGGACCCAGAAATCTCTGGAGAGCATGCTCTGAGATGTCCAGTTCTGAGGGACATAACATACTGAAAAGGATGATTCCCTGGGAAATAGAGTCTATTCTAGAAGAGGAAAATAAGAGTCCTTTCTGATCTAGGTGTTGGAGAAATCAGAAGTTCTGGCTGGTGGAGGTTACACCAGAAGTCAGGGACGTGACTTTGGGTAAGGAGAAAGGAAGCTGAGGATAAAGTCCTCCATGAGGGAGAAGTTTGCACCTAGAGAGTAACAGGACCTCCGGAGGCAGGAGGGGTGGCAAAGGAGTTGGCAGGAAGTACACCTCCAGAAGGGAGGCTTGCAACTGCTCCTCTTTCACCTTAATTTTCTACTTGGGCCACAGCTCTTCCCCAAACCCTGATGAAAATTCCCTTTGCTCAGTTCTTTGAAACACATTTTGAAAAATCTTCTATTTGCCACAGGTAGGTTCTATGGAAGGAAACACTACCTAAACCAGAGCATGTCTTATTTATTTATGTATTTATTTATTCTTTGGGGGAACTATTTTCTTATACTAACATCTATTTTATTTGATTTTATTTTTTTTTCCTTTTTTTATTAAATCATAATTGATTTTTATTTGGGTTGCACAGTATGGAGAAAATTCTAACACAGAGACAAAGAGTTACAAATCCTGGCAGTTTTTTAACAACCTCTCTTGTAAGATACTCTACTCTTTATACAGAGAAGGCAAAAGCAACTTTATTATAAGATCTGTACAAAAATTAGTTAACCTGGTAGCATAAATTATTTGCATGCCCCTAATGGGTTAAAAATTTTGTATATTACATATTTAAATATATATTTATTATGTTTTAAAAATATATATTTCAACTTTCTTTTACTTTTTTTTTTTGAGACACAGTGTCACTATGTCGTCCTTGGTAGAGTGCTGTGGCATCACAGCTTACAGCAACCTCAAACTCCTGGGCTTAAGCAATTCTCTTGCCTCAGCCTCCCAGTAGCTGGGACTACAGGTGCTCCCCACAA
>NW_003852439.1:9865876-9866912 GCF_000181295.1 Otolemur garnettii
AAAAAAAAAAAAAAATAGCCAGGCGTTGTGGCTATACCAGTACCATAAAGTTCACCCTTTTAAAATGTATATAGTTCAGAGGGTTTTAGTATATTCACAAAGTTGTGCAACTAGACACAATCTTTTTGAGAAACAAAGATGACTTTCTCACAAGACTTGTTAGTTGATCACACAGCTAGCATGCTGCTGCAGTAGGAATTGGCCAGGAGACCACTTGGAATAGTAGAAAAGGGCCTGGGCTAGGAACCTAAAGACCTGGGTTCCATTTCAGAGCCCATAACGCCTACTCCACAGATCCCTTACCAGTAAAATGAGAGAGCTACACAAAATACTCTCTCGTTTTCTTTTCAGTTCTACTCTGACTTGCTCATATATAACTCGAGTGTTTGTTTTTCCCTTGGGCTAAAATAATGGTGAACCTCAGAGCTTGATGAAGTGGATTCTGCGGAGCCCTAGGATTCAGAAGGCCTAGGGGAAGAGGAAGCAGAAGGATAATATGCACAGAGTTTGGCCCTGCCTAATTTTCCCAAGGAGATGAGCTCATCACTCTCTGGGTCACTCTCTGGCCCCCTGTCACCCAACACCTTAATTTCTGGGCTCTCTTTGAGAATTCTCCATGAGGGTTGCTGTTTCTTGTCACCCTCAGGATGCTGCAGTCTGAATCTCAGACAGGATGATCAAGAGTGCTGCAGCTCCTGCAGCTCCTGCAGCTCCAGCAGTTCCAGCATCTGCTTCTTTTTTTGGAGAGTCTCATTATGTCACCCTTGGCAGAATACGGTGGCGTCACAGCTCACAATAACCTCAAACTCTTCTCTTGCCTCAGCCTCCCAATTAGCTAGAACTAAAGGTGCCCGTCACAACACCAGTGCAGTTGTCACTGTTGTTTAGCTGGCCTGGGCCAGTTTTGAACCCACCAGCCTCGCTGTCTGTGGCTGGTGCCATAAGCACTGTGCTATAGGTGCTGAGCCTAGCATCTGCTGCTGCTTCTTCTTTTTTTGAGACAGAGTCTTACTATGTTGCCCTCAGTAGAGTGCCA
>NW_003852439.1:9867151-9869488 GCF_000181295.1 Otolemur garnettii
GGTACCAAGCCCCAGCATCTGCTTATTGATGGGCATCTCTGGCCTTAGCAGTTCCCAGAAGTGGCTGGGAGCTTCCCTGGCCCAGTTATCTCCTGTGGCCGAGGAGTTTAATATACTAACTACAATTTCAGGACCAGGATCATGGTTTTGCAGATTGGATTCCTGCCCCCAGGTGAGATCTTTTATCATGAGGCATTTAGTTCTGAGGGGAAGGGAGATCAAGGGTACCTAAGTTTGCATTCATCTTATGGCTCAGGGTACAGCACACACAAGCCCTGGGAACATCACACCCTCTCTGTAGTATGTGGTTGGACATCTAGGTTTGCCAATTTCTGGTCGTTTTCCCCTGGATAGAGAGACAGTACAGGTGAGCAGGAGAATCTTAGTATATGTGGGGTCAGCCAACACATTAGCTCAGGCCCTGCCTTTTCCGGAAGTTCCCAACCAATTAACCCCAAATCATGATTTAGTTCTCAGCACGCCTCCAAAGAAAATGGGCTCCCTGACCTCCCTGGCCAGGTGAATCCCTCTTATACTTTCTCATAGCAAAACATAACTCTTTATGGCATTGACCATAGCTACAATTTCAAACTTATTTGTGATTTAGCCATCTTTCTGAATGTGAACTCAGAAATCTAGAAATCACTCACAAAGCCACTACCTGACCCAAGTCACTCCCAGTTCTCATCTATCACACCAATTGTCACAGATCCCTCCTCCATCCGTCAAGAAGTCACCCACTCTTCCTCATTCCTGTGACCCCTATTTCAGCCCTTAACTCTCACACCTCTGATTCCAACAGCCACCTAAGTGTCTGTCGTCTCTGAGCTGAGTCTTGTCCAATCATTTGGCTACAGAGTTATCCTTACGGTGCAGATCACAGCAAAACCCTGTCCCTGAGATCCCAACTGACACTGCACCGGGTGCAGTGGCACCTCCGAGGAGGAGGTGGCACAAGGGAGCGCTCTCAGTCACCTAACCTGTCTCCTCCTCTGTGCCAGGGACTTGCTGGGCAGGAGGCAATCGGGTTTGCCCAGGGCCACCCAGGAATATCGGGCCACAAACCAATGGGTCAGGACCCTGCAGCCTAATGAGCCTTGGGATGGGATGCATTCGGTAAGCGGTTCCAGAAAGCGGCACCCACAGGTAAGGCAGCCCTGAGCTGAGGGGCTAGCCCTCAACAGGAAGTACCCAGACCCTCTCCTCGAATTCTCCCCTTCTATTGTCTGTAGCACAGCTGTCAGTATGAACAGGGGCCCGCGCCGCTGTGGAGACCTCCGAAAAATTACAGCGGCTGGGCTCCAGAGACCGCACGGTTGCTCTGAGCCTGGAGCGAAAAAGCTGTGCTAGAGGTTCATGCTTTACACTCGTTCCCTCATATGACAAATACATACTGAATGCCTACTAAATGCCAAGGCAACATTATGCGCTGGAGGTACTGTAAGGAACCCAGACAACGTGCACACTGTCTTAGAAAGCCCAGTCTAGAGAGTGAAACAGACCTGAATAATATAATTACAGAAATATAAAACTGCAACTAAAACTACTAATAAGAAATATTAAACAGGAATGACGCAATAGGAAGTGAGTGGGAAAGGATCTAATCTAGATAGAAGGTCAGGGAGCCCCCAGTTTTTTCCTTCCAGAACAGTCACTTGAAGGCAGAATGATTCTTCACAATGACACCTTACAGCGTCTCCCTCGACTATGGCATGTTTCGAGGTAGATGCTATTATTATATTCTTGGCATTTGAGGAAACAGATAGTGTTTTCTTTTGAGTTTGAAGTTCATAGGAAGCTGAACGATTTAACCACACCTTCAACACACCTTCCATCCTGTGTCCCAACACACCCAAATCCAGCCTTGTTTTCTGATGTGTTAAAGTGTGATGAAAGTGGTGAACTAATCCAGGAAAAGTGCTTAGCATAGGAGAGCTAGCACATAACCTGCCTTTGATTACTGTTACCCGTTGTTTTTTTTTCTATTTTAATAAATATGATTCTCTATGATTCTCTATGATTCTCTCCTTCCCTTTACCTGCTGTTATTATTTTGTTTGTCTAAATATTTTTTATTTTTTTGATACAGAGTCTCACTCTGTCTCCCAGGCTGGAGTGCAGTGGTGTGATCACAACTCACTGCAACCTCAAACTCCTGGGCTTAAGAGATCCTCCTGTCTCAGCCTCCCAAGTTGCTAGGACTACAGGTGCATGCCACCATGCCCAGCTAACTTTTTCTAATCTTTGTAGACATGGGATCTTGCTATGTTGCCCAGGCTGGTCTTGAACTTCTGGCCCCAAGAGATCCTCCCTTCTTCTTCTTCTTTTTTTTTTTTTT
>NW_003852439.1:9869794-9871638 GCF_000181295.1 Otolemur garnettii
GCTAGGATTGCAGGTGTAAGGCCCGGGCCTTATCAGTTTGCTAGTTGTTTTTTTTTGAGACAGAGTCTCACTTTGTCACACTGGGTAGAGTGCAGTTGCATCATAGCTCACAGCAACCTCAAACTCTTGGGTTCAAGCAATCCTGTTGCCTCAGCCTCCCACCTGACTGGGACCACAGGTGTCCACCACAATGATCAGCTATATTATTAGAGAGGGGGTGTTGCTCTTGCTCAGGCTAGTCTTCAACTCCTGAGCTCAAGCAATCTACCTACCTCAGCTTCCTGGAGTACTAGTTTTACAGGTGTGAGCCACCACACCCGGCCTAGGTTTGCTAGTATTTTTATTGAGGATTTTTGTATCTATGCTCATCATAGATATTGGCTTACAGTTTTCATTTTTTTGTGGTGTCCTTGTCTGGCCTTGGTATCAGTTTAATACTGTCATTATAAACTGCATTTGGAAATACTCCCTCTACCTCTGTTTTTTTCAATGATTTTAAGAAAGATTGGTATTAATTCTTCTTTGAATGTTTGGTAGATTCAGTCATGAAACCATTTGGCCCTAGGCTTTTCCTTGTTGGGAGGTTTCTGATTGCTACTTCAGCCTCCTCATTTGTTATTGTTCTGTTCATGCTTTCAATTTCTTTTTGATTCAGTATTGGTAGGTCATGTTTCTAGGAATTTAACCATTTCCTCTAGCCTA
Source organism: Otolemur garnettii (assembly GCF_000181295.1). Lineage (NCBI taxonomy): Eukaryota > Metazoa > Chordata > Mammalia > Primates > Galagidae > Otolemur > Otolemur garnettii. The sequence goes on from NW_003852439.1 coordinate 9,870,497, forward strand.
TTCAATCTGTTGGCATATAATTGTTTATAATAGTCTCTTATAATCCTTTTTATTTATATTTTTGTCACCCTTAGTAGAGTGCTATGGCATCATAGCTCACAGTAATCTCAAACTCTTGGGCTCAAGTGATTCTCTTGCCTCAGCCTTCCAAGTAACTGGGACTACAGATGCCCACCACAATGCCCAGCTAATTTTAGAGACAGGGTCTTGCTCTTGCTCAGGCTGGTCTTGAACTCCTGAGATCAAGCAATCCACCCACCTTGGCTTCCCAGAGTGCTAGGATTACAGACGTGAGCCGCTGAACCCAGCAAGACTAGCCAGCATAATCCTTTTTATTTCAAAGGAATATATTGTACTATCTCCTCTTTCATTTTTCTTTTCTAAGACAAAGTCTCATTATGTTGCTCTCAATAAGGTGCAGTGACGTCACAGCTCACAGCAACCTCAAACTCTTGGGCTCAAGTGATTCTCTTGCCGCAGCCTCCCAAGTAGCTGGGGCTTATAGGCACCTGCCATAACGCCTGGCTATTATGTTGTTGTTGTTGTTGCAGTTGTCATGGTTGTTTTAGCTGGCCCTGGCTGAGTTTGAACCCACCAACCCCAGGGTATGTGGCCAGTGCCCTGAGCCTCCTCTTTCATTTTTTATTTTATTTGCATCTTTTCTTTTTAGTCTACCTAAAAGTTTATCAATTTTGATTAGTTTTTCAAGACAAACTTAGTTTTGTTGTTTTTTTCCTACAGTTTTTTCTATTTTCTACCTCATATATTCATGTTCTGATCTGTAGTATTTTTTTTCCTTTTACTAATTTTGGTCTTAGTTTGTTCCTTTTTTTTCTAACTCATTGATGTATACAGTTAGGTTAGGGTTTTGTGAGATCTTTATTCTTTTATGATGTAGGCATTTATTGCTATAAATTTCCCTCTTAGTAGTATTTTTCCTGTATCCATTCCTGTTTGATTTCCTCTTTGTCCCAGTGGTTGGTGTAAAGTGTGTTATTTAGTTTCCAGGTATTTGTGGATCTTCCTGTTTTCTTACTATTACTGATTTCTAGTTTCATTCTATAAAGGTAACAAAAAATACTTGGTGTGGGTGGCACCCGTCGCTCAGTGGGTAGGGTGCTGGCCACATACACTAGGGCTGG
>NW_003852439.1:9875137-9886505 GCF_000181295.1 Otolemur garnettii
AATGTCAGTCTCTTGGGATTCATCTTATATAGTGTCCCTTGAGTGTCCTAGATCTGGATTTCTATTTCATTCCCCAGATTTGGGAAGTTTTTCTACCACTGAATATTCTCTCTACCTTGTGAAAATCCAATAATGCATATATTGGTCTGTTTGATGGTGGCTCACAAGTCCGTTAAGCTATCTTTATTTACTCTTTTTTATTCTTTTTCATTTTTGCCCCTCTGGAGGATTCTCAGTGCCCTATCTTCAAGTTCATTCATCCTTTTTTCTGCTTCATCCAGTCTGCTGTTAAACTCCTCTATTGAGCTTTTCAGTTATTATGTTCTTCAACTATATAATTTTTCTTTGGTACATCTTTGCATTTTCTATCTCTGTGTGGAAATTCTCAGTTTGTTCATGCATTACTCTCCTAACCTCAAAGAGCATTTTTATAACCATTATCTTAAATTCTCTATTAGGTACATCACTTGTCTCCATTTCATTAGAGTTGATTTCGGGAGATTTGTGATCTTTTGTTTGTAACATATTCCCTGTTTCCTCATTTTCCTTGACTATCTTGTTGTATTATATAAGACACTTTCCTCCCAATCTTAACTGGCCTGTGGAGGGTAAGAGATGAACCTAACCAATCAGCCCAACCAGAAAGTCTAAGTGCCTCTCAAACTTCTGTATTGTCCAAACTCCTATCTTTGTTCTTAGTAGCCCTAAGAAATTAGGGTACATCAAGTACCACCATCACCTTGAAACATAGCTGGAAAAGTAGGGTTATTAGATATGTACTCTAACACATTCTATCCTCAACGAGAAGGGAAGTGCAGTTTATCTCCTATTTCCTCTGCACTAAGCTGGCAAAACAATCTATAGAATACCTTCATTCTCACTCAAGACTACACAACTCTTTCATTTCTTTGTTTTTTGTTACCATCAGGGGCCTAGTAAGTTCCAGCTCCCATCCACTGTCAGACTCAGATGAATTATTTTGAGGGTTGGCTCTATTTCTTGAGTGAGCCTGAGAAAGGAATTGGGTATAGGATGTGACCATATATCCATTGAGGCTTCCAGAGGGATGCTTATCACCTGCTCTGTGAATTCCCAGATGAAAGCTAAAGGCCTGACCCTTAGGCAGCAGCTGATAAAGCTGGGATATTAGGTATACAGTCAAAGCTTCCAAGGATAATTGGGAGCTGAGTATTTCTGCCTAGTCACTTTGCTCTGAGCTAGAGGAAATGGCTACTAGTAGTGCTTGTACACTCTTATTTTAAAACTACCTGTTTCTCATCCTCTTTCAGGAAAAAACACCCACCTCTTTCTTCTCTATGTAGCCTATGAGGGCTTATGAATACAGACACATCAATTCCCAGAGCTAGATGAATTAGAAGCTAGTCCCCTTAAGTGAAAGCTATAAAAGCTGGGGTGCTCAATGTGTAGACAAACTCCATCCACGGAGAAGCCAGAGGCCTAATTTTATGTTTGGATGAAATGGATAGCCAAGGAGAGAATGTCAGTAAAGCACCCACATGCCTCTAGACCTCCTGGAGGTGTTTATCTGCCCCATCAGTTACTGGATTCAGGCTAGTTAGAAACCCAGTCCTCAGGCAGCAGTTGGAAAAATGTGTAGACAAATATTTTCCAGGGAAAAACTGAGAACTATGGATTTTTGCCTGCTTGTTCTGCATTGAATCTGGGGGACATCCACTAAATGTGTTCACATAACTGCTTAAAAATTCTCTCTTTTTTCTGTAGTCTCAGGGGACTCACAAATGTTGAAAACCCTATTTACTTCCAGAGCAAGGTGATTTAGGAGCCAAGCCCTCATGTGGGAACTAAGTTGAGTAGCTATATGTGTGGTTCAAACACTTCACCCTTCAGGAAGCTTGGATTTGAAGATTCCTTCCTACTTGTGAGATACTGTGCACAGGATGAGATTTATGGTGTATATGGGTGTCTTGGATTTATCTACCCATTTTGGTGGGGGATATTATGGATATCTCAGTTGCTCAGGTGTAGAATCTCTTGACTGTTTTGTTGTTGTTGTTTTTGTTTGAGACAGAGTGTCACTCTGTCACCCAGGCTAGAGTGCAGTGATACAATCATAGCTACCTGTAACCTCAAACTTCTTGGTTCTAGAAATCTTCCTACCTCAGCTTCCCAAAGTACTGGGATAACAGGCATGAGCCACTACACCCTGTCTAGTCTCTGAATTTCTCTTAGAGAGAACTGATCCACATGTAGCTGTTTATCTGGCGCATCCATAGAAGAAGGGAAGGTCCAGGAACCTCCTATTCTGTAATCTTTCTGTGCCAAATCAGTCAAATAACAGCCGATGTCTATATAACAAGAATGTGGACCAGATTGCCAAGTCTTTTTTCTTCTGTGGTATTCAGGTTATCAGAAGTTTCCCTTCTTGGAATTTCCTGGGCAGTCAACCCTTCAGGTGTATCATCACATTGCCCACCTGGATACTTGCACCTCCCCCACAAAGGGGACCTCCTAGGACGAGGAAAGCACCAGCAATGATGTTACAGGGTCAGAGACTGAACCAGAACCAGAAGATTCAAAGTCAGGTGTAGACCAAAATTGCTCAAGTCTCCTTCCTTATTGTATTAGCTCAATACAATTCTCTTTGAAATACAAACATCACTTTTACCTCCTTTCCTTCAAACACAGCTATTAGCAATTGTGCATCTTTGCTATACTATTCCCTTCAAGGACATCATTACATTTTTATCGTGAGAAACTTTCTTAGTGTTTTTCTAAACTCCTTACAGCTTCTCTGGGTCTGTTGCTAAACCTCTTGCCTATCAGTAACTGATTATACCAATGTCTATCCCCTTTCTCCTATTAGTCTTTTAGCTGTAATCAACTGTATGAAACTGACAGAGATATAGAAGTTTCATTTATTCAGTGTATAATTCTAAGCATTTACCTTGTGCCTGGTCTCTGCCCATATAGAGATGATTAAATTATTAGTTGCATAATTGCTATTCAATTACAAGCATGGTAGTTACTATAAGGAAGGTAAAACAGAGGCAGGGATTGAGGGGAATTTTCTAGGTAAGAGAAAACAGTAACCTAGCTGAGTACTGTTGGATAAGGGTGGGGACAATGGAAAGACAAATAGTCATGTCTTTGATAATTGTGTGGTAGAATTCACGGGACTTGATTTTGTTTTTTTTTTAGAGACAGAGTCTCACTTTATCTCCCTCAGCAAAGTGCCATGGCAGCGTCACACAGCTCACAGCAACCTCCAACTCCTGGGCTTAGGTGATTTTCTTGCCTCAGCCTCCCGAATACCTGGGACTACAGGCGCTTGCCACAACACCCAGCTATTTTTTGTTGCGGTTTGGCAGGGGCTGGGTTTGAACCTGCCATCCTCAGTATATGGGGCTGGCACCCTACTCATTGAGCCACAGGTGCCACCCGGGACTTGATGATTGTATAGATGAAGTGTCTTAGTCTGTTTTAACAAATTACTATAAACTGGGTAGTTTATAAACACCAGAAATTTATTTCTCATAGTTCTGGAGACTGGGAAACCTAAGATCAAAGCACTGGAAGATTTGGTGTGCACTGAGGGTCATTTCATAGATGGCGCCTTCTTACAGGTCCTCACATGGTGCAAGGTGCTAGCTAGCTCTCTGCAATGTCTTTTATAAGGGCACTAATCTTACTCAAGAGGGCTCTGCTTTCATATATAATCACCTCCCTCCTACTTATACCACAACCTTAGAATGTCAACATATAAGGAGAACATGAATATTCAAACCACAGTAAAGGAGAGAAAGGATATCTGTTGATAGCATGATTAATTATCTAGATGTGATAGCGTATACTGGAGGCATACAGTTAAGAACATGTGTGGTTTTTGTTAGGGGGGAGCTTTTTTGAGACAGTGTCTCACTCTGTTGCCCAGGTTGGAGTACAGTGGCAAAATTATAGCTCACTGTAGCCTCAATGGCAGGGATAAACCAATCCTCTGGCCTCAGCCTCCCAACGTGCTGGGATAATAGGCTTCAGCTACGATGCCTGGCTAGGACATGTGTTTTGACACTTAAGAGACATCTAAAAGATGATCTCTGGAAAGTACTTGAATATAGGAATCCGAAATCTGAGTTAGACCTGAAGTAAGATCTTTTGTAGCCATTGAAATGTCTAATCTCACTTGGGGAGACCATTTACCAAGGTGAAAAGAGAGTTCATTCCAACTAACCAGAAGCACATTAGAATTTGGCTATTCAAAATGTTAAAAGATTAAGAGATCAGTGCTGGTTCTAGAGAGAAGATACTTTACCCAGCACATGTGAGAAGCAATAAGTATCCTTGTCAACAAAGCACGACGAGTCTGTAGCTTCATAATGATGAAGTGGGTCAGAGGCTAGAAGGTGATGTAGGGTTCCTTCTCCAGTCCCAGCGCGGTAATTTCCTAGAATCACGGGATGGAAATTCAGGTTATCTTCAACATTCCCACTCGTGTTACCCTCTTGCTGATGCGACGGACAGACTTGAGTACTCCTTCAGCAAATATTCTCACTCCTACTGCCCAATTTACACAGACACCATCTAGCAGGGTTCACTAGATGTGTGGCAAGGTCCCGGCCATACCCATCGGCTGGATCTCCACCGTTCACGACACCCCAACCGTACCAGGAGTGCGCAGGCGCTCCTGGAAGGGTGCACCGGAAGTAGCTTTGTACTTCCGTTTCCTGCGCAGTGGCCCACTGCAGTGCACCTCCTGGTTGCCATTTCCGCTGGTCTGTGCTGTTGGCTGCCAACCTGGAGACCTAGGGTCTCCTTGAGCCCGCGCAAAGCCTTCTGGGAAACATACGCAATCACTACCCTGGACTCCCTTGCTACCCCGGAGAGACCCCGGAGTGCCTGCCCCTGTACCCCTATTCCAGACTCCCACCTTTAAGTGGCAGCCCATGCCGCTACCCTGGGGAGACTAGAGGTACATGGCCCTGTACTCTGGAGACTATGTAAGGCGATCGACATCTAGTGCGGTCTTCCGGAAATAACGCCGGAATTTTCTAATAAGTTCGAACAGCCAGCAATTTTACTTACTTTATCAAATGGCGCGAAATCATTCGTTCACCCTCTCCAAACCATAATACCGCCAGTCTTCAAAATTCACATTACCATCTAAAACCACTTAAGTGTAAAAAAGAAAGTTCACCTCCTTGCTCTCGCCACAAAATAGCATTTATTAGATGACAAATTGCACATCAGATAAACAATCACTGCCTGTTGAGAGCTTGCAATCTAGAGCTAAGACTGATGAAAATGCACCAAAAACAGTGACAAACAGTAGAAGTGCATACAACAAATATACTTCTGAGGTATCCAAAAGAACTAGAGATTACAGCACATTTTTAGGTTATATAGATGAATATTTATATTAAATCTCCCTCCTCCACAGACTTAATGCAAGAAGGAATGTCAATTTAAAAACAAGAGACAAAACACCTGTAGTCTGATGGGCCTTAGAAAGATGGGTAACGATCATCTTTATATTAGATTAACAGCTCTCCTAATCTACAAAACTAAAACACAGGAACAGATACACTTATAATGAAGATCACCTTGTTACTTTTTGAACAGATGGTCAAATAAAAACACTTTCCTGCTAAACTCCCACAGGGATAACAAGTTCAATGAACATTCAAAATAGACTCTTCACTCATATAACTTATCCTCTTTGTACACATATGCAGTAAGGTGCAGATTACTTTGAACAAAAGCTGCAGTTTACATTGTATGACATCTTATGCTGCAGTCACTAGAACAATGCCACTGAATTATATGGAATCTCGGAGGCAGACTCAAAATGACATCTTCTGTGAAATGTCATTTGTTTTGTTTTTAACTCTTTGAATTACTGGGTTGTTATTTTCTATGTAAAATAAGGAGCTGTGGATAGACTATTAAACTGTAGCTCTAAACAAAACTATTTTGAGCCCAACTCATTCAAGAAATAAATTCCACCTCTTCTTAAATTACAAAATGTAAACTGCAGACATCTGAATTATATTGAGAAAATGCTGTTTTCATCAATGATGAAATATGAGAACCTGATATTTCAACAATCAAGTTAAAGAATTGTGGCATACACATTTTCATCACTGTATTAACAATAAAAAAGAAGTCTGTTTGAGTCAGTTTCTTCCACACCAAGTTTTCACTCTACAAAGTCTGTCAACATCTATGCTGTACAATGTAGCTATCCAAACCTAGCAATAAATTCTTGCATTTAGGTTTTTCATTTCTATATTAACTTTTATCCAGTATTTGTTAATAGCACCTAACACAGTAGGCTCTGATTCAATGACAATTTTATGCAATCTCCATAAGTTGACACTAAATAGGATGAAAAAGCCATCATTATAAAAACAGCCTAAAACTCACCAGTAGACACACCTTTTCCCTCAATTCCCTGGGGACATAGCAGCTTGAATTACATCCAGCAAATGTTTTTATGTACAAGTGCACAATAAGGCAACAATTGAAAATATACCTGTTTCACAGTAACTGACACTCAGGTGGGTTTTTTTTTTCATTTTTTTTTTGCATACCAATCATCAACAATATTATACCAAAAAGCCACTTTAATTACACCATGTGTATGTTAATATTTCTGTAAAAGTATTATTTTTCTAATCCTCTGTGGAGGTTTTTCATAATCTTCCTAAATATGGAAAGTAAAATTGCCTAAAATAAGAGGTTAATTGGGAAGGAAGCCTCAACTGGGAAGGCAAAATTTCCTACTGAGGTGTAGAACAGGATGTTCTTAAGAGAAAAAAAGGGGAGGGGATGAGAGTGCCCATCTTTTCAATTAGCTCCATTCTGTCCAAGTGCCTGAAACACTCTTCTCTACTTCTTTTTCCCCCCCCTCTCTACTTCTGCAGCAATTCTGCTAGTAGAGTTATGTTCTCAGTTATATTCCTCATCCTGCAACTCTTCATTTAGAACCTCTCTTGTGCTAATTGGGCATCACGTCGGTTTTTCCTACTGAGAGCAGAAACAAGAGAGCAGGGAGTTCTGTTCTTGCTTATATTTAACAAAGATCCTTATATTCCAGAGTTGGCTAAACTGGAGACTATCTATGTACACAACTCAGAGTACCCCAGACAGATAGACCTACTGAAGACTGCAAGGCCTCATTCTTTTAAGTTTAAGACCTTAAAGCCCTTGCAGACTGGTATCCTAAGAATGGAGACATCAGAAACAAAGAGCCAAGTCTGACCATGACATATAAAGCACATGGTCTCCATGGTGGCACCTCTGCAAATGAGAATGACAAAAAGGGAGGGAAGTAGGCAACCTGGGTTAGGGTTGCTGGTTTCAGTTTTTCTGTCACCTGAATATTATCTCCTTGCCCCTAATCAGTGTTAGGAGCTTAGCTCCAGTAGCCAGAATGTTTTCATATATTAAGTTCTGAATCTGCTATTCTGTAGGGAGACCATCTTCCAGGTTCTACCTTCTATCCCATTGGTCCTTAAGAAGTGGTTTTTTTTTTTTGCTCACAAGACTTCTTAAGAATAACTCCATTTTAGCAAATACTACTTTCATACTATTAAACAGAATAATACACTCCACTCGAAAGCCCATATAAGTATTGTTTTGCTGATAGGTATGCAATCAATTTCATGTTAAAGAGAAATTCTATTATGAATGTATATTTACAACATTCTCTAATTCTTTAACATTAATAACCATACTATTAACAATGTTTTGCTCCAATATTTATGTATAACAACAGTATCTAAAGACATACATAGTACCAAATATTTTGGTTAAAATCTAACAATGTTCTATATGTATTTTTCTTTGGAGATGGAGAGGAAATGTTATGAGTGTTTAAAAAAACAAACAAAACCCAACTAAAATATTCAGGACTATGCCCTGAAAAGTTTGAAATCTCTTACCTGATTACAGGAATTGGAGTTCAAACTTGAAGTCCTGAGGAATAGTCTTTTGCTGTATAACTGTACATGTAAGGCAGGCATTGGGTAAAGCTCAAGGAGAGTGAAGCGGTTCCAGGATGCAAGTTACACAGGGCAGCCTCCAAGATGACCATCCTTACCTACCGATCTCAGCCTCCCCGCTGCCCAAGGTGCTAATACGTGTACATGATGTAAATGCCAACAAATAATGCAGTGTTGCAGGATGCATGGCCTTGGGAGTTAGAGAGACCCAAGTTTAAATGCCAGCTTCACATAATGTGGTATTTTTTGTATGCTGGGCCAAGTACTGACTACCCTGTGAGGGCTTCAGTTTATTTATTTACAAACAAGGACAGTCTTTTGTCTGTCACAGATTTATTCTGAAGATTAAATTAGATAGTATACCTAAAGTATCTAGCATGCTCACTAAGAACAGCTATAAGAAACAATTACTTATAACAAGACAGATAATGTGCTTCATAGAGATATGGAGGCAGGTCACCTTAGAGAGGAGCAAGTACTTCCCCTCCTTTCCAAGTCAAGTCCAGCCTCCAGAAAAGGGGTGTAGTCAGGTTGCCAAAACTCCTTGCAAACAACTGGGTCATAAATGCCAGTACTGTTCCTGGCATCAGATCTGAGAATGGGAATTCCATGGATACTAATAGCAATCAAGATACCAACTAGTACATCCATTGGGGAACTTTTTACAGGAGGAGAGGAAAAAAGGCTTCTAAACACGTCTAAAAATTCACACGTAAAATAATCTCATAAAAATATTACATTCAAACAGTTATAGCCCAAAAAGTACAAAAAGGATATAAAACCATTTACTTTCCAAGATGCATCTGCAAAACTGTCAAAAAATAAATAAAATCTTCCAAAACATAGAAACGACATAAACAAAATTAAAAGAACTCTAACAGTAGCCTTCATTTTAATGAAAGCTGAATTTAAACAAAAATTCTGTATCTTTATCTGGCTCATATGAATGTAATTTAAAAAATAACTGAGTTTGAACCCTGGCTTCATACAGTATGTGATACTGATTATGCTTCCTCTGTTATAAAATAGAAGTAATACTGCCTAAAACAAGGTTGTAGTAAAAATTAATATACATGGAATATGTATAAAGTGCTTAGCACAGTGCCTGGCACATAAACAGTAACTATTTTCTTACTGTACAGATACTGAAAAGCCACTTGTTATATTTACTTGGTGTTTTTCATATGAGTGCGCTTATGAGTAATGAGATGCATAATTACCCTGAAACTTTTTCCACACACGGTACATTTAAAAGGTTCCTCTGCTGTGTGGCTCTTCTGGTGGCATATAAGTTCTGTCTCTGAAGTAAAACTTTTTTCACATGTTTTGCATTTACGGGGCTTTTCCTCTGCATGAATGTCCTGATGAGAAATAAGCTCAAAGAAAGATGGAAAGGTCATGTCACACTCAGAACACTGTAAGGGTTTGAATCTAGAGAATGAAAAAAAATCGTCATCATCATCATTGTGGCGTTCAGAGTCCTCCTTTTGTGCCTTCTCAGGAAGAGCAGGATATGAAGGCTCCTCATAGCTCTTCACGTGGTGATTGTACTGGTACTGAGGGGATGATGTGTGTGTGTTTTCATCCAAAGGAAGATCTGTTTTCTCACTGAAATACTTACTAAGGTTAGCACATTCATAGGGTTTTTCAACATTGTGGGTTTTCTGATGCTGTGTCAATCCGGGGAGCAACATAAAACCTCTTGCACATATGCTACATGTATAGGGTTTCTTCTTTATGTGGCTATTCTTGTGCCGAGACAGATATGAGTGCCGGCGAAAGCCGGCACTGTACTTGGCACGCTTATAAGGCTTCTTACCAGTATGGATTCTACTGTGTGTCCTCAGGTTGGCTCTATGATTGAAAATCTTTCCACAGTTACCACATTTATATTTCTTGTCTCCTGAATGAATTTTCTGATGCGAAAGAAGGTATGAATTATCACTGAAGCTTTGGTCACATTCAGGACACTTGTACACATTGTTGGCTTCTTCCCAGGGAAATTCTAGAATTTCAGAAAGTGTTCTGGTTCCTAAACATTGAGATAATTCTACTAATGGGGTATGGTTCTCAATGGTAACTAAAAGGCTTATGAACTTTTTCTTGTAAGGGGGAGCTGCACCTGGTATTTTCCCTTCAGGATTTCCAACTCCATCCTCAGAGGAGTTTTCTGAGTACTGGACAAGGGGTGCAGTAATGGGGTAATTGTCTAGGGTAAGCTCTTCAAGTTTCACAGACTCTAGGCTTAACTGGTGATTCACCTCAGTCTTGTTTTCCTCTCCTGTTGACAAAAACAAAACAAAGCAAAACATAGACAACACCTTCAAACGGTATGGGAAAAACAAGCTCAAGTAGTTACAAGTAGACAAGAAAACTGTAGATTGGTTATCCTACAATCCAGACACTGACAAATATACAAAATCAGGAAGACAGCAGACTCTCCTGGTTTCCCAAAAGATCCAGTTCTAGGTGAACCTGCAAGGGGGAGGAGCAGAGAATAGCTATAACTAAGTCAGAGGCCAGGGGAACAGGTCCTAAGGGCAATCTTGGTAGACATCGTCTAGAGGTGAAGTTTTTCAATTAGTCTGTTTAGGTTTCAAGAACTTTTCATCATTTAAGTTCTCTCAAGTAACAGCTAAGCAGTTATAATTAAAAAAGAAATTGGATTAATATTTATTAAGAAAGAGGGTAAGTTGAATATTTTTCTATCTTAACAGAGAAATATATAGGTTACCAGAAATAGTTTTACTGGCACCAGGAGAGGTCTCCAGAATTTTTCTCACTGAGGAAAGATCAAAGTAGAGCTGCTGTGTGTACTGTAGACAGATAATAGCCATTCATACTAGAAGGATGACTGGCAGAATTTGGGCTTGTCAAAAAGCAGTCTTTTTTGCCAAATATTCTTCTAAAAAAAACAGCTCATACCATCTACAAGGGGTCTTATTAAGTTTGGCTTGGTACTAGTCTGTATGTGCATGAGGAAACTACCCAAGACCACAGAAAGAACCACCAAAAATAAATATATAGGGCAATAATCAAAGTTCACACAATAGTTCATGTTTCCACCAGCTAAACTGGAAAGACCCTCTAGCACAGTGGTTCTCAACCTTCCTAATGCTGCGACCCTTAACACAGTTCCTGTGGGTCAAGACCCACAGGTTGGAGCTCTAACACATAAGACAATGTTCTCAGAAAAACATGCCTTACAGTAGGTCAAATCATCCCTAGGATGGTCTGGTTTCAGGTTGATCTGAACCCAGTCTAACAAAGCAAAACAACATACTTTGAAAGGATCAAACTGAGCTTGGTGCCCATAGCTCAGTGAGTTGGGAGTCAGCCACATACACTGAGGCTGGCAGGGGCCCAGTCACTGGAGTCAGCCACAT
>NW_003852439.1:9886935-9887763 GCF_000181295.1 Otolemur garnettii
AAATACAAGAAAATCCAACATCTAACAATGTAAGATTTACAATGTCCAACATTCAATAAAAAATTACCAGGAAAGTAAAGAAGCAGGAAAATCTGACCCAGAAGCAGGAGAAAAAAGTCAAAAGGAACATATTCAGAAATGACACAAATGATAAAACCATCTGGAAAAAAATAATTAAATAGTCATTACAGATATATTCCATATGTTCAAAGAGATGGAGAAAAACAAGAATATGATAGAGAAGTAGAAGATATAAAATATGAGTTATGGGATGATTTACATACTCAACCTATATTCCTATGTCAGAGATAAAACCTACTCAGGCATAGCAATACATCTGCATGTAGTTCTTAGGTGAGAAAGACATAGCACCTCTTTAAAAGCAAATCAATTTCCAATTTTTTTTTTTGAGACACAGTCTCAAGCTGTTGCCCTGGGTAGAGTGCCATGACATCACAGCTCACAGCAACCTCCAACTCCTGGGCTTAAGCAATTCTCTTGCCTCAGCCTCCCAAGTAGCTGGGTCTACAGGTGCCCACCACAACTCCTGGCTATTTTTTGATTGTAGTTGTCACCGTTGTTTGGCAGGCCCAGGTTGTATTCAAACCCACCAGCTCTGATGTATGTGGCAGGCACCTTTGCTGCTTGAGCTACAGGCACCAAACTGTCAGTTTCCAATCTTTAGCTAAATATAGTAATCTATATTTATGGGATTTCCCAGGTAAAACTACCAATTGACTGCATCAAATGACAGGCAAGTCTACAAAGTATTGGCCTCTCATGCAAAATCAGTCACTGTACAAGATTTTTGTCCTTAAGAAATCTCTC
>NW_003852439.1:9888552-9894876 GCF_000181295.1 Otolemur garnettii
AAAAAAAAAAAAGAAAAGAAAAGAAAGAAATCCCTCACTAACTGGGCAAGGTGGCTCATGCCTGTAATCTATTACTCTGGGCAGCCAAATCAGGTAGATCTCTTGAGATGAGGAGTTCGAAACCAGCCTGAGCAAGAGCAAGACCTACTTTTCTCTCTACTATAAACAGAACAACTGAGGCAAAAAGATCTCTTGAGCCCAAGAGTTTGAGGTTGCTGTGAGCTATGATGTCACTCTACTCAGGACTACAGAGTGAGACTCTGTCTCAAGAAAAAGAAAAAAGAAATAACTCTACCTAACAAATTCAAATATTGTAATTTGCTTGTCTGTACCCTCACATTAACCTGAAATTTAAAAAAAGAAATGATGTCATGCTTTAAAACTTGCTCTTTCATTCAATTATCACATCCACATAAATCACCTAAGGACAAGTCTCACTCTCCCACACAAACATGTGGACAAGGCATGAAATCCTCCTCCTAGAACTGATTAAAGTTCTAAAATGCAAGAAAAACAATTGCCTTACCCATCAAGGCCACATCCTCAAAACCCTCCTGTGTGGCATCTCTGCTGAGGGACCGCTGGACAGGGTTCAGACTCACACACTCCTCTTGAGAAAAATACACAGCCAGATCTTCAAACAGCATTGGTCCCTAAACAACAGGAGTACAACTCAGTACAAGAGGCTGCAGAGGAGCCTCTTTCTCATTCTACCAAGACTGAGCAGAACCAGAAACATTATCTGCTTCAAGGGAGAAAAGGGCTCGGTGTAAAAGGTTTCTGGGTACTGGGATGGGGTATAAATGGGTTCTTATGGGTAAGGTGGGGGTTGGGAAGAGACTAAACATGGGCATAAATTTTGAGGCAGTGGTGTGAGAATAATGTAGTCTATTTTGGAAAACAATGGATGAGGTAGCAACTCTTGGGGATGGAAACCATTAATAAGGATGCTCTAAAAGAGAAAGAATTAAACTGGGCAGCCCAAGAAGAATCACAAAAGAGATAAAGGTTCCAGGGTTCTCCCAACATCCTTCCCTTTGCTATGTCCTTTTTTTCTTCCCCATGACCTCTCTTAATGGTGTGTGATTAAGAATCGCCTGGGCTTTATTATTATTATTCAACAGGTGTGGGGTAAAGACTAGAAATTTGCAATTTTGAAAAGCATTCCAGAAAGACACTCTGAGAAATTCTGCTATAGACGCCTCCAAAGAGCTCTGCTCCCAGTTGGTGGTTGACAAAGGAAGAAACTGGTAAGCCCCTTCTATGTCCCTAGTCTAGAAATAAAGATAGCTTGATGAAAGGGCTATTAGGGGATCAGACACACTCCCTCAGAACAGGAAATTAGCGACGAACTTGGATGGAAAAAAAGGTACCGCATCTCACCTGGGCCTCGGTTGTCGCGAGCGTGGACGCCATCTGGGGGAATGGGGGGGTGCCTTCAAGGGACTTCGGGACAAAGCTGCAAGGGGAGAGAACAGTCCCTAATGGGGCCAGTTCTGCTGCAAAGCTCCTCTACGCACCCCACAAGCCTCCCTCGATTCTGCCCAAACCCTTTAAGAACCTGAGCCAATGGCTCCTCTCCCTGGCCCAATCTCGAAAAGGGCCCACTTACCAATCCGGGACTAATGACAGCCTCGCGCTGCCAGAGCAGACAAAGCAGAAAACTACGCCTAACGAAAACGCTACGGCGAAGGCCGCAGCCACTGCAAAACTCCCACGCTCCCATACTCCCCCCGCCCCCCCGCAGCGCTGCGGGGAAAGCCGCCGGATGCGACCTGGCCCTTGCCGCAATGTCCATCTGCCCTTTGATTGGTCAGCGTGCTCTCGAGGGGGCAGTCCTTCTGTTGTGTTAACCAATCGAACCTCTTAACTGAGGACTCAGCGTGCACCGAGCAAGAACGATGTAGTTTCCTCTTTTTCTCTAAATTTCCGCTTCCGCTGACGGGGTCTCCCCGCTGAGCTCCGAACCTGTAGACCCAGTGAAGTGGAGTGGTAGGTTGACCCCTGAGGAACGTAATGTGTCGAGAAGAAGGAAAGCAACAAAACAGGGCGACTTCAGAACTCAAAAAGAAGCGGTAACGAAATACGGGCTCTGTCAGCAGTGCCCTGGGGGCCTGAAATTTGGGCCTGGCCCGGGTGAAGTGAATGAGAGTCCAGGGTCTCGGGCCTAGACTGACCTAAGCAGCCTGCTGTGTCTTGGGAGAATTGTGGAGCAGTGGAATGTAAAGGGGTGTCTTTTTGTAAGTTCACAAAGTTCAGATTGGTTGCCGGGTTGCTAGTTTCGCATCCAAAATATTCTGGAGGCATTATGTGTTGTACGCCGCGGCTGCAGACCGACCGAGCCACTTTCGGCTCAGACCCCCTGGCAGACCTCTAGCGAGAGTAGAGACATTAGTTAGCCCCACAGGACGTTGTTTGCCTCGTAATACCTCACTTTCAACTTACCCTAATGCCAGACATTCCCCGAGTTACTGATACTGGGTGCCGTGGTACAGAGATTTGGAAATAGAGACTCGAGCTCCTTCCCAAGCCTTGCCACTTACTAGTTGGTAATCTTTTTTTTTTTTTTTGTCGCCCTGGTAGAGTGTCGTGGCGTCATAGCTCTCAGCAACCTCAAACTTTTGGGCTCAAGCGATTCTCTTGCTTCAGCCTCCCGAGTAGCTGGGACTCGAGGCGCCTGTGTCATCTATTTTTAAAGAAGAGGTCTTGCTCTGGCTCAGGCTGGACTCGAACCTATGAGCTCAGACAGTCCACTCTCCTCAGCCTCCCAGAGTGCTAAGATTACAGGCGTGAGCCACCATGCCAGGCCCCGGTTGGTAATCTTGACATTTACAACTTTACTTTCGTCAGCTGCATAGAGTTTAGAATACCTCTCCTGCCTAACTCAGAAGGTAATTTCGAAGATTATGAGATAAAGCAAGTGAAAGAAATTGTCAGTTTACAAAGGTGTTTGAGACAGAAAAAGACGAGGATGATAAGTTCCTTGACAGGAAAATTTGAGTAAGTCTCAACATATTTTATTTTATTTATTTTTTTTGAGATAGTCTCACTATGTCGCCCTCAGTATAGTGCCATATTGTCACAACTCACAGAACATCAAACTCTTGAGCTTAAGCTATTCTCTTGCCTAAGCCTCTCAAGTAGCTGGGACTACAGGTGCCTGCCACAATGCCTGGCTATTTCTTTTTGTTGTTGCAGTTTTCATTTTAGTTTAGCTGGCCTGGACTGGGTTAGAACCCGCCAGCCTCAGTGTTATGTTGCTGGGGCTCAACCCACTGAGCTATGGGTGCCACCCTCAACATATTTTATTATTAAAGTTCCAGGCAAGTGCCTGCACCTAAAATTTTACTCAATGAATGGTTGCATGGTTATTAAAACAGTATCAGGAGAGTTAACAACTTACATGATGGGATTTGGTGGACCATCAGATAGGATAGTCTCAGCAAGTAACAGAAAAACCACCAAAACATTTTTAAAGTGTCTCGGTGACAATATCAAGGTCCCAGTGCTTCCATATTTCTCCTCTGCTATCCTTATGTTGGTGAAGGTGACACTGGATTCTAGGTAATAAATGCAGAAATGTATCATGTCATGTAGACATCCTAAACCAATCATTAGCAAAAAAAAAAAAAAGTTATCATAACTGGGCCATGTGCAGCAGTTCACAGCTGTAACCCTAGTACTTTGGGAGGCAAAGGCAGGAGGATCACTCAAGGACAGGAGTTCTGGACCAGATTGAGCAAGAGCAAAAAATAGAAAAATTAGCTGAGTATGGTAGCACACACCTATATTCCCAGCTACTCCAGAGGTTCAGATAAGAGAATTGCGCCAGCCCAAGAGTTTGAGGTTTCAGTGAGCAATGATGGCACCACTGCACTGTAGCCCAGGAGACAAAGCAAGACCCTATCTCAAAAGAAAAACTTAACTGGCTTTGGCCCATTATGCTTCACCCCCGGCACTGGTGGAAGAACCCAGCCTTGCATAATCAACTACCTGCCCAATCAGGGCACTGTTAGAAAAGGAAAAACCTAAGTAGAAACAAAGTCAGATAGTATAGTAACAGTATTTCCCACAAGTGACATCTCTTGACATCTAGCTCAGAGTTAGGCCTTTTAGGAATGGGTCACAAACAAGGTACCTGAGGATCCCACGACCAAGGAAAAAAATGTTTTAAGGACAGGTAGAAGAACAATAAGAAACTTTCCTATAGGCTAGGCCGATGTAAAGCATGTATATTAAAGAAAAACTAACCAAGGGGCCCATAGCTCAGAAGGTAGGGTGCCAGCCACAGGCACCAAAGCTAGTGTGTTAGAACCCAGCCCAAGCCTGCTAAAAAAATAGCCAGGTATTGTGGCAGGCGCATGTAGTCCCAGCTACTTGGGAGACTGAGGCAAGAGAATTGCTTAAGCCCAAGAGATTGAGGTTGCTCTGAGCTGTGATGCCAGGGCACTCTACTGAGGATGACATAGACTCTGTCTCAAAAAAACTAACTAGCCTGGTATATGAAGACCTAAACTAAAGGAATATTCGTCATAAGGTCGTGGTGCTGCTCACAGTCATCCTTTTTCTTGCTTTGTGTTTATATTTAATGGTATTCTTATTTCAGAGATGTCTCGTTTGCGGCTCAGATTTTCCCGATCTGGATTTGTGGCTCTTTCATCAAGAATAGAGGCTTTCATAGTTCTTTTCTTTGAAAGCTGTTCTTACTGCTACAAAGAAATAAATAGTTTCCAATGACTAGAAAGGAAGCTTGTGGCATTAACATTCAGTGGATTACCAGAGATAGGGTTATCCCTGAAATGAGAGGGGAAACAAAATCTCTAAACTTTCTAAGAGCTGAAAACATCAGAGATCACTTTATATATTCATCTAAATTCATGTGATGTATTTTAATTATCAGAACTTAACACTCCTGCCACCACCACATTTGGCAAGTGTCTGCATTTCTGCTTTAACATAATAACAATAATAACAACGTGTTTGTATTGAAATTCTTTCTATAGGCAAGCATCTGTTTTCTCTGTGAAATATTCTCTCTTTTTAAATATTAAAGATAACCTTTATTACAAAAACAGTATATGTGCATTTTAGAAAGTTAAGAAATACAGAAAAGAAGAAAATAGAAAATAAAAGCACAACATTTCTTTTTTTTTTTGTAAAGACGGAGTTTCATTTTATCACCCTTGGTAGAGTGCCATGGCATCACACAGCTCATAGCAACCTCCAACTCCTGGGCTTATATAATTCTCTTGCCTCAGCCTCCCGAGTAGCTGGGACTACAGGCACCCACCACAATGCCCAGCTATTTTTTGTTGCAGTTTGGCTGAGGCCAGATTCGAACCTGCCACCTTTGGTATATGGGGTTGGTGTCCTACCCACAGAGCCACAGGCGTCACCCAAAGCACAATATTTCTATCATCCATGGATCACTACCGTTTATTCCATTTCCTTGGTGACTTTTAACATGATTTCCAGAATTAACTGCTGTTCAGATTTGGGATATTTTTCATTCCCAGAAGGTACTGCTTTTTAGGGCTCATAACTTAAAAGTAAGTATATCTCTGGTTCTTGCAGCTTACTGTATCCTTCATGAGAAGTTATTAGCGATCAGAAATTGCCACAGGACCTTCTCATGTGCCCTTAAAGAGTCTAGGTCAGGGGTCCTCAAACTTTTTAAACAGGGGGCCAGTTCACTGTCCCTCAGACCATTGGAGGGCCAGACTGCCAGGCCCTGGGATGAGTCAGCTGCTAAGCAGGACAGTCAGTAGCAACAAAAACACCCCGCAGGCTGGGTAAATATTCTAGGCAGGCCGCAAGTGGCCCGCGGGCCGTAGTTTGAGGACACCTGGTCTAGGTAAGCAAGACTCTTAACTTTTTCTCCTACCTTTAGCACAGGTTTTTCTTACAGGTGTTCAGAATGCCTGACTGAGTAGTTAGAACACTGGTGTTCACTAGTCTCCAGTTTCTTATCAAGGGAAAAATGGCTACAATTCGTGCCTGCACGTTTTACTTGTGTAAAGAACAATAGCTCCAAAATAGCTCACAATTTTGGAGCTGGGATCACCTCTATATTAATATGTGTCTCTTCATCAGAAAATGGCTTAGGCTTGGCACCTGTGGCTCAAGTGACTAAGGCACCAGCCACATAGACCTACGGTGGCGGGTTCAAATCCAGCCTGGGCCCACCAAACAACAATGATGGCTGCAACCAAAAAAAAATAGCCAGGTATTGTGGTAGGCACCTGTGGTCCCAGCTACTTGGGAGGCTGAGGCAGGAGACTCGCTTGAGCCCAGGAGTTGGAGGTTGCTGTGAGCTGTGATGCC
>NW_003852439.1:9896248-9898050 GCF_000181295.1 Otolemur garnettii
TCTTGGGCTTAAGCGATTCTCTTGCCTCAGCCTCCCAAGTAGTTTGGACTACAGGCACCTGCCACAACACTCAGCTATTGTTGTTGTTGTTGTTGCAGTTGTCATTGTTGTTTTAGCTGTCCTGGGCCAGGTTCGAACCCACCAGCCTTGGTGTAGGTAGCTGGTGCCTTACCCACTGAACTACGGATACCGCCTATTTCCTTTTTATTTAATAGTAGGTTTTAGTTTTAGGTTTACAGAAAAATTGAGCAGATACTAACACTTTCCCTTTCTCCCTCTCTGCATAGATTTCTTGATTGTTAACATCTTTCTTGAGTCTGCAAACATTTCTTATAATTGGGGAACTAATTATTATTATACCCGAGCATCATTATAACCAAGATTTATTTACAGCATATATGTACTATAAATTGATAAGCAGTTTCCTTTTTTTAACCCCACCTTTTTATTTTGAAAATTTAAAACCTCTTGTATATTTGAAAAAATAATGCAGTGAACACCTATGTGCCCTTTATCTCGCTTCACCAGTTGTTAACATTTTGGTAACTTTCTTTTAATGACGTGACAGAGTTGTTGCCTGCGTCACTCTCATTCTTGTTCACTGGTTAAAAAAAAATTGGAACATAGCCTGATCTTGCTGCAAGAGAGTCCTAGAAATAAAAGCCTAGCTTGGCGATGATTACCCCTGCTATATGGGGTAGGATTCTTTCACTGCAAGAATATATGATATGGGTGGGCTCAGTTTCTCACACCGGTAATCCCAGCACTTTGGGAGGCCAAGGCAGGTGGATCACTTGAGGCCAGAAGTTTGAGACCAGCCTGGGTAACATAGTGAGACCCCATCTCTAAAAATAAGTTTTGTAATAAAAATTTTGAAATGATGGCTCAGCACCTGTAGCTCAGCAGCAAGGGCACCAGCCACATGTACCAGAGCTAGTGGGTTCGAATTCAGCCCAGGCCTGCCAAACAACGACAACTATAACCAAAAAAATCCGAGCATTGTGGCAAGTGCCTGTAGTTCCAGCTACTTGAGAGGCTGAAGCAAGAGAATCACTTAAGCCCAAGAGTTTGAGGTTGCTGTGAGCTATGATGCCATGGTACTCTCCCCAGGTCACAGCTTGAGACCCTGTCTCAAAAAAAAGTTTTAAAATGATAATAAAAATATAAACCATTATTTTAAAAAAGGATCAGGAAGGAATGAAACAGTGTATACCTGGGGACAGTACCCTCTCATGCTTCTGACACACTGATTCATCAAATCTTGTTTTCCCATTTTTTTTTTTTCTTAGCTCTAATAGGAACTAAAATGTTAAATATTTTAACCGTATGTTCTCTTCAAACTGGATTCTGGAAAGCTTGGGGTTAAATTTACAGCCCATGTCTAGGAAGTATATAGGACTTCATAGTGTGCATTTTACACACCCACAGTACTTTTAGATTTCCACCTTCATTTTGTCTTTGCCACATTTATTCTTGCCATATTGTGTAGCTCTTTCTAGTCAGTCATAAATCTTTTTTTGCAAGAGGTTCAATTACAGATAATTTTAATAATGACACACGAAATATAATTGTTTGGGGTGCTCAAAATATTCTAAATGAGTCCAAACACTTTACTATGGCTACTTTGCTTACAATAGCATATTTTTCCGGACCTAAACCTGTAATTCCACAGAGTTGTAAATAGTACTATATTGATCTACATTTTGTTTAAGTGATTTTCAGTTGATTTTTAAAAATAAGAACTTAGGCATGATGGTGCACATCTGTAGTTTCAGCTACTGGGAAGGCTTAGGCAGGAGGAT
>NW_003852439.1:9899875-9930199 GCF_000181295.1 Otolemur garnettii
TTGTTTGGCGGGCCCGGGCTGGGGATTCGAACCCGCAACCTTAGGTGTATGTGGCTGGCGCCCTAGCCGCTTGAGCCACAGGCGCCAAGCCAGCGGCTAGTTTTAGAGACTGGGTCTTGCACTTGTTCTGTGCTCAGGCAATCCATGCACCTTGCCTCCCAGAGTGTTAGAGTTAAACAGGTGTGAGCCATTGTACCTGACCCCAAGTACTTTTTAAACTTCTAAGATCATGAGGTACTTTTTCCTTGCCAAAATGATAAAAGAATATGCTTTTTTATTTGTTTTACCTTTTGCAATCATAAGAATAGCGTCATTTTATTTGGGATACAAAGATACTTTAATCTGTCATAAAGTTTATTCTCTTTGTTATGAATTAAATCTTTTTTAGGGTTAATCATTTTAGGCTTTGTCTTGTACACAGTTTCTTCTTATTCCATTCTTTGGTTATGTGAACCGTTGTGGTTATTTGAAAGCAGAGAAAAATAAATGTAATGGGTTTGCTTATTACAGGTTCCATAACAAAATTTGAATTAGATCATGCATTACAGAATGCCCTGCAACTTTAGGGACAACTGACCCTTGCCTGTTATACATAATGTCATCCCTAAACTGCCTTTCTGTCTTGCTGAGGACGTCCAGCTGTATCGCAGGGTGGCGCTGCCAGTCAGCCTGGGATTGGGAGTGTAGGGGAGACACAACTATGTACAGCTTCATTCAGTCGTCTGCAGAGTGTCAACGCCAGGGCAGGTGCTTGGATATAGTAAACTTCAAGCCCAATGTAAGATAAGCAAGTATTAGCCAATAACTAGAGGGCGGCGAGTGAGCAGGCCTGTGTCTGCACGTGGGACGCTCGGAAGAGCCCAAAGCACCTCAACCCGGAATGGCACCACCAGCGTCCACGTGCGCCACGCCTGGGGGCACTCATGGGTCCGGCCGGCCACATCTGGGCACCTCCAGCGGCTGTGAGAGCAGGGGTCAAGCCTTATTCCCTCCGCTGGCTGTCACCGGTTACCGGCGGACGCTTTCCCAAGTTCTCTCGAGGCCTGCCCGCTCCTAAGATGGCGGCGACGGCGGCATCCGAGAGGGCGGTGCCATGTGGGAGGATGGCCAATGAGCTTCCGGGCTGCGCCGCCGCCGGGAGCGGGAGGCGGAAGTGCCGCGGGCCGCCGCCTCCGTCCCGGTTACGGCCCCTGCCGGTTACATAACTAGTTGCGGGCTCCGCGCCGCCTCATTTTCCGGCTCCCTGCGACTCGAGGATGTGCTGAGCACTACACGCCCTCAGCTGCCGCCGGCTCCCGCCCGAGGTGAGATGAGGGGGCGCGGCTGCTGACGCGAGGGCCTGCGGGGAGCTGGGGGCGGTGCGGGTACAGGAGAGGGTGGGCGCGACCGCTGGGGAGGCCGGAGTCCCCCGAAACGAGCATGCCGGAAAGTAGGCCCGGTGCGCGGCCCGGTGCGCGGCCCCGCGCCCCTTGGGCGTCCCGTCCTTTCCGCATCCGCGACGGCGTCGAGAGTAGGGACCAACAGGCGCGCGGGGGGTGGGGGGAGGTTGCTGTTTTAAGTGCCGGGTGGGAGTCGACCTATTTTCCTGGGTGATGCTCCCGTGCCAGACCCTAAGACAAGTTGTTGGGAAAATTCGAAGCTAAAGGATAATGTGTCTGTGGATATCCGCTGGGGTCTCCCTCGAGGTGGAGGGTCTGAACGATCTGCTGTCTTGTCCCTGTTCCCGTCTTGTCTTCCTGTGAACTTCTGAAAGCCAGGGGGCTTTGTCTTGGTATCCCACATGTCTCGTCCCTTCAGCTGTACCGTTTGGAATTAAACCCATTTCTTACATTTCTGGTCATTTACACACCAACCCATACAGAACCAATTCCCTTTTCCGAATTGGACACTTTCCAAGGAGTGGAGGGACTCTGTACCTTCTGTGGTTTGTTTGTCCTGCTGGGAAAATTTGTGGGGAGGTTGTAGGCTTTCTCTGGATCCCCATCAGCAATTATGTTTGTGCCCAGCCAGTGGTGGAACCCAGAACCTGAAGACTGGGCAAGGAGATACTCTGCAATAAATGTGGACGTTGGCTGCCTCATCTATCTGTTGTAACCCTTTTGCTTGTATGCTTTTGTGTCACTCCTGAAGGAAGAGGACAGCAGCCCGATAGGATAATTGACTGCAGTGTCTGCAGTAGTAGTTAATTGGAGTGCCGGAACTGGGAGAACATTACCGCGGACAAATATTTTCCTTTTATCAGAGTACTGAATCCTTAGTTAATGCTTAACTGGGCAGTGAAAGTCATGTGACTCCAAAGGTCATATACAGAAATGCTACAGTCTATGGAACACTGTGATCTAGAGGTGGCTTGAAGTCTTGATTTTTTTTTTAATTTTTTATTAAATCATAACTTTGTACATTGATGCATAGAAGTCTCGGCCCGCCAGGTAGAAAGAGGGAAAGTCTTCAACATCATTGAATTAAAAAGAATTGGGAGGAAAAACAGACAAAGCAAACACACACACACACACACACACACACACACCCCCAATGAAGTACAAATGGGGTTAAAGATCAGAGGAAACTCAGGAGTGACTGCACTATTACTTCCCAAGGTAGGACTTCATCTCCCCTCATCTAGAATTTTGTACCCATCAGAATTGGTGTGCATGCCAAGTGTGGTGGCTCATACCTGTAATCCTAGCACTCTGGAAGGCTGAAGTGAGTGGATTGCCTGAGCTCAGGAGTTTGAGACCAGCATGAGCCAAGAGTGAGACACCAGTCTCTGAAAAATAGCCAGGCGTTCTGGTGGGTACTTGTGAGCCCAGCTACTTGGAAGGCTGAGGCAAGAGGATTGTTTGTGCCCAAGAATTTGAGGTTGGTGTGAATGGTGATGCCATGACACTCCACCCAGGGCAACAGGATGAGACTCTGTCTCAAAAAAAAAAAAAAGAATGTATACATCAGCCCTTGGAGAATGGGACCTACATGAAATCCTCTGTTGGACTGTGATTTGTAGTGTTGCATCTCACTGACTTTGCAGACACACTAGGTTTCTGTGAAGATGGTTTGAACCTGTTAGTAATGAAGTCAAGGCATGGTCTGGTGTCAACATGCCCAAATAAAACATACAGACTTTTCTAAATGGTCTCTGTGTGTCCTATCTTTAGCCTCTCTTAGTTCTAACTTGAAGTAACTTTGTCACCCAGTTTGTTTTAACCACACACTTTTGGCGTGGAAAGTATCTTTAGCAGTATTTTGTCCTAGTTGCTTAGCAACAGCACGCTTCTGGCTGGAATGGAAGAAAATTCCTGGGTATTAGTGATTTGAGAGATAAAAGATAACTCACACCTGAAACTAGACCAGAAAGCCCAGTGAAATATCATTGCTGACTGGCATTCATGACCCATACATGCCTCAGTGGTAGCTGCAGTTTAGCTTCTGGCAGATGAATACAAGATTGTTACCTTGCAGCCACAAAAGAACAGACAGATGTAGAAAATAGGTTTTATAACTCTGAATTCTAGGCAATGCATGTCTTTGCTGAAATAACCCAGAGGTTCCACTTGGTGACAACTCTCCCACCTGAATAGAAAGCTAGCTGCTTTTCAGGCACTCTTCTTAAATGGTGTCTCCTGCATATCTCCATCTTGTCTCCATTATCTCCTTCATCATCTCTTTCTGGGAAGAATCCACAAATCCTCCTACTGACTTTTACATCTCAGTTCCTCATTTGTAGATAGCAGGGTTAAAGTGTGGCCCCGGCATCAAAGCTGGTTCTCTTTCTGTCCACATAAAATGCATTCAAGTAAAATGCTAATCTGCAAAATGATGCTGGAAGTTCTAGGTCCCTTTCTGGCTAAGTGAAAATGCTGAATTTGATTCTGCAAATAGTCATAGTGCCTTTGATAACTCCAAGGTCAGGCCTTCTTCCCTACATGCTATCATTCTTTTTAGCATGACCTGTAATAGAAGCAGGACAGTTTAAGATTTATCTGAAACCCAGATAACTTCACTGCTGATTAAAGAGAAACCTATACATTTGAAAACCAAATGAGAACATAATAGTGTTAATATTCTGTTATGAACACTAAGGCATTTGCTCAGTGCTTGTGGGAGTGATAGGAAGGGAGTCTGATCAAGGAGCTAAGGCTTTCTGCAGAAAGAGATATGGGGTCCTTGTCAGCAATTGAACAGTGCTTAATGGAACCAAACTGCCCCTCTGTATAGGCCAGCAGAAATGTGACAGTAATGCCAAAGTGTCATAGCTGGTCAGATATGGATGATGTCAGCAGATGAGAGTCAGTCACTAGTCCCATCCTATCAGCAGTTCAACTCCTCTACCTCAGGCAGGGCACAGGAGCTGGAGGAGGAGGGGCAAACACTGCAAAAAACCATGGCAAGAACCAGCTATGGGTGTGACAGCTTAGAGATTTTTTAAATGTTTCTTAAAATTATAAGTTAGAATTATTACTCGTTTGCCTTAAAATGGACTCTCCATGCCAAATTTTAAAGGCCATACACTTGGAGTAGCATGGAATTTTATGCACTGATGCTAGAAATAAATGTTCTAAACTCAGATTTAAAGTTGCGACACAATAAAGAGGAGATGGTTATGGACATGGACAATAAAACAAATGTTTGAGAATGTCTTTGTCCCTTTGCTTCCACAAGAAGATAAAAGAGAGGTATTTTGCCATGTTTGGTAGACCATGTTAGAAAATTGAGTTCTGCTTTTTGTTGTGTAATTGTTACTAAAAATCAAATGGTGTTTTTCCTTTTTTGTTTACTATACTCCTGAAGTAGGGTCACTTTGAACAGCAAAGTACTGAAATGTGAGCCCATCTTGAAAAAACTATTTGAAGAAAGCAATTTCATTTTATAAAATAGTAGGTGGGTAATTTTCCCTTGGGTACTGAAAAGGATTATTTTCTGAAAAATGTTAATGCAACAATAGTTCATTCCCTTGACATTCTTGGGAGTGCTACTGGATTACAAACGTGTTTCTTTTTAGAATAGGGTTTATTCTGACTCTGGTTATACACTATTCCAAGGTTGTTCTTTCCATAGACTGTGTTATATTAAGAATGGCTCACTAATCAGATATTTGCTGCTCTTCTGTTTCTACCCTTAGTTTCAGATTACTTTGCATCTCATCTGGACTCCTGTTTTTAACCTTTTCATTGAAGTATCCATGCAGAAAAGTCCAATGCCTAATGAATTGGCATAGCACAGACATGCCTACAAAATCCCTACCCAGAAGACACATTGAGCTCCTTGCCAGGCAAGCTACCTCTTACTTGAAAAAATGTTTTTCTTGTAAGAAACACAAATCAAAGTGTAAGCAGTTCCATACATTTTTGTACTGTAACATTTTTAATGTGTCACTATAACAAAATACTATGCTACTGTTTGAATGTTTGTCCCCTCCAAAACTCATGTTGAAAAAAAAAAACAAACACAAACCATTAACTACTATATTAGAGAGGAAGTGAGCATAGGATTATTAATTTTTGCTTTATATTGCACATGACTTCTTATGTTACTTTTTTTCCCAAATAAAAGGTAGTAGAAATTAAATTTATTTTAACATGGTAGTAAATGATTAATGATTTTGCATATACTATATATGTTTACTTACATGCCTGATTATAATAGGCAACATACCTGCATATATATTTAGATTTAATAAAGTAACTTTACTCTTTTGTTTTTCCTTTTTCTATTTTGGAGACCTCCTGTTTTTCATTTTTATATCTTAGACCACCAAGGAATGGGTGCATACCTAAAGAATAAATTGTTTACAAGTAGACTCTTGCATATGTTACAATTGCTGCCTCAATAGCAAAGACTTTGGAGAACACAAAAAGCCTTTACTTATTTAAGAATCATAACTGAGACTAAATCCTTGCTTTGCTATTTATTAACTCTGGGTCTGTGGACAAGTTGTTTAATCTCTCTGGGCCTATTTCATCACCTGTAAAGTGGAGTTATCATCTATTTGCTGGACTCTGAAAATGTAGCCAAAGTTTCTTCAGCTTCTAGCATTGAGGGTATAACAAGGTTGAAAATAATGAGCCTAGAGTCATTTTTTGGCTGGTCTTCCATCAACTCCAAGGCTGGAGCTCCATATGTGATATCCTTCTCTCCCTCCACAGTCATTGCTCCTGAAGACCATTGTTTTAATAAATGATATTATTTGGCCAAGTCATTTTCCCAGGTCTCTGTCTAGTTGTCATGCACTCCCAGTATTTGTCAAAAAATGGTATAATATCCTTGTCTTTGGATAACATGGTTTTTGGATGTTCATCCTGTGTTCAGGACTGCCATGTTAGGTTGGCCAAAGCACTAAGGCACATTTCCTTCAAGTTTGCTTGCTTCCGGAGGAAATAAGTATTACCACTATGATGGCATACATTGTAATGAAAACTATAGTTGGTCATGAACGGCAGACAGGATGAGGTATCTATGCCAAAGGTGTCTGCAGTGAACCACTTTGTACATATCCCACATTGCAGTGCTACCTCTCCCAGCTGTAGGCTATTCTCCTCATCTACTCAGCCTAAGTATCCATCACCTCTGAAGTATCCCAGCACCTTCCCGCTTTCAGCCTCTCCAGAACTGGGCTTAGTTGCCAAAGCAGCCCACATTCCCTCTCCAGCCAGAGCAAGCTGCTACCGCCGCCACCGGCTTCATCTCCCCTTCTTCTGTGGTAGTTGTGTTTAAGGTTGCTCCCGGACCTGGTCCAGCAACTACTCTGGGTCCAAGTCCATTTCCCGCCCTTATGTTACTATTAATATGGATTAATTTTACCATTTAAAAACAAAAAAATTTTAAAAAGAGAATCTCCCTCCCTCAAGATAAAGAGAATGCTCTTTTAAAATCTTTTTTTTTTTACCATGATTATTTTACAGCTTTTAAATATTGTGAGGCTGCTTGATCTCCCTGTCCATAACCACCTCCTCTTTGCTGCTTTACAATTTTTGACTCTGTGTTTAGAACATTTATTTCTGGCATCAGTACACAAAATGCCATCCTACTCCAAGGTTACAGGGTTTAAAAGTCAGTGCTGTTTTAGGACAAAATGGGTAGTAATTCTCATAATTCAAAGACATGGTGTAAAATTTTCAAAGTTGTTAGTAATTTAAAACATTCTATGAGGTTATTTTAGTCAAAAGTGTGTTCATAGTTTTCACATACCACCTAAAACCCAATATCATAGTCAGAAGTCTCAAATAATACAGAAATGAGTGATGTGTGGCTCAGTGCCTGTAGCTCAAGTGGCCAAGGTGCCAGTCACATACACCACAGCTGGCACATTCGAATCCAGCCCAGACCTGCTAAACAACAGTGACAACTATAACCTATAACCAAAAAATAGCCGGGCATTGTGGCAGGCACCTATAGTCCCAGCTACTTGGGAGGCTGAGGCAAGAGAATCGCTTAAGCTCAAGAGTTTGAGTTTGTTGTGAGCTATGACACCATGTCACTCTACCAAGGGCAACATAATGAGACTCTGAAAAAGAAAAAACAAAGCCTCATAATCAAGTGGTAATTTATAGTAAATTTGACCCTCTTTCATATTTAACATTTATTTGATTCTGAAAGATCTTAAATGCACACCCAGAGAAACAGATTAAGAAACAAAAACATTTCACTTTTGTCAAAAGATGCTGATAAAAAATTAAAAAATAATAATAATAGAAGAAACAAAAAAACAACAAGACCCAGCAGAGTGAGATAGAAAGAGTGAAGTAGCAGCTACGGATGGGAGAGCCTCCTAAAACCTGCTCCCCTCTTGAGGTACTTTTTCCTCTTAAACTTAGTGGCTATGTATCCCTCTCACTCACTGCCTCCTAAGTAGTGCAGAGAATTTCTTGTAGTCATTTCAGTTCCCTGTCCAAAAACATAAGTTCTTGGATTTTAGTCAAGAATGCTGTTTAAATAAATACATTTGAGGTTGCTGTGAGCTATAATGATGCCATGGTACTCAACCCAGGGTGACAGAGTAAGACTCTGCTTCAGAATAAATAAATACATTTTACTGTCTTCAGAGTCTCATGACCCCTCTCCCCAATAATAATAAACAGTATTATTTACAGGTGCTTTTGTTATTTGTTGTTTTTAAACCAAACAGGTTGACCCACTCACTCCAGCGGAGTTAGGAATTAGATTCTGATCACAACCTGTCAAGAGGCCAGCTGACCCCAGCTGAAGATGCCCTTAGGGCATTTGTGCTGCCATTCAGCCCTGGCTGCTCTTTCATTGGGAGCATAAGAAAAATGAGACTCATCTGAAGTTGTCAAGTGAGGCAGCCATGGGGTCTGGACCTGGTCCCACATCTTCAGGCCCCCAGCTTGTGTCCTCTCTTTTTCTTTCATCATGTTCTTGTCATCTCCAATTCTGACACTGACCTGGTGGGGGCTCAAAAGTAAGTGGTCCTTCCCACTGCTCACCCATAGTCAAGCCCTGACTTGCTCTGACAGCAATCTTTAGATGGGGATTCAGCATGTAAGAGAATAGGGAAAGTGCTCTTCCTGTCCGGGCCAGAACTCGGAGGTCAATACAATAGCGTTCAGTTACCTTCTTTTCCAGTAGTGGGACTAGTGGGGGCTTCTGTGTCCTAAGTCCTGGGCTTAGTTTCTGGAGGATGTGAAGGGATGGATCCCCTGCTGCCTTCCCTATGATCCCTATGTGGGGAAAGAGCATGCCTGCCTAGGCCAATTGACTTCCTGTTTGCCACCATGCTGTTCACCATGGAATTCTGCTACCAAAGTAGATTTCTGACTCTGCTTATCACTGTGTGCCCAGTGCTTTGAGCAGGACCTGAATTTTCAGTATAGTTTTGATAAATTAATGACTAAATGGATTTTCAGAATGGAAAGTAGGGACTGATAGAACATTTGACCTAAAGGGAGGAGGCCTGAATCTGGACTTGGGACCAGGAGTACCTGTCATCATTTTTATTTTTTTAATTTAATTTTTAATTAAAATCATAACTATGCATTTATGGGGTATAGTGTGATGATATCAAACTGATTAACATCCATCACTTCACTTTTTTATGATAAAACATTTAAAATTTACTGTTAGTTATTTTGAAATATACCCCTTGGCATTGTGCACATTAGGTGAAATTCCTTGTAATACCCTCCCTCCCACCAGTCGCTCTCCCCTTCCATTCCCCTCTCCTTCCTCACCACTCCCCCTTTCTAGACTAAATTTGTGTCTAATTTGTATATTGGTTTCATAATAACATTGAGTACATTGGATACTTTCTTTTTCCATTCTTGAGATACTTGACTAAGAAGAATGTCTTCCAACTCCATCCAGGTAAACATAAAAGATGTAAAGTCTCCATCTTTTTATGGCTGAATAGTATTCTACAATATACATATCACAATTTGTTAATCCATTCGTGGGTTGATGGGCATTTGAGTTGCTTCCAGGACTTGGCAATTATGAATTGGGCTGTCATTGTTTTTAGTTGAGGTATGACTAACAGCCAAATGCACAACTTAGTGAGCAGGTGCCTTATGTTGCTGTCACCCATCTCACTCTGCCAGCTGCTTCCTGATAGCCACTATGATCCATTGGTTTTGCCAGTCCTGGAATTTCACAGGGGCCTCCATCCCTGTGTTTGAAGAGATGTGTCTCAAGTTGTCTGTGACCACCGTGGGCACCCCTCATGCACAGTGACTTGCTAGAGAGAGGCTGTCTGGAAATAAAGTGGGGTGTTTGTTTCTTGTCACCCTGGAAATGATTCACCTTCTTGCTACACTGATGCTTTGGCAGACCCCCAGGCTGCTGTGGAGGCAGCTTCCCCTTTGAACAAACAGACTGTGGTGGCAATTTTTGCCACTCACACTCTACACTTATAGCCTTTGAGCCCACTTCACTGGTTGGTAAGACAAAGTGTTCTGTATCTGTCATTAGTGTGTTTTCCCTTTTCTCACCCTTTCACCCTGGAGGCAAGAGTATGCAGTTCATTAGTGTTGGATTTTTCAAGCCAGTAAACCTGTGTCTGCAGAATTTCACATTACCAGGGGGCCCCTTGGTCTTTAATTCTTTGTTTTGAATTAACGTGTATTAACCTTCCTGGTGCTTCCCTTGAAGCCCAGTGTGTGGGGGGAAGGGGCTAGGGTAGTGCTTTATCATAGGAGGAAGGGTGCCAGGGTCTGAGAAAGGGATGACTCTGATGTGAGCCAGAGGGTATGAGTGTGCTGGGGCAGACGGGGTGAGTCACGGAATGAGGGTTGCAAGCACAGCAGTAAAGGTGGTAGCAAGTGTTAACGTTGCTGGGTAGGGAGATGGCAGGAAGGCCTGCCCAAGAGGGTGCTTGCAGGTGTTGATAGCCTGTTGGGGAAGCTTGTGCAGAAGAGAAGACTGAAGATGTTAGAGGAGGAGGTGCTGTACTGGTGGGGGGACGGCTGAGGAGCTGGGCTGGGGTGACCTTTTGGAAGTAGCTATCTCATGTCATCTTTGTGTCCCAGATAAGAAGCTGAAGCACATGGTGGGAGAGCTGTCCCTGTGACTGTCTGAGACCTTGCAGGGTGTGGGAGCAGGTTGAGGACACAGCATGCAGAGTGCAGGGAGAGGGCTGGAGGGCAGGGTAGGGTAGCATGGCTGTGGCCAGCTGAACACCACAAGTCTGTACCTCTCAAGCTATTAAGAGAACAAGCTGGTTTTCCCAGTTAAGTATGGCTCATGTGGTAACTCGAAGCAGCACCTTTGAGGAAGGGGGAGGCCCTTGTGGGCTCAGGATGTCAGGGTGGGGTCTGTACAAGAGAAAAATCTCTAGGAAATAGGGTTGTTTCTGGCTTTCTTACCAGGGTGCGAGTGGAGTGCCCCTGTAGGCATGGCGATGATGCCAGGAAAGCCTCTTGGAAACTAACACAACCCATTCTATGTCCCCCAGATTTTGAGTTCCCCAGTATTTGGCAGTAGCAGGGGGACAGCAAATGTACCTGTAGCAGTTGAGGATGTTATGGCCCTGCTTGTTGTAATAGAACAACAGGGCCCTGTGCCTTTTTAGGAAAATGTACTGAAAAGTAGCCTGGGCATCTGTGACCTTGATGCCCCCACTTCTCTGGCAAGGCCAGGATACCTGTTCCATTTGGACAATTTGAGAGCACCTGTCCCACAGGGCCTTTGCTGGGTCCTTGTCTCAGAATACTCATCCCTGTGTCCTACAGGTGCCTTGTGACGGCTACTTAGTGGAAGGTTCTGGATAAGCTAGTGAGTAAGGAGTCCCAGCCAGTACCAGGACTTTGTTCACACAGGTTGCACATGCAGCTGTCCAGCAGTGAGCCAGGGGTCGGCCACTCTGAGCCCTTAGTCACTCCAACCTTCTACATCTCAGTTTCCTCATCTGGGGCAAAAGCGTACACCAGGGCTGCCTTTGGGCCTGGAAAGTTTTTGTCAAAGTCCAATGTCCTGTGTCAGGGATGGGTTCAGAAGTGGACACCATGGGAACATTCTTTGGCTCTGCCATTTCTTGAGCCACCACACACCTCTGGGGGTGACTTATAAGGTGGTTTTGCATCAGAGCCAGCTGTCACTACATCTGAGGAGCTGGGAAGTGGGTGTCCATGTGCTACAGTGCCTAGTGCTACCAACAGAAAGGGTCAGGCCCCACCCTGACAGATGGCACAGGCACCCCATC
This sequence comes from Otolemur garnettii, assembly GCF_000181295.1. Lineage (NCBI taxonomy): Eukaryota > Metazoa > Chordata > Mammalia > Primates > Galagidae > Otolemur > Otolemur garnettii. The sequence goes on from NW_003852439.1 coordinate 9,911,523, forward strand.
ACCAGACCTGGATTGGCAGGATCTCCAGAGCAGACCATGTGTGCCTCAACTTCTCATATACAGATGCTTGAGGTTGCTGTCCTCAGGGGCACAGAGCCAAGCAGCTGAGTGACAGTAGCCGTTCTCGTAGACGTTCAGGCTTCTAGACCCCAGAGGTAAAACTGCTTAGGGGGGGCTTGGTGCCCATAGTTCAATGGTTAAGGCATCAGCCACCTATACCAAGGGAGGCCAGTTCAAACCCATTTGGGCCTGCTAAACAACAATGACAACTGCAACAAAAAAAGAGCCGGGCATTGTGGCAGGTACCTGTATTCCCAGCTACTTGGGAGGCTGAGGTAAGAGAATAACTTAAGCCCAAGAGTTTGAGGTTGCTGTGAGCTGTGACACCCTGGCACTCTACTGAGGGCGACAAAATAAGACTCTGTCTCAAAAACAGACAAACAGAAAAACTGCTTAGAGTCCCCACTTCATCACAAGTTTTCCCTTCAGCCAGCTTCATCTCCTCCCACAGCTGGGCACAGGGTGGCCCTTTGTAGCCAGCCCCTCTCCTCTCCCCTAGGCCTCTGTGACCCTGGGCACAGATGGTGGGTGGGCAGAGAGTAGCTTTCTGGCTACCAACTCTGCCTTTGGGTCATCTGCGCTGCTGGATTAGCACAAACCCCCAGCTCTAAGGTGAAGCTGGTAGGCCACAGCACCAGCGGAACACATGATTCCCCCTCATTTCTTTCCCCAGTGGCAGACCTGCTGGCCAGCCTCATGGTCCCAGATGCTCCCTCCCACGCACCACCTGCCTCTTCTCTGCCATCTGTTAGTTGGACTGGGACAGATCAGACCCTGCCATGTGCTGGGTTTTTCTCTTTGTTAAATATGACATGTTTCTATTTTTAAATCGAGATGTCTAAAGAACTGGCCTTTGGAAACATGGAAGTATTTTTAGTAGAGATGCACGAATCCAAACGTGGTTGTATGTCTTGGAGCCCAGTGTTTTTCTTCAGAGTTGAACTGGGCACAAATGATGTCCCTGTGGTCAAGAGCTTTGTCCCAAGGATACTGGGGTCAAGGGGGGGGATACATGTAATCCCATGACATAAGAGATACAAATTTATTATAGATCTCTCCTTTCACTATCAAGGCATAATATAGAGTTGGGGGGGTTTTTTGGTTTTTTTTTTTTTTTTTTGGAGACAGTCTTCACTCTGTGGCCCTGGCTAGTTTGCCGTGGCATCAGCCTAGCTAGCTCACAGCAAGCTCAAACTCCTGGCTCAAGCAATCCTCCTGCCTTAGCCTCAAGAGTAAGTAGGACCACAGGCACCCACCACAATGCCAGGCTTATTTTTCTGTTTATAGTGGAGATAGGTTCTCACTCTTGCTCAAGCTGGTCTCAAATTCTTAAACTCAAGGAATCCTCCCGCCTTGACCTCCCAAAGTACTAGGATTATAGGAGTGAGCCACCATGCCTGGCCAATACAGAGTTTTTTAAAATCAACTTTACCAGGCTGGGCATGGTGACTCACACCTGTAATCCTAGCACTTTGGGAGGCCGAGGTGGGTGGATTGCTTGAGCTCACGAGTTTGAGACCAGCCTGAGCAAAAGCGAGACCCCTAACTCTACTAAAAATAAAAAACTAAGGCAAGAGGATCACTTGAGCCCAAGAGTTGGAGGTTGTTATGAGCTATGACGCCATGGCACTCTAACCAGGGCGACAGCTGGAGACTCTGTCTCAAAAATAAATAAGATAAAATCAACTTTACCAAAGCTTAATATACACACACACCATAGAATGTACCCATTTTAAGTGTACAGTTCAGTGAGGGTTTTTTTCTTGAGACAGTCTCACTTTGTCACCTCTGGTAGAATGCCGTGGTGTTATAGCTCACAACCTCTTGAGCTGAAGTAATTCTCGTGCCTCAGCCTCCCAAGTAGCTGGTACTATAAGTGCCTGCCACAATGCCCAGCTATTTTTAGAGATGGGGTCTCTATCTAGCTCATGTTGGTCTCAAATTCATGAGCTCAGCCAATCCACCTGCCTTGGCCTCCCAGAGTGCTGGAATTACAGGTGTGAGCCACCACGGCTTACCCAAGATATGGAACATTTTCATCCCCTTAGGAAGTCACCCCCCTACTCCCAGCCTCCAGTCAGTGCCCTGCCCCAGGCAGCCATAGAGGTAAAGCCATGCTAACCTTGCCTCCTGTGCCCTAGCAGCTCCCAGCTCTCTGGAGGATATACCTCTGGTCCCCCAAGCCCTGGTTCTACCACTGGTCTGACCTGTTGATTTTGCTCATCCTGTTCACTCTGGTGAAGGCAGAGCAGTGATGTCTTATTCAAGTGAGGCAGCCCCATGGGAGCTCAGAAACCAGGGGGCTCAGCCTATGGGGCATCTGGAGCTCTGCTCAGGTCTACAAAGCAGACAGGCATTTTGCCCCCTGCTGGCCCCCTACAGCTTGTAGTAGGCAGTAGGCAGCAGTGTGTGGTAGCCCCTGTCTCAGGAGTCATCTCTGGAAAGGGCAAATTGAGGAACTGGCCTCTGCCTTGGCTTGGAATGGTTTAGGGCGACTCCCCAGAGGCTCAAGGTTTGGATAAGGGCTTCCTAGGATACATTTTATTGGTCCTGAAGGGAAAGGGAGAGAAACTGCCCTTAGCTGCCTCCTATAAACAGTGCCCTGTCCTCAAGAGACACACCTGGTATCTTCTCACTCTTTTGAGACCCCAGTGGGGTTTGAGGGCTGGCTAACTTGTGTCCCAAGTGGTATCTTCCCTCCAGCCTGATAAACACTAAACCAGGTACTGTGGGATGCAAAGTGTAATTCAGTGTGCAGTGATGCACACCAGAGACTCGCTGTCCTCAGCAACAAAATGTCCAGCAGCTGACGGTGGTACTGTCAGGGGCTCTCTAGAGCTTTTGGTGTAGGACGACACAGGCATCCTACAGGTGATTCAGTCACCTGGAAGGATGATTCAGTCACCTGGAAAGCCTTCCACCCTTATCTGAAATCCAGTCTCCCTGGAGATTGGAAGTTTGTTAGGTTGATGGCTTTAATTAGACGCATTTTCTTTCTTCTTTTTCTTTTTTTTTTTTTTGAGGCCGAGTCTCACTATGTTGCCCTTGGTAGAGTGCTGTGGCGTCACAGCTCACAGCAACCTCAAACTCAAACTCTTGGGCTTAAGCGATTCTCTTGCCTCAGCCTCCCAAGTAGGTGGGACTACAGACGCCCACCACAATGCCCGGCTATTTTTCAGTTGGAGTTTTCACTGTTTGGCAGGTCCTGATTGGATTCAAACCCGCCAGCTCTGGTGTATGTGGCTGGTGCCTTAGCTGCTTGAGCTACCGGCACTGAGCCAATTAGACCTATTTTCTAACATCTATTTTATGTTCCCATTACCCAGATTCAGCTATTAACATTTTGATACTTTTACTCCAACTAAACTAAATTCCAGAACATTCTGTCATTTTCCCCCTGCATATCCTGTGCACATCTAAAACGTGGACATTTTTATATATAACCTCAATGCCATTTTCACTACCTGACAAAATTAACACCTTCATTTGTCACTTTTAGTTTTTGTTGTATGTTTTGCCAGATGACTATTTTTAAAAGTATCTGAGGTAAACAGTACCTGGATTGAGAACCCTGGGTGCTGAGGGGTAAGGAGGTTAAGCCTAGAGAGAAGCTTCTTTCTCCCCCAGCAATGGCTCCCCCAGTGATAGACCGGGAACTTAGAGACACAAGTTAGGAATCAGAGCCAAGCTGCCCAGATGTCAGCATTAGCCCTGTTGTGGGTCAAGGTGACATCCCTGGAAGTGGCTGGATAGGGCTGGGTCTTGGGTATGAGCACTTTCTCTTTGCTGAGCACTCACTCTCTTGGCACGTCCTTTGAGGAGGTGGCCACCTCCATTTACAAAGGAGGTTAGAGGGCTTGATTAGTTAAGACTGAGCCAGAGAAGAGGCCAGACTCAGTGTCCAGATCCCTTCCCGTTTTCACTGGATGAAGTGTTCCTGTGCAGTGGGGGTTGTGTAGAAACCTCAAGAAAGCTGTACCTTGGACCACTTTGGGTACCTCCCACTGTGGTATCTAAGGCACAGGAGGTCACAGAGGCTGGGCTTGTCACTCTGGCAAAGTAACGACTGCCAAATCTCGAGATGGAAAGAAAGTCTTTAGGCAATCAGTGATCCTGGGGAGCCCAGGGGCTTGTCTCCCTGCCTTGCATCTGCTTCCTGGCAGCATCTACCTGGTAGTTAATAGCCTTTCATGATTCTTGCTTGACTTGGTTATTTCATTGGTAGTTCCAAAATGGTGACTCATTATTTCAGCTTTTAATTAGCTGTCATTCTTCTGTTAAAAAAAGAACTTTTCCTCAACCATTGAGGATGAATACAATTCCTCCTAAAAAAGGCAGGGTAAATGTATAATCCTTTTCCTCTTGATGACCAGTTTTCAACTTAAATAAAAAAGGCCCCTTCCTCCCTCCCTCCCTCCTTTCCTTCCCTCCTTTCCTTCCCTCCTTTCCTTCCTTCCTTCCTCCCTCCCTCCTTCCCTCCTAGCCCAGACTGAAAATAAATACGTACACACACTCTTTCCTGTTAAGAGTCTTTGGCAACTTATGACCCCTGATTTGAACTTTGTTGTCTTTGAATGTCTCACCCATGAGTCTTCACCTGCTGAGTAGGGAAGAAGGAATCAGGTATGAGCCATCTGCACAGACACAGCCTCTGGTGTCAAAGTCAGCACCACTTTCCCTGGAAATCCAGCCACTTGCTGGTGCTGACCCCCAGGCTGCCTCACTGGGGAATGAGGCATGGGGCTACAGCACCAATCATTGTCTTTGGCAGTCACCAAGCCTGGAATTAAGAGAGTCAGGCTGGCCAGAGTCCTTGTGCTTTTTGAAGTAAGAGGAACTGCTGTCTTAAGCCGTGACACCAGCCAGCGAGTCGCCAGGGACAGCTCAGATGGGGGTGGAGAGGAGAGAACCAGATGGTGGCAGGGCTTCCCTCAGTAGCTGGACTGAGCAGTGAGGGGCCTGAGTACCTGTCCTGTCCCCACCCCTGGAACCTCAGTCTCCTCATTTGTAGAGTGGGGCAGAAGTCTCCCTACAGTGACAGGAGTTACCACACCCACAGGTCATACTCTGCTCTTCTATCTTACCTGCCTCACAAGGTGAGTGTGAGGGTGACACTGCTTCCCTCTCTGTGCAGGTGTGAATGACAGAGGTGGTGCCATCCAGCGCCCTCAGCGAGGTTAGCTTGCGCCTCCTCTGCCACGATGACATAGACACTGTGAAGCATCTGTGCGGCGACTGGTTCCCCATCGAGTAAGTGGAGCAGCACCTGTGTAACCACAGTAGACCACAGGGTCAGGGGAGTCAGACAATCGGCAGGTGCTGATGCTGGGAGAGGCCTTTGGGACCCTAGGGCTATACTGCAAAGCCAAGGATAGGCATAGAGGAGTCCGAGTGGGGTGTCTTCCCTAGTTGCCCAGCACATTGTAGACCCCAGGCCTCTGTTCCTCTCTTGTCTGTTCCTGGCCCTTTTCACATCACCATGTCCCCATGTGAAGAGCTCCCCGGAAGGGCTCTTTTGGGAAACTTGAGTTACATAGATGTTCAGTGCCATGCTGTTTATTTATAACTCAGAAAACTGAATTATAATGAAGACTCAAAAAAAACCCAAAACAAATAAGAAAATAAAGATCCTGCCAACCACCAGTATTTCCATGGGTATTAACCTTATGCTGTTGGCAGGAAGGCTGGGGACAGGGACCTCTCCAGTATGTCTGTAGAAGTACAAACTGTCACAGCCTGCTGTGTATAGGCACTGGCAGGAGCTTTACAAGTTAAGAAACTTCTGCAGCCCAGCAGTCCTCCTGCTGAAAACTAATCCAGAAACAGAAACTTGCCAGTGTGTTCATAGATAAGACCTTGCCAGATGGAGCCACACTGGTCCATGGGCCTCTGTGCCTCCCGAGGTGACCAGCCTGCCTGCCTCTCCTCATAGCTTTGTGGGCTTGAGGCCTTGAGTTCCCAAGATGTGACATGAACTGTCATCTCACTGGACTGTGAGGTGACAAAACAAAACCCACATGCCCATAAAACCCCAACGCCTCTGTCTTCCTGCCCATCTGTCTGGGGATGTGGCTGGATCTGCCTGTTGACCTCAACACCCGATGTTCTCTTCCCTGTTCCCCTTGAGGGGTCTTGGCCTTTGTTCTTCATGAGCAGCTCTGGCCACACATTGCCCTTAAGAGCAGACCCCTTCCTGTCCTGCCACTCATCTGTGAACCTGGCTCTTCTTCACCACCTCATAGTCTTCGGTGTTAAAAATTCTCACAGAATTCTTATGGGCTACCAGGGGCTCTTAACTTTCCTGACTGAGGAATGAGCCATGTTCCACTGACCCTATGTGAATTATTCTCATGTAATCAAACATTGAAGTTTTTTCCCCCTCTCATATTTTATGTCTGGTAAAATTATTTTTCCCATCAGAAATTCTCAGTTCTATCTGGACATACCACTGTTTTAAAAAGATAACTGTGGGGTGTCGCCTGTTGCTATAGGGCACTGGCCCCATATGCCGAAAGTGGCGGGTTCAAACCCAGCCCCGACCAAAAACTGCCAAAAAAAAAAAAGATAACTGTGACAGGTAGAGAGTAAGTGTTGGACAAACTACTTATCAGCCCCAGAGCAACGAGCAGAAGCAGCCTGGAGCCCCCCATGATTCTAATAGCCAAAGCATAGCATTAGTTGGAGTAGACCTTTGGGAAGTTCACCTGCCTGTGTTCTCTCCCTCAGGTACCCAGACTCATGGTATCGTGATATCACATCCAACAAGAAGTTCTTTTCCCTTGCTGCAACCTACAGAGGCGCCATTGTGGGAATGATAGTAGCGGAAATTAAAAACAGGACCAAGATACATAAAGAGGTACGTGTGTGTGGCAGTCACTGCTGCTGCACAGGAATGAAGGGGCTTGTGATGCAATCGGGCCTGCTTCAGCCCTTTGTCTAAGGAGCTTATGACCTGAGGAGTCCAGAGCAGCAAGTGAGACTCATCCCCAGCTCATCTTTTTGTATGTGCATCAATTGTAACACACATGCTTTTATTCACATGTGAAGTTACAAGGCCTAGTAACTACATCATTCTGAAGTGGGGATGAGCATAGATGATACATTGAGAATAGGCACAGTTGTAATGTGATACAAAAATATCCTTAATTTATATTGGTGGTAGTGTCATAGAAACTGCTAATACCGCTTTGGTTTGTGGAAGGGAATGCTAGGTTTTATTTAGAGGTTAGTGAACCTCTGTAGGGAGGTGGGGTGACTCTTGTTGCTGCACATGTCCCTTCAGTGTAGTAGCTGAGAAGTTGGCATGTAGACCTCCTGGGCTGGGCTCTGCAGTTAGCCTGTGTGCCTTGAATGTTAACCTGATTTTATCTTTGACTTTTCCTTTAGGATGGAGATATTCTAGCCTCCAACTTCTCTGTTGACACACAAGTTGCGTACATTCTGAGTCTGGGAGTAGTGAAAGAATTCAGGAAGCATGGCATAGGTAAGGGTCAGCAGAGCTCATGGTTTGGTACACCCAGCCCCATCCACCCAACCCAGCCTAGCCCAGCCATTTCCCTCATCGTGACAACTCTGGCTCAAGGATGTCTCTAAGTCTCTTCCTTCATCCTCATCAGACCTTCTCCCTCTGTCCTCAGCCGGACTGTCTGCAGTAGCCTCCTTTTCAAATCTGACATGATCAGATTAACACCAGTTCCCAGGCTGCCCTCTCGAAGGAACAAGCCCATCACCCCTCCTGCTACCATGTGTACAACTTATGTCTGTTGACTGGGGTTCTTGGTTCAGAGTAGGAACCATAAACATAAAGGAAGAAGAAATACTCAGCACAACTTATTGCCCATGTCATCAAATTCCTATCCCACTGGGCCACACAGCCAGAGAGTAGCAGAGTCTTTTTTTTTTTTTTGTAAGACAGAGTCTCACTCTGTCACCCAGGGTAAAGTACCATGGCATCATCATAGCTCACAGCAACCTCAGTCTTTTGGGCTCAAGTGATCCTCTTACCTCCACTTCCCAAGTAACTGGGACTACAGGCACCTGCCACAACACCCAGCTAACTTTTCTATTTTTAGTACATGTGGGAGTCCCACTCTTGCTCAGGCTGGTCTTGAATGCCTGGGATCAAGCAATTTACCCATCTAGCTCTCCCAAAGTGCTAGGATTACAACATGAACCGCCATGCCTGGCCAGAGTCTTAATTTTTAACCCAGGTCTATTCCATGTTTTCTTGGGCTCAAGTTCACCCTTTTTGTTACCTAGAAATGAGTCTTCGCTGAAGGTGGAGGGCTGTGGCTGACACATTCCATCTAGCAATGAGATTCTCTGGGCTTTGACAGTGGGTGGTGAGAGGAGACTGATCTCTGACAACAGAGGATAGACTCTTAGGAGGCTCCTATGAAGGTTCTGTTCATATCCACATCGTCCTTCCTCCTGCCCTGACTGCATAACCTTCCCCTCTTTCCCCCAAGGTTCCCTCTTACTTGAAAGTTTAAAGGATCACATATCAACCACTGCCCAGGACCACTGCAAAGCCATTTACCTGCATGTCCTCACCACCAACAATACAGCAATAAACTTCTACGAGAACAGAGACTTTAAACAGCATCACTATCTCCCCTATTACTATTCCATCCGAGGGGTACTCAAAGATGGCTTCACCTACGTCCTCTACATCAATGGCGGCCACCCTCCCTGGACAATTTTATATCCTTTCCTTCTGGGTGTGTGGGACTATGACTTCTTAGCTGTAAGGGTGACAGAGCCAGTGAGCTAGTTGGAGCTGTGGTCATCCTCAAGTGATGTTCAAACAGCCAAACTAGTGGATGCTCTTTTCCCCATCCAGATCGTGTTGTGGGTAAATCTGGTTGCACACACTAAGAAAGCAGATATTCTTTGGCACTCACTGTTCCCCAAAGTTTAGCCTGGCATGAGGCCCCCTCTTGTCCCAAGATCCACTCATCCATCTGTTCATTCAACAAATACTGGGGATAACAATGTACAAAGCAGGCAAAAGCCTTGCCCTTGTCGAGCCTGTATGCTAGAAAAGGGGAAGACAAGTGAGGTAAGGGTTTTTTAGTGTTTTTGAACACATGAGTTGTAACTATCCTTATTGGTGTATGATCAAAGGCAGCCCTCACCTCTTCCTTCCTCCTTACCTCTGGCCCTTGACAGGTAGGAAGGATGCCAGGAAACGTCATAATAGTCACAGAGAGTATGGCCCCAGAAATGCTGTTGTGTGCATATTTTCAAATGAATGAATTTAGGATTTATTCATTTCATAGGGAAATAAACAGGGAAGAAAGAGGGGACCCCAAACCTGACAGGCCTCCTAGCTCACATATAGGCAGGCCCTGGTAGGAGTCCAGGGGATCAGAGCAATTGATCCTTGTTAGAGGGACAGGGCTGTCTGTTCCTTCTGTTGCCCTGAGGGTTGAGTCTGAGGAGAACCAGAAATACTTGCTTTTCTGCTAGACCCCTCCCCCACTCCCTGTCCATCCCTTGGTTCAGGTGTCCCACATGCCTGGGGCCTCAACCAGGAGGTCCTCCTGTTTCTAGGTCCCACCCTTTATGATTTTGTGCACTGAGGGCCCCTCCACCTAATTAGCCTTTCCTGCGCTTTGCTGAGACTTAGTGGGTTCTCAGCCTCCCTTACCGTGGCATGCTGTCTGTACTATCTATAGTCCTATAGATCGTCATGCTGGCCCCAGCTGACCATGTGCCCAGGAGAGTATGGGCAGGTGAGGGCAACTGAGTCTTCCTTAACAGAGCCCCACGGACTACATCCAGCACCTGGGCTCTGCACTAGCCAGCCTGAGCCCCTGCTCCATCCCGCACAGGGTCTACCGCCAGGCCCACAGCCTGCTCTGCAGCTTCCTGCCATGGTCGGGCATTTCTACCAAAGGTGGCATCGAGTACAGCCGGACCATGTGATACCAGCCGGGCAGCCTCCTCCAGGGCCTGTCCCTCATCACCCTGAAGAGCCTGCCTTCCCATTCATCTGACCCTTGCTGTCCTCCACAAGGAGCTAGTGGCCACCTGCCGGGCCCGTTGGCCTGCCCCAGCTGCAGGCCCGGTGCTACATGGGCTCGGGAGCAGTGTCGTGGGCTCATTCAAGGTGCGTCCAGTCTCCAACAGGTATGCCAGTGCAGACATAGGGCATGGGAGCCTGGCACTTCCAACCACAAAAAACACAGCCCCAGACAGGCACCTGCTGAGCAGGAGGTTGGAAAGCCAAGGGCGGGGTAGTTTCTGACTGACTGGAAACTTCATGAAGGAAAGCAGGTGGCCAAAGACGCCTTGAGCTTATGGCCAGATAACGTTTTCATTTCTGGAGCTGCTGTTTTATGTTAAAATACTGCAATCTCATTTTCCTCTTCAAAAATAGGAAATACAAAAAGATCGAGTCCCTCCTATCTCTGTCCCCTAGTTGTTCAAGTTCCCATGGCAAGAGGTGCCCAGTACACCTGCATCTTGGGTGTGCTTCCAGAACTGTTCCACTGCTGCCATCTCCTCTGCACACATCATTCTCAAACCGAAGCTTCATGTCAGCTTCCCTTGGTGGTCAGCTTGTACGTGAGTGCTCTGCTCAGACACGGCCACTTTTGGTCACCACGAGTACCCCAGGGAGCAGGTCTCTCCCAGGTCTTGGAACTTCAGAGCTGGACAGGGCCAAGGAGCCTCCAGAGCCTGCCTTTTTGTGTACTAGCACAACCCAGAAGACTTGGTGACTTGGACCAAAGCCACACAGCAAGCTCCATGACCACTTGAGTTTGGCATCATTGGTGCCTTTATTCTGGGACCCACAGGAGCCCGTGGGCCTGGAGGAGGCTTGTACTTGGGGAACCTAGGCCCAGCTGTGCTCATAGGCAGGATGGCACAGGTAGAGGGAGCTCCTCTGTCATGCCTTCACCCTGCCCTGATCTTCTCTTTCCCACAGGCTCTCTGGCTCTCCTTCCTGCTTCTGGAAACTTCTGCCCTCCACCTCTTCCTGGCACCCTGGTCCTGCCTCTGTGTGCATGCACCATCTTCATGGGTGGCTCGGGTATGGCTGTGGTCACTGGAAAAAGGCCTCCCTAACCAGGCCACTCCCACTGCACTGCTCATTCCTTCAGCTCCTTCCTGCAAAGCTGTAGGGATCTTTCTGCAAAGAGGGAGGAACACAAATATTGTGGACATAGGAGCCTGAGAACAAGGGGGCACAATAAAGGGATTGCCAGGCCCCCATCCAGAATCAGTGCCATGAAGCCTAGAGGGTGGGGGGTGGTGCAGCCCCTCTATGAGGGGCTGGCAAGGGGAGGGCACAGTGGAGGAGGCTTTTCACAGGAGCAAAGAGCTCTGGAGCTCAGCTCCCCTGCACCAGTGGTCAGACTATGGGACAGTTCCCCCTCTGCAGCGCCTCCTGCTGTACATTTCCTGCTGCCCCAGGCCAATTGCCCTTCCCATTGGATCATGGAGTGCTCTACTCAGCTGATCTGCTGCTGGGAGCTGGGCTGAGGGACAGGTGCCACTGAAGCTCCAGGGGCCTCTCCCCAGCTCTCATCCTTTATGAGCTGCAGCTGCAAGGCCTGCCCAGAGACAGATAGGAGGAAGCTGAGCTCGAAGTCAGGATTCAAGGCTGCCATGGGTCTTGCAGAGCCTGGCCTTGGGATCAGGGGCAGTTACCTGCCTTGTAGGCCCTCAGAACAGAGAGGCTGTGTCAGTGCTGTGAAGTGTGCTTGCAGCAGTCATGCATCCATGCTTCTAGCATCCCCTCCACCTTACTACCCTAAAGCCACTTGCTGCCTGCCTTGCTCTCCAGAGCAGCTGGGAGTAGGGGTCAGTCACACCCAGTGTCACAAGAGCCATGGCAGAGGGTCCTAGCAGCACCACACTGTGCCAACCAGAGGAGAAAGAATAGGGGGAACAGCCTGGGCAGATGGGTCTCTGTCCTGAGTTCTTCCCTCCCCCAGAGTTTCCCCGCCCAGAGGTCTTAAGATTCTGGGACCAGCCCAGGGTGCTGTCTCCTATCCTCACAGCAGAGGGACAGGGTCCTCAAGATGAAGGTAAACCCTGGGCAGGAAACCATCCCCTCCCTTGAATGCTCACTGGTCTGAACTTCTGCTGTTGTTGGCTGCCTGCTGAGGGTCCACTGGGTGTCTTCTTTATTCTGAATCAATGGTGATCATGTGATTTTTATTTCTGCCCCATGGGGTATGGGAAGAGTCTTCTGAAAGGTTCTGCCTTGGACATCATAACTGAGCTCAGAGGCCTTGCCCTGCCCTCCAGTCACTGCAGTGTCCAGCCCAGTGTTGAACGATTGTAGTGTTTTGTCTCATTACAAATAAATAGACCTTAATTGGTCACATTCTGTTCCCAGCTTCTCCCTGGCTACACTTTGGACCTTGCCCCTGTGGATTCACCTTCTTTGCAGCAGTGGCTGGGAATGGCAGGGATCTGCTTGTCACTGGCAAATCCCAAGGATGGCTTCCAGCCAAATGGGCTGATTGTTTTGTGTCATTAACCCTGACAAAGACTGTGAACCTGAGGAAGAGATTGTAAAAAGTTGAAAGGCACAGCTGGGTTCCTTCTATTTAATGAAAGGGTCCTCAGCAGCTACCTGCCTGTCCAAGTGTCTCCCTGGCTCTGGGCCTTGAAAGGGGGGCCTGGTCCAGGTGGCAGCTCTATAGCTTTCTCTCTGAAGGCTCTATTCAGCCTCACAGTCAGTTGGAGAACCTGGGCCAGTGTAGCTAGCTGCAGGAGCCTAAGATGGGTGCTAGCCAAGCACAGGACTAGGTGGTTCCACCAGCCTGTCATTGAAATTCTGGACTCCTTGGAGGGAGCCAGCTATGTTGTCCCTGTTAGAAACAAGAGAACTGGCTTAGGAGGCTTTGTGGATAGTGACCCAAGCATCCAGCCCAGATCAGGACCTCCTGTAGCCTACATGTGCTGTTCCCTTTACATTGTTCACACATCTCTGACCTCTGGCAGCTGGGGGACATGCCAGGGACAGGGTCTGGGGCACCTGCTAAGTGGAGTCAGGGTAAGAACTGGCACCCAGAATGTCAGCAAGCTAGACACAGTGGACATTGTGTCTGAAGCCATGGGACTTGTGGAATGAAAGGAACCAGCCCAGCCTGGCCTGCAGCAGCACGTAAGTTCTTGGTTGCTCAGGAAAGGACCATGTTCTCCTTTGATGTTGGTTCAATGTCCCAATTAAGGGCTGTCTCCTTGGGGCCCTTGGTTGATTGTGTGACGAAATGTCAACTTGCCCAGGTGGGGTTCCAGCTGAAGCCCTGCTCTGAAGGCAGCCATGGCCTCCCTGCTTCAGTGAGGTCAGACAGGACCAGCTAGCCCCTGCTCTGGGCCTGCCTCTTGCCAAAGCCCCACTTTGGGCCTCCAGCCCCACTCCAGATCAGAAATTGCAGGCTCTTTGTGACTCCCACAAGGAGCAAGACACTGACACAGACTACAGACCAGCCCTCAAGGGGACCAGCTCTGCTCCAGCCTCACCCTGCAATAGAGGCCAGTCTCCTCTGTACCTATACACACTGCTCAAGAATCTGTTGCAGAGCCAGGGGCCTGGAGACTTCTCAGCAGCCCACACGAGGGGCCTTATGCCTCTAGGTCACTTGTCTCCTCAAGGACTAAGACTCTTGATTGCTCAGCTCCCAGCCCAGTGGGCATTCAGGGACTCGTAGGGTGAGGGGTGTGCCCCAGGGCTAGACAATGTCCATCTGCTTGGGCCGAGGGCGCTCCTCCACACTCATCTCCAGCATGCCATAGCTGTGGCTTTTCTGCTTGCCAACCTGTTGGAGTGCTTTTCAAGAAAGCTTTGTGAGACTCAACGCCTATACCTCAGCAGCTAGGGCGCCAGCCACTTATACCAGGGCTGGTAGGTTCAAACCCAGCCCCGGCCTGGCAAACAACAATGACAACTACAGCCAAAAAAGCCAGGCATTGTGGCAGGTGCCTACTTGGGAGGCTAAGGCAAGAGAATCACTTAAGCCCAAGAGTTTGAGGTTGCTGTGATGCCATGGCACTCTATTAAGGGCGACATAGACTGTCAAAAAATATATATATATATCTGGGAAGTTTTAGGGAGAAACTGAAGGTGGTTTAGAGCCAATTTTCTTTGTGGCCAACATGTGGGTGCAGCAGATGTCTTTCATGGGTTAAGACTGTGAGCTGTTTATCCAGCTGTGTAACAACCTGAAAATTTAGCAGCCTGAGCCACAGCCATCCTATCTGTTCACAGTTCTGCAGTTGGAACAGGAGTTAACAGGTAGAGTGTCTACTCTAGGTGGCATCAGCTGGAGGAGGCCAGCTGGGCTGAAGGATCTAAGTCCAAGATGGCCCTGCTCACAGGGCAGCTGGCAGCAAATGTGGCCATGGCCATGGCTCAGCTTGTTCCCTCCCTGGGGCCTCCTCTGCTAGGTGGTTTCCCACTGTACAGCAGTCTCAGGACATTCTGGTCACTGACCTCCCCTGAAAGCTGCCAGAAGACACCATTTCACTTCCACTTCTACTAGTAAAGCAAGACTCAGGGCAAGTCCCAATTCAACAAGGGGAAAGAACGTTGAAGGAGCAGAATACCAGGACATATGTGTGGCTCATCAGGGATCACCAGAGTGACCAGTAAACACAGCTTGCGTGTCCTAAAATCTGGGCAGTGGGGGCAATCTGTTCCTCTCTGAGCCTCACCTCTTCATTCAGAAGTAAGTAGATTAGGCTTCTGATGATCTCCAGGGACTTTGTATTGCCAGCTTCTGGGTGGTCTCACTTCTGCCCAGCATCCTCAGCTGGTGCCTAGGGCATGTGTCCCTCTGTGTTCCCTTAGTAACCTCCTTAATACCTGTCTTGAGTAGTGGGCCTTTGGCCTCTACATCCAGGGGAGAGTGTTGTGAGAGCAAGAGAAGGCAACTCATATGGGTGACTCAGGTGGGCCTATGGCCATCTGCATCCCTCCCACACCTGTCTGGTCACAGCATTCTTGGGGGTAGTGTCCAAATGCCTGCTATCACCTGGAGGCTGCTACAGCCTCAGGCTCCCACCACCCAGGGCCACACCCACATGCTTAAAACAATTTAAAAACCACCCAAAGATGGAAATCTCCCAGATCTGCTGTCCCAGGGTCCTAGGAGATGTCTAGGGTGGAGCCAATGTATAGGGAAAGGGAAGGGCATCAGCTGTCCTGGACACCATCACACATGGTCTGGCAGTAGCCCAAAGGAGGGGCAGTGCTCAGCCCTAGTGCCTGTTCCCCCCAAAACTGAGGCACAGTGCTGCAGAGCAAGGCTTCTCAACAGGAGGGATTGTGCCCCTAAGACAGTACTCAACCATCCTAATGCCGGGACCCTTTAATACAGTTCCTCATGTTGTGGTGACCCCCCCAACGGTAAAATTATTTTCGTTGCTACTTCATAACTGAAATTTTGCTACTGTTATGAATCGTAATGTAAATATCCGATATGCAGGATGTATTTAGGTGACCCCTGTGAAAGGGTCATTCAACCCCCAAAGGAGTCGAAACCAAAGGTTTCAGGAAACCAGTACTGACACCTAGCAGGTAGGAGCCAGAAATGCTGCTAAACATCTTCCAACACACAGGAAAGAATGGCTTGGTCTCCAAAGTTCGCCTGCAAGGCTGAGACACTGGGGTAGAGGAATCTCACGCCCTGAGGCCTGGAGCCAGGCCAGTGAGAGGAGAGGGCTGTGCTTGTCCTGCCTGGAGGGGCTGAGGTCCACAGAGCAGTGAACTCACACCCCCAGAGAGACAGCCTGGGCTCCAAGCCAACAGTTCTGCCTGGGCTACTCTCTTCCCTTAACTGCCTGGCCTTCCTTGGTCTGTCCCTAGTTCCGGGCCTTTTTTGTCCTTTTTGCCCCTTCGCCTAGACTGACACTCCTCACAAGGCATGTTGAAGCTCTGCCTACTCTTAAGATCCCAGGGTGGGAGTGCTGCAGACCCAGCCCTGGGGGCCACACAGGCTATTTTTCTGAACTGGCATGATGGCAGACAGACTGACAAGAAGGTGCAGGCCTTGGCTTTTATTGAGATTAGACCTGAGGGTTCCCAGGCCTCTCTGGAACAGATTCTCTGCTTGGCCCTGCCTCCCAGCATCAAGTGGCTGACTTGAGTTTGAGCAGGCTGCAAGGGCACAGCCATGCTTCTATTTCTTCTGTCCCTCCCTTGGGGCGTCGTCCTCCCTCCCCCCTCACACATCCCTAGGCTGGCACAGGCTCTGGTGCTACACAGCTGCCTGGGCCATCTCAGTGTGCAGGGGGGCCACTGTTGGGGGCTGAGCCATTCTGATTTGGACCAGCCTCCTTGGCCATCTTTCTCCTCCTGTCCCCACACCTGGCACTCAGGATCCCTACAGCCTCTCCAGGGCCCCAGAGCGGGTTTTCTTGCACAAGGGACACATGGCCTCTTCCGAGGCCCCCCAAGACCTTTTGGGCCTGAGCCCCAAGCCCTCAGGGGGACTGGGCTGGGAAGGGGCACCCTTGGCTGGGTCCATGCTGGAGCTGGAAGCTGAGGAAAAAGGAAAGAAAGAAGTCACAGGGAGGAAACCAAGGAAACACTGGCAGCCCTAGGGATTCCCTAGACCCTAATGTCCTTCAGAACAAGAGGGGCAGTAATTCCCTGAGAGAACTCTCAGCGGAGGGAGGAAGAAGGAAGTGAATGGTTCAGGATGGAAAAGACCCTCATCCAACCTGAACCCTTCATTTTACAAGTTGGAGAACGGGCCTAGTGAGGGAGAGACTTGTCCAAAGTCCTACATTGAATACAGACCTGGGACAGGAACCTAGAACCCAGAACCTCCCTTTACCTCACAGCCCCTTCCCTCAGCTGGCCTAGGTATGGGAGCAGATTTGTTAGGATAATGGCCTCCTGGAGCGTAATGTCACTGTGGGAGTGTCCTGGCCAAAAGTCTCCATAAGGCTCCCTCCCTAGGGGACTTGGAAAGGAAGAAAGGTCCATCTGAGCCCCTAACCCCCAGGATCTTACCGTCTATGCTCAGACCTGCCTCACCTGTGTTTCCCAGGCTGTCCCTGGGCAATTGGGCTTCCAGAAGGGCTGAGCAATGGCTGTTACCTGGGCCCAGAGTCCCCTGTGGCAAGTCCAGGGACCAGGGTGTGCCCTCAGGCTGTGGCAGGCAGCCTCCCGCCATGAGCCGGCCCAGCCAGTGACTCTCACACTGGCCTGCAGGCTGCATGTGACCTGGCAGGTAGAGAGCCAGGCCCCGGAGGTGGCGCAGCCGGAAGTTCTTGGGCTTGCTTCCCTGGGCACTGGGGCACTGCTGCTGCTGGGTCCCCAGTCCCCCCTCGTAGATGTTGGGAGGTGTGTCAGGGTGGCTGGGGTGTCCTTGGGCCCAGCTCACTGCATCTGCAGGGGGAGAGTGGGAGGGTGGTGGCCCGCTGGCCAAAGCAGCTATGATGGAGAACACAGCCGTATGATTCTGAGACCTACTCACATGGACATGGAGGGCTCTACCCCAGCCTGCCCAGCCTCGGCTTAGCTGTCTGTCACATAGTCTCAGTCCCCTGGCTCCCCACTGCGTGTGCCCAACATACTGCTCCTCTTCTCTCCCTTAATCATCAGGGAGGTCTTTGTTTTGAGACAGAGCCTCAAGCTGTCGCCCGGGGTAGAGTGCCATGGCATCACAGCTCACAGCAACTTCCAACTCCTGGGCTCAAGCGATTCTCCTGCCTCAGCCTCCCAAGTAGCTGGGACCACAGGCACCCGCCACAACGCCTGGCTATTTTTTGGTTGCAGCCGTCGTTGTTTGGCGGGTCCAGGCTGGATTCGAACCCACCAGCTCAGGTGTATGTGGCTGGCGCCTTAGCTGGTTGAGCCACAGGTGCCGAGCCTCAGGGAGGTCTCTGAAGCTTGGAACCTGGGTACCAAAATCCCTTTCAAAACGAAAGCACTCATTCCACCCCATTGTGGCCCCTACCCTAGAAAGAGTATTCTTATCCCAGTAGGGAAATTGCAGTCAGTTCAGGAGGAAGTGACCAGCCCAAGCTCACATAGCCTGGACCAGAGACCTGCCCTCTCAAGAATACATGTCCCTGAGGACACCCCAGTGACTTTGGGCCCAGAAGGGACAAGATGACATTGCTCCTCCTGCTATTCTTCCCTGCAGCCCAGCACCTTCTCTTATGCGAAGCTCAGAGAACGCACAGACCAAGGCTTCCATGGAGGGCCAGTGTGGTGAGGGAGGAGCGGCCAGGCCTCCTATGCAGCAGGGCCCTGTTCTCCCCTGCCTAGGGGGTGAGTTTGCAGGCTTCCCATGGCAACTGGCTTTTATGATGTCACAGGGAATACT
This sequence comes from Otolemur garnettii, assembly GCF_000181295.1. Classification (NCBI taxonomy): domain Eukaryota; kingdom Metazoa; phylum Chordata; class Mammalia; order Primates; family Galagidae; genus Otolemur; species Otolemur garnettii. The sequence continues at coordinate 9,929,888 of NW_003852439.1, forward strand.
CTCAGCTTGGGGGAGGATGATGCCTTGAGCAGGGGCAGGGTGAGAAGAGGGCACAAGAAGGGGCCACACCTCCAAGGGAGGTATTGGTCCCTCTGGTTTGGGACAGGCCACACAAAACTGACTCAATTCTGTCTGGAAGTCACTCTTTAGTGTGATCTCTCAGCTTCCACATCCATGGGTAGGCAATGAGTGTTTTGGGATACAGACCTGCTGAGACCTGGGTCAGTGCTTTCAAAATGCTACAAAGATATTTTAGGGTGACTTGTCAAGTCACTTAGCTTTTTTTTTTTTTTTTTTTTTTTTTAGAGACAG
>NW_003852439.1:9930219-9934758 GCF_000181295.1 Otolemur garnettii
GGCATCATAGTTCACAGCAACCTCCAGCTCTTGGGCTTAGGCGATTCTCTTGCCTAAGTAGCTGGAACTATAGGCACCCGCCACAACACCCGGCTATTTTTTGTTGCAGTTTTCAGGGCCGGTTCAAACCTGCCACCTCGGTATATGGGGGCCGGCACCCTACTCACTGAGCCAACTTTTTTAACTTCATTTTCCCGTAAGTCAGTTACTATGTATTATGTGGGTTACACCAACCATAAGGATGTTGGAGGAACTGGAATTCCATATACTGTTGGTGGGAAGGTACCATGGTACTACCACTTCGCAAAGCAATCTGGCAGTTAAACATTCAAACTGGTCTTGGTGGCTCACACCTGTAATCCTAGCACTCTAAGAGGCTGAGATAGGTAGATTGCTTGAGCTCAGGAATTTTGAGACTAGTCTGAGCAAGAATGAGACTCCATCTCTACTAAAAATAGAAAAAAACAGTTGGGCATTGTGGCAGGTACTTGTCATGCCAGCTACTCAGGATGCTGAGGATCAAGAGCATCTCTTGAGCCCAAAAGGTTGAGGTTGTTGTGAGCTATGACACTGGGTCTTTTTGGTTTTATTTTTTTGTTGTTGTTTGTTTGTTTGATTGATTTTTTTAGAGACAGAGTCTCACTTTGTTGCCCTCTGTAGAGTGCAGTGGCATCATAGCTCACAGCAACCTCCAGCTCTTGGGCTTAGGCAATTCTCTTGCCTCAGCCTCCCGAGTAGCTGGGACTACAGGTGTCCGCCACAATGCCCAGCTCTTTTTGTGTTGCAGTTTGGCCGGGGCGGGGTTCCAACTAGCCACCTTCAGTATATGGGGCCGGCACCCTACTCACTGAGCCACAGGCGCTGCCCAGAGCTATGACACTGTTAACTAACCCACAAGAGGGGTTCATTGTTGGCTCGTCACATAGGAAGTCAATTCTGAGACAAGGATTGTCAAGGAAGAAAGGATTTATTTCAGAAGATGAGTCAATTGGGCAGAGGAGGCACAGGCTACCTCAAATTCACCTCCCAGATTAGCAAGATTAAGGGGTTTTTATGGAGGTAAAAATGAATAACGCATAGAAGGTTTTTATGGAGGTAAAAATGAATAATGCATAGAATAATGAAAAAAAATCCTAGTAGAGCTAATAGCCTAGTAGAGCTTTATTATATCAAATGAAGTTCAGAAACATCTCACGATATAAAATCAACACACAAAAGTTTGTTGTATTCTAGGCACTAGCAAACAACAAAAAAGAATAAAACAGAAATCATGCAAGTTCACACATCCCACGAACAAAAAATGGCGGACAAATCCCTCCCCATGGTGGGAATGTTAGTATTATAATGAGCTAGGGGTTAATATTGTTCATTATTTGACCCTTGTGCTCAGGCTCAGTGGCTTTCGGTCATAATTTACAGTGGTGTATTGCTTATCTTGACTTTCTCCAGACATTTCCAATAGAGTAAGGCACTGTAGTTATCTCAGGAATGCAAGGAGGTTCTGCTTTTTCTTGGGAAAAACCCAAAGAAATTGTGTCAGTGCACAGAAAAGACCCCTCTGCCTCTTTTCTACTTTTTCTAAGACTGCTGTTGCTAGGCCTCTGGAGCTGAGATAATGCTCACTGTTTCATCCCTGTCCAGTCAAGGCTACTAAGCTGCCTGTTTCAGCTCTGATGTGAATATTAGAAACTCCTTTGGAATGTGAGGGAGCTAAGACACTAGAGAATTGTAAAATTTTGTCATAAAACTGGTCACAACACCACAGCACTCTACCCAGGGCGACTCTGTCTCAAAAAAAATCAAGTTAAACATTCGATTCTCTCTAATCATAGGTGACATGATCTTGTGTATAGAAAAAACTAAAAATCCACACGCAACAACAACAACAAAAATCCTAGTAGAGCTAATAGCCTAGTACAGCTTTATTACATCAAATGAAGTTCAGAAACATCTCACGATATAAAGTCAACACACAAAAGTTAGTCATATTTCTAGGCACTAGCAAACAACAAAAAAGAATAAAACAGGAATACATTTAACCAAAGAGGTATAAGAGTTAACTTTGAATGCTATATAACATTGCTGACACAATCTAAAGAAGATTTAAATAAATAGAAAAAAATCCTATGTTCATGGGTTAAAGATTTAATATATTGTTAAGATAGCAAAACTCCCCAAAGTGTTCAATGCAATTCTTACCAAAATCAAAATGGTCTTTCGACAGTGTGTTACAGTTCTTCAGAGAAACAGAATCAATAGGACAGATAGGTGGATAGATACTTATACAGAGATTTGTTAGGGGATAAATAAATCTCTTAGGTAAGAATAGATTTATAAAGGGAATTGGCTCACATGATTATGGGGGTCAAGAAGTTTTGCAATATGCCATCTGTGAGCTACAGAACCAAGAAAATCAATTGTGTAACTCAGTCTGACCTGAAGGCCTAAAAACAAGGGTAGAGGTAAAAAGTTAAGGATTGGTGTAAGTCCACAGTCCCAAAAACCAGGAGCTCCAGCGTCTAAAGAAAGGAGAAGAAGGATGTCCTAACTTAAGAAGAGAGAGTAAATTCACCCTTTCTCTACCTTTTTATTATAAATTTATTATAATCAGGCCCCCAGTATTGAATAATAACCACCCACGTTATCTTTACTCAGTCTGCCAATTCAGACTATTCAGAATAGTCTAATCTATTCTGGAGACATTCTCCCAGGCACACCCAGGAATAATGTTTTACCAGCTATCTGGGCATTCCAGTCAAGTTGACGTGTAGAATTAACCATCAAAGACAGAAATGGAAAAACGATCCTAAAATTATAAGGCAGCCCAAATAACCATAACAATCTTCAGAAAGGAAAACAAAGTTTGAGGTCTCATGCTTTCTGATTTCAAATTTTACTGTAGTCTACAGTAATTAAAACAGTGTGGAACTGGCATAAGCCTCAAACTTTTTAAACAGGGGTCCCTCAGACCGTTGGATGGCCAGACTGCGTGTGCTGGGACGAGTCAGCTGCTAAGCAGGACAGACAGTGGCAGCAAAAACACCCGGCAGGCTGGATAAATGTCCTAGGCGGGCTGCATGTGGCACGCGGGCCATAGTTTAAGGACACCTGATTAGGCTCAGCGCCTGTGGCTCAAGTGGCTAAGGCGCCAGCCATGTACACCTAAGGTAGCGGGTTCAAATTCAGCCCAGGCCCGCCAAACAACGACAGCTGCAAGCAAAAAGTAGCTGGGCATTGTGGCGGGCGCCTGTGGTCCCAGCTACTTGGGAGGCTGAGGCAGGAGACTCGCTTAAGCCCAGGAGTTGGAGGTTGCTGTGAGCTGTGATGCCATGGCACTCTACCCAGGGGGACAGCTTTTCTGTCTCAAAAAAAAAAAAAAACGGACACCTGATTAGACCAATGATGTAGAATAGAGAGCCCAGAAATAAACCCTATGGTCAGTTGATTTTTACCAAGACCATTCAAGGTAGGAAAGAATAGTCTCTGCAACAAATGATTCTGGGACCACTGGATAGGCACATGCAAAAGAGTGGAGTTAGACTCCTACCTCATACCATATACAAAAATTAACTCAGAATAGATCAAAGGCCTAAATGTAATAGCTGAAAACTGTAAAATCTTTAGTGGAAAACATAGGGATTTGGCACTGGATTCTTACATATGATGTTTAAAAATAAATAAATTGGATCTCATTAAAATTAAAAACTTTTGTGCTGTAAAAGACACTATCTATAAAATGAAAAGAGGCCCTGAGCAAAAGCAAGACCTCATCTCTACTAATAACAGAAAAAATTCGGTACAAGTTTTTAATCCCAGCTACCTGGAAACTGAGGCCCAGGAGTTTGAGGTTGCAGTGATCTATAAAGATGCCATTGCACTTGGGCAGCGCCTGTGGTTCAGTGAGTAGGGCGCCAGCCCCATATACCGAGGGTGGCGGGTTCAAATCTGGCCCCGGCCGAACTGCACACAAAAAATAGCCCGGCGTTGTGGTAGGCGCCTATAGTCCCAGCTACTCGGGAGGCTGAGGCAAGAGAATCACATAAGCCCAGAAGTTGGAGGTTGCCGTGAACTGTGGGACACCACGGCTCTCTACCGAGGGTGATAAAGTGAGACTCGGTCTCTACCCAAAAAAAAAAAAAAAAAGATGCCATTGCACTGTAGCTTGGATGAAAGAACAAAACCCTGTCAAAAAAGAGGAGAGAGGCGACCGCCCTGCTCCCGCTTCCTTTCACGCCATGGCCACCCATAGGTGGTTGTGGCCACTGTGCCTGGAGGGAGGCAGCAGCGGCAGTGGTGGCCAGTAATGCCTCGGAAACTCCTCTGGGGGGACATTATGGAGCTGGAAGCACTCTTGGAGGAGTCCAAGAGCCAGAGGAAGGAGAGACAAAAGAGTTGTTATGAAGATTTAAACAAGATGAAAACACAGGCTCGGCGCCTGTGGCTCAAGCGGCTAGGGTGGCGGGTTCTAGTCCCCAGCCCGGGCCCGCCAGACAACAATGATGGCTGCAACCAAAAAATGGCCGGGCGTTGTGGCGGGCG
>NW_003852439.1:9935263-9937276 GCF_000181295.1 Otolemur garnettii
TCATTGTTGTTTGGCGGGTCCGGGCTGGGGATTCGAACCCGCCACCTTAGGTGTACGTGGCTGGCGCCTTAGCCGGTTGAGCTGTAGGCGCCGAGCCTGAAGAAGGATTTAATAGACTTTCAGATGAATTCTCTAAATCTCATAAGTCAAGAAGAAAAGATCTACCAAATGGAGATATTGATGAATATGAAAAAAAATCAAAATGAGTATCATCCTTAGATAGTTCTACTCATAAATCAAATGACGATAAACTGGAGGAGACACTAACGTGAACAGAAAGACAATCCTCAGACTTTACTTTTTTCTGTAACTTGCCCACTGTGGGTATACAAAGTTGCAAAAAAATACATGAAATCCAGATATGAACAGGTTGACCTTGTTTGAGTCACAAATGACTCAAAAGGCTTCAACTACTGTGGAACATTTGGCCATCCAGTGTCATTGGTCTCAGAGGCCAGCAGTTATTGGAGATGTCCTTCAAGTCTACAGTGGGCCTGAAGGGAGGGCTATTATTTTCTGTGAGACCAAGAAGAATGTAACTGAAATGGGCATGAATCCACACATAAAACAGAATGCCCCATGTTTACATGGAGACATTGCACAATCACAAAGAGAAATTACGCTGAAAGGCTTCAGAGAAGGTAGTTTTAAAGTTTTGGTGGCAACCAATGTGGCTGCCCATGGTTTGGACATTCCTGAGGTTGACCTGGTGATTCAAAGTTCTCCTCCTCAGGATGTTGAGTCCTAGATCCACTGCTCTGGACGCACAGCTAGAGCTGGCCAGACAGGGATTTGTATATGTTTTTATCAACCAAGAGAAAGAGGTCACCTAAGATATGTAGAACAAAAAGCAGGAATTACTTTTAAATATGTAGGTGTTCCTTCTACAATGGATTAAGTCTAAAAGCATGGATGCCATCAGGTCTCTGCTTCAGTTTCTTATGCTGCTGTTGATTTTTTCCAACCATCAGCTCAGAGACTGGGCAGTGGATACATTGGCTGCAGCATTAGCCCACATTTCTGGTGCATCAAACTTTGAACCACGATCTTTCATCACCTCTGATAAGGGGTTTGTGACCATGATTTTGGAAAGCCTAGAGGAAATACAGGATGTCAGTGGTGCTTGGAAAGAACTTAACAGAAAGCTGAATAGTAATACTATGTCCCAGATTACCGGAACATACCTCCTAAAAGGAAATATGGGTGTTTGCTTTGATGTTCCCACTGCTGAGTCAGAAAGGCTACAGGCAGAGTGGCATGATTCAGACTGGATGCTCTCAGTGCCAGCCAAACTACCTGAAATTGAAGAATATTATGATGGAAACACATCTTCTAATTCCACACAGAGGAGTGGCTGGTCAGGCAGGTCGGGTCAATCAGGTGGTCGATCTGGTGGCCAGTCTGGCAGACAGAGTCAACAGGGGCGTTGCTCAGGAAGTCGACAAGATGGTAGAAGATGAAGTGGGAACAGAAATCAATCAAGAAGCGAGGCCACAAACACAGTTTTGATTGAGTATTGGATAGTTAATCTACCAAGTGTGAGCTTGCCTATTTCTGCCTAATCATGTACATTATCCACCAAAAATTAAGTCATCATAGTTGAGGTATATGTATGCTATTTGCAAAGAAGTTGGTCATATTTTTTTAAAAAGTATTTCACAATAATGGTTGTAAACAAATCTACTTATCCAGGTATACTTTTGAATAAAAAAACATCCTTTTATTGTCTCTTTTCCAAAAAAAAAAAAGGGGGAGAGAGAAAAAGAGGGAAGGGCAGGGGAGGGGAGGGAAAGAAAAGTGAAATGAAAAGATAACCTGTGGAATGGAAGAAGTATTTACAAATCATATACCCAATAAAGGTCTCATATGCAGAGTATATAAAGAACTCCTACAATTCAACAACAAAAAGACATGCAACCCAATTTAAAAATGAGCACAGCACTTGAATAGACATTTCCCTAAAGAAAGTAAACAAATGGTCAACAATACATACATGAGGCTTGGTGCCTGTGG
>NW_003852439.1:9938794-9944002 GCF_000181295.1 Otolemur garnettii
AAAAAAAAAAACAAAAACATTATGCTGGCCAAGTGTAAGCAGCTTATACCTATAATCCCAGCAGTTTGGGAGCCTGAGGTAGGAGGATCATTTGACCCCAGGAGTTGGAGGTTGAGGTAAGCTATGATAACACTGCTGCTTTCTAGCCTGGCTGATGGAATGAGACTCTGTCTCAAAACAAAACAAAAAAATGCTAAGTGAAAGAATCTAGACATAAAAGGTCATATATCATATGATTCAATTTATATGAAACATCCATAAAGATGGAAAGTAGTCTAGAGGCTGGCAGAGTCTGAGGGGGAAGGAGGAATGAGAAGTGACTGTATTAAACTTTAGAAGTGATTAAAATGTTTTGAAACTAGACAGAGGTGATGGTTGAACAACGTTGTGAACGTACTTAACGTCGCTGAAATTATACACATAAAAGGGTAAATTTCATGTCATGCATATTTTACCACAATTTAAAAAGTAACTGGTCAGTTTTAAGGAGTCATGGTCATCAAAAACACTAAAAGTTTGAGAAACTGTCACAGTCCAGAGGAACCTAAGGAGACATGACAACTAAATGTAACGCAGGGATTGGGTGTGGTGGCTCACGCCTGTAATCCTAACACTCCGGGAGGCCGAGGAGGGTGGATAGCTTGAGCTCACAAGTTCAAGACCAGCCTGAGCAAAAGCGAGACCTGTCTCTACTAAAATAGAAAAACTGAGGCAAGAGGATCACTTAAGCCCAAGAGTTGGAAATTGTTGTGAGCTATGAGGCCATGGCACTCTACCCAGGGTGACAGCTTGAAACTCTGTCCCCCCCCCCAAAAAGAAAAAAGATAATTGCAGTGCAGGGTCTGGAATAGAATGCTGAAACAGAAAAAGGATGTTTGGTGAGAAGTACACTAAAAATGGACTTAAGGTAACAATAATGTATCCATATTCATTCATAAGTTGTGACCAATGTATTAATGTAAGATGTTCACAATAAAGAGGAGGATAGATGGAGTGTAGGGAACTCTATATACTATCTTTGCAATTTCTTTATAAATATAAAGCAATTCTAAAATTTAAAGTTATTTAAAGACAAAACCAACATTAAATATTCACTTGCCTCATGACTCTGACAGCAATTCTTTGGTATTCACTCAAGAGAAAAGAAAGTTTGTGTTCATATAGGGATTTCTACATGAATATTCACACCAATTTATTTATATTAGCCCAAAACTGAAAATGTCCAGCAACAAGTGATAGGTAAACAGTGATATGTCCATAAATGGTTATACTATTCAACAATAAAGAGGACTGAATTATTGAAACACGCTACTATATGGATGAAACTCGATTATGACGAGTGAAAGAAGCCAAATAAAAAGGAGCATGATGTAGTATGATTCTGTTCTTATGAAACTCTAGAAACAGGCAAATCTACACTGACAAAAATCAGAACAACGGTTGCTTGGTGATGGTGGTTATGGTGATTCAGGGCAGGCCAAAAGAAAGGAATTACCAAGATGGGAGTCCAAGAAGTGTTGGGGTGATGGATTTATTTGCTATCTTTTTTTTTTTTTTCTGAGACAGAGTCTCACTATATTGCCCCCGGTAGAGGGTCGTGGTGTCACAGCTCACAGCAACCTCAAACTCTTGGGGTTAAGTGATTCTCTTGCCTTAGCCTCCGAAGTAGCTGGGACTACAGGCACCCACCACAATGACCAGCTATATTTTTGTTGCAGTTGTCATTGTTGTTTAGGTGGTCCAGACCAGGTTTAAACCCTACAGCTTTGGTATATGTGGCTAGCGCTGTAACCACTGTCCGATGGGTGCCGAGCCTATTTGCTATCTTGATTGTGGTGATGGTTTCATGGATGTATGCATGTGTCAAAACTCATCCAATTGCAGACTTGAAGTATGTGCAGATTATATCATATGCCACTCATGCCTTGACAAAGCAATTAAAAATTAAAAACCAAAAGAAGAGGCTCTGATTGCCTTCTTGTGCGCCCTCCAAGCTCTGCCAGCTAGAATGGGCACTGAGTGTGGTCTACCCCAAACTGCCCATCATACCTCATTTAACTCTCACAGCAATGCTATCAAGTATTACTGCCTCCCTTTCTCAAAGTTGAAGAATCTTTGTCATTGAGAGGTTAACTAGATTATGTAAGGTTGCGCAGCTCACAGCTTCTCTTTAGGGCAGCTCTGGAAGCTTGTTCACAGCAGTTTACCATAACTGCAAAGCACAGCTGGTGGACTTCTGGGGACATAAGCCCAGAACTAACCAGCACTGCCCCAAAGTCAGCCCCAAACTAGGCATCACAGCCAGAAGAAAAGCATGGTAGGAGTCGAGGGACAAGAAACTGAAGTCATGGCCTTTCCTCAAGGACTTTTCATCTCCCACCAGTGATTTATTCTCATTAATTCATTGATTGGTCATTCATTCACAGTTCATGTGGAACTGTGCAGTGCCAGATACAATCATAGACTTGGGGATGTAGTCAAGAATAGGATGGAAAACAGGTCTCTGCTTTCACAGAGCTCACATGTCCAGCTCATAAACAGAGAAGCAGACAACATAAAACAGGGTAATATAACAGTGAAGGTCATAGTCTGCTTTGGTATAGGTGGTGAAACCTGAATGAGACAAAGGAGCCAGCCACACAAAGATCTGAAGAAGCTGGAAGACCTGCAGTCCAGGCAAAGGGAACTTCAGGTTCCTCTCAAAGCAGGAACAAAAGGAGCCTGTCTGAGGGAGAGCCAGGCAGGATGGATGAAAGAAAGGGGGCAAACAGAGTGGTTGGGGCACAGAGGAGGCCCCACCAAGAGAGATTGTGCTTTATTCTAACTATAATGGGAAGTCATTGGACAGTTTTGTTTAAGGCTTTTTGTTTGTTTTTAGTCATGGTTACTGAGATTAATTTTAGACATGGTAAAGTTCACCCTAAATTTTAGTGTACCATTTTATGAATATTGATAAACACTGTCATGTAACCACCAAAACATCAAGATACAGAATAGTTCCATCATTCTCCCCAAAAAACTTTTGTACCTACTTTGTGTCTAACTCCTCCTGATCTGTTTTCTGTCTCTATAGTTTTATCTTGTCCAGATTGTCATATAAATGGAATCATACAGTATGTAGCTTTTTGAGTCCAGCTTCTTTCACTTAGCATAATGCATTAGAGATTCATCACTATTATTGTACATGTATATATCAGAAGTTTGTTCCTTTTATTGCTGAGTGGTTTGTTGTCTAGACATACCACAGTTTGTTTATCCATTTGCAAGTTGGAGCACACTTGGGTGGTTCTAGATTTTGGTGATTATAAAGAAAGCTGCTATAACCATTTGCATAAAGGTCTTTTTGTGTGAACATAAGTTTTTATGTTTCTTGAGCAAATATCTAGGAGTGAGATTGATGAGTCGTATCTTAAGTGTATGATTAGCTTTACAAGAAAATTACAACTGTTTCTCAAAATAGCAGTCTACAGTCTGCTATCTCATTTGACATTCTCATCAATAATGTACAAAGGTCAAGTTGATCAACATCCTTTCCAGCCCTTGGCATTGTTGGTTTTTTTTATTTTAGCCATTTTAATAACTTTGTAGTGATATCTCATTGTGGTTTAATATGCATTTCCCTAATGACTAATAATCTTGAATATCTTTTCATTTGCCATCCATTTATCTTCTTTTGTGAAGTAGCTTATTTTTTTTTTTTTTTGTCCGTTCTCTATTTGGATTGTTTATCTTCTAATTATCAAGTGTTGAGAGTGTTACCAAACCAAACTTGGGTTCACTCACATGGCGCAGCAAAGCCACATACCCTGAGATTTATAGCAAGAAAAAAAGACAATGATTGCTTGGTGCCAAGTAAGGAGGCAGCTAATGCTTAAGATTCAAAATCCCCCATGACTGACAAGCAAGGGTTGTTTTTTTACTTTCAGAAAATGCTTTTCTTTTTAGAGATGGGGCCTCACTCTGTCACCCAGGCTGGAATGCAGTGGTGTGATCGTAGCTTACTACAACCTCAAACTCCTGGGCCCAAATGATCCTCCCACCTTCGCCTCCTGAGTAGCTGAAACTACAGGCATGCACCAGCATGCCCAGGTAATTAAATTTTTTTTTTGTACAAACAGGCTCTCACTGTGTTGCCCACATTGGTCTTGAAGTCCTGACCTCCAGCATGCCTCTCAAATTGCTGGAATTACAGGTGTTGAGATAATGATCCTGACCACAAGCAAAGGTTTTTTTTCAGGAAAGCAGAAGTTGTTGGTGAAAGGTGGCTATGCTAACAATCTACCTAACAGAGGAAAATAAACTATCACAAGTAAAGTAAGAGAAATAAATTCACAGCACAGAATTGCCCCTCTGAAAACTCACAACTATCCTCTTTGCTCTGTTTAATTAAAACACCTGTGGCCTAAATCATTGTCTCTGAGAGATGTTTCTCAGCCTTGAAGAGCCCTAAGCAGACAGAAGGAGTGTGACTCTCCCCTCCAACTCTCTGCCTCAGTTCTCGCCAGCACCAGATTCCAAGGACTCAGAAAAGCCAGAAAGAACAGCTACAACCACTTTGTTTCTGGACCAAGGAGTTTGTCTGCTTGTCACCCAAGCCACTCAACAGAGAATCAGATGAGAGATCAACTTCACTTTATTTACCAAAAAGGCAGTAACTCCAGAGAGCAGTGAAGATATCTCCACAAAGAATTGCTCTGCTCTCCTGTTTCCCTTTGTTACTTTTATACTCTCACAGTAAAAGCAGCACCAGCTATACATTGAACAGATTCCCCCCTCATAGGTTACAAGATACCTATCTTAAACTAGTTATATCTTCAAAGCATTCCTAGTCTAGACTAAATCCATAGTCACTACTTTACTAAGTGCACAAAATGCACTGGGTCCTTGACCAGCACCATGGTCCTTGAAGCATCTGGTCTCTTAGCTTTATAACAGAAGGCCTTGCAAGTGAATAAACAACTCCAGATGGCCACACACGGGTTCATCAGTCCTGCCAGGGCCTGTCCAGCAGCAGCCTGCGTTATTTAGGATAACAATGGTCCCATCAGCTTCATCTTTTTTTGTAACCATGGGCTAAAGCAAAGGGAAAAAAGCCATTTTTACACTTTAAAACACCAGCTGCTTTTCTTCAACTTCCTGGTGTGTTCTCCTTTACTTTTTGCTGTGGTCACTCATGCCTTCGCTCTCTTTCTGTTTCTTTCTTTTCTC
>NW_003852439.1:9944181-9948587 GCF_000181295.1 Otolemur garnettii
GAGAGGGGCTTTCAGGTCATAGGTGGATTGAGAGATTCTTTGATTCCTGTGGGTGTAACTCTCTTCAGGGCCCTCAAGAAGAAATTTAGAGGAAAGAAAGGGTCAGAGTTCAGTCCTCAATTCCCACTTCTCTGAGGTCTATGGGATAGTGGGCAGTATTTTCCATTTGGTGGAGTTTCTGAAAAACAACTCAAGAACATATGCTAAGATGTTATCTTTCAATTTCTATAGGGAACCCAAACACCCTGCGACTCTGGCTTGCTTGTTACCATCTTCTTTTTTATCAGGTTGCTTTCTTACTTTTCAAGGCTGGATAAGTGCCTAGAATTTCCCTTGAAGGAATTCAAGGTTCTTTATTTTCTTGGTTTGGGAGTCCCAGTTGGCCCCCAAGAGAGGAATCCCTGCTCCATCTCAAGAGTTCTTTATATATTCTAGAGGCAGGAGACTCGCTGGAGCCCAGGAGTTGGAGGTTGCTGTGAGCTGTAATGCCACGGCACTCTACCCAGGGGGACAGCTTGAGGCTCTATCTCAAAAAAAAAAAGAGTTCTTTATATATCTAAACACAAGTTTTTGTTTTTTTTTTTTTTTGGAGACAAAGTCTCACTTTGTTGCCCAGACTAGAGTGCTGTGGTGTCAACATAGTTTATAGCAACCTCAAACTCCTGGGGTCAAGTGATCATCCTGCCTTACCCTCGCAAGTAACAGGGATAATAGGCACCAGCTACAACACCCAGCTAATTTTTTCTACTGTTAATAGAGATGGAGTCTCACTCTTGCTCAGGCTGGTCTCAAAGTTCTGAGCTCAAGCAATCCTCCTGCCTCAGCCTCCTACAGTGCTGGGATTACAGGTGTGAGCTACCACACCCCACCTCTTTTTGTTTTCTTAATAATGTGGTGAAATAAAATTTATCAGAAGGCAGCCATTATTTTGGAATGAGAATGAGCTTCTGCATTAGACACCAACAGACAAGACCAAACCAGAATGGAATGGAGTCGCTAGTGCTAGGTACCTCATAATCAAACTGGCCAATGTGCCAAACCCAGGAGATTCACAACAAATGCCTCAGGAAGTCCCCTCTGCCTTAACCCATACATGATCAGGAAGCCCCCTCTGCCTTAACCCACACAAGGAAAGTATGGGTTGCTTTTTGCACCATGCTGGTTCCTTGTTCCTGATGAAGCTACTTCACAAAAACTCAATGTTCAACCATGCCCTACAGATGCTGTCCCATTCCTGAGTCCCTAATAAATGCTAATTCAATCATTACATCCAATTTGTTGAAATTTTGCTTTTTAACAGTTTCTTTTTTTAAGTGCAGAATTTTTCTATTTTGATGAAGTCCAGTGCATCCCAAAAGAGTTTATTTTAGGCACTGTGCTTTTGGCATACCTAAGAATTCTTGTCTTACCCAGTCACAAAGCTTTTCCAGCAAATTTCCTTCTAGAAAATTTATAGTTTAAAATTTTACATTTAGGTTTGTGAGCCTTTTTAAATTGATTTTTGTATATAGTGCTAGGTAAGAGCAGGGGTTCCTTTCTTTACATATAGATTTCTCCACAGACTTTATTTAAGTTCTATGTATGCATCTACTACTTTTCCATACCACCAAGGAATAGAGGATATCTGGTGGCTCTCTGTGAAACAACCTATATAAAAACAATGTAAGGCCAAAAGGCAGAAATGATCCAAGACTGATTTCTACAAAAATCTTTAATATAGCTAAAAGTTAAACCATCCATTGTTGCCTAACTTTCCTACTGCTGAACTGCATACTGCTTAAGAGTCACATATTCTTGACAGAGGGAAGATTTGTGACTTCCCCCAAACACTTCTGTAGATAACGTCACTATTGTACAATGTAAGCCTGGTCTTTGAAACACATTCCAGATCCTGCACTGGGGGAAGAGGGAAACCAACTGACGTCACCGAAATGGTCCTCCAACAAGTGCTGCTATCCCTACCGAGGAACTCCTGTTTTCCAAGAAGACAATTTCTGCTTCCTAATCCTCTAAGTTCATCTCCAGCCAACCAGTAGACTCAATTCCCTAGCTCTTTATTCTCCAAATCACCTTTAAAATAAATTCTCCTGGAGATGGACTGGAGAAATTACTCTTGTCTCCTGCCTGGTGCCTTGTGTATTAAACCCCTTCTCCACTACAACTCCTGCTGTCTCAATACGTGTACACTGGTCTTTACGGGTGTAGTGAGCAATGGGAACCATCTGAGAACCACTTTGCCAGTCTCAGCTCATTTCACAGCCCCCCACTCCCCGCAGCCCTTCTCTGTCTCCTCCTTTCCCTTTTCCCGGGGGTAACTCTTCAGAGAGGGCTCCCCGTTAGGCCCCGGGCAGACCTCAGCCCAGTCCGGGGTGTGGTCCTCCGCCATGTTACTCCTCCCTCAATCAGAGGCAGGGACTCCCGCCACGGAAAAGGCCGCGGGACTAGGCTCCGGCCTGACTTCCGGCTTGTCGTAGAGGCTGAGCCGTCTGCGCGTGCGCGGAAGGTCGCTCAGCTCTCACCTCCTTGCTAACCCCGGTCTCCTCTCCACAGCCTAAGCCTAGTCCGCCGCAAGCCACGGGCCCTTCTCTAGACCTCTGGACGCGGGTCGCTGAGCCGCATTTACAGACATTTTACAGATGCCAGAGAGGAAGCCTGCCACGCGCAGGCCGAGGTTCCAACCGGCTTCGTCAGATTATAGTACATTCTTTAGAGAAGTGAGGAGGAAATAAGCAGTTTGTTAAGTGCTTAGCACAGTGTCTAACACATAGCGGGTACATGCTCTGAGCACGTCACCTGATGGCAAATGTTTGCTAAGTGTGAAAAGAGGAGTTCGAAGGGTGCAGGGCTCACAGCCCCCTGCGGAGGCCGGCAGCGCCACGCCCGCTTCCCTTTGCTCCTCCACCGTACCTTCTGCCGAGCGCCCCTTCTCGTGCGCCTGCGCACGCTGTGGCTGCTTCAGTGCTCGTCTCATTTGGCCCCAAACGCGGACCGTCCAGGCCTTCCTTGGTTGCCATAGAGACCGTTGAGCGCCGGATCCGGGAGCGCTGAGGGGCTAGTGGCTGTGACCCGTGCCTGCTGGGGACCATGTCTTTCCGCGACCTCCGCAGTAAGGCAGCCCCTCCCCCTGTGGCTTGCGGGTCTCCCAGATACTCAGGGCTCCGGCCCGCTGGGGTCCAAGTCAGAGCGCCCCGCTGAGGCTTGAGCAGTCGGGAGCCGGGACTAAACCGCTGCTGCACCCCGGCCGAGTGCCCAGGCCTGCCCCACGGCACTTTCTGCAATGCTAGAAGGTTCTCTGGGTGCCGTTGGCCGCGTGTAACTAAGAACACTTGAAATACGGCTAGTGCGGATGAAGAACTTAATCTTAAATTTTGTCTCATTTATACTTATTTCTATTTACATAGCCACACTGGGTCTTGCCTACCGTATTGTAAGATGCATGGCAAGTTCAGAGACTGTTTGAGTTGGGTTAACTTAGCGTTTAGAAAGAAACAGCAGCAAAACTGAGGAGGCGGCTGAATAATAACAACTTTTTGTTTGTTTTTAACGATCTTCCAGGTACCTTCTGTGTATTTGTATCATTTCACTTAACTCTTTGAACAACTCTGTGCGCCCTGGTTTTAAGAGATGAGGAAACAGGCACAGTGGTGATAGATGCCACTGGATTAGGATTTAGTTGGTCTGAACTCTGAAGTCTGCATCTTTTCCTAAGGGGCTGGTGAGGAAAAGAGAGATGGAAGAGAAACCTTTGCTTGGAGGTTGAGGAAGTGGAAGAATGGGACTGAGAGTATTAGGATGCTTGTGTGGGACACCTGTTGAATACCAGGCTTTTTATCTTATTAGAAGAATATTTTAGTCCTCTTTTTAACAGTGAAAGATGTGGTATAATTTGTGGATGAAATGTTTTGAGGCACAGTGAGGTAAAACAGCTTGATTTAGCTCTCACAGCTAAACCGAGTGGAACCACAAATGAAAATAGAATTGTGTAATTCTGCATCGCTTGCTTTTTATACACCATCATTTTCTGAATCTGAAGCACTAAAGCTGTCTCCACCTGCATAGGAATAGTAGTAGGTGACTGCCAATTTGGTGTAGTCTGAGGAAGGCCAATTTTCTCACCTAATTGCTGATGACCTGAAATTTCAGCATTAGAGATTACTCTTTTCAGTTATAAATTGCTCTTTTTCCACGATATAAATGTCTAGAAAGACACATCATATTTTATTGATGCAGCTACTGGTGCAGTGGCGTGAATCATGTTCGCTGAGATTTCAGAGTGTTTTTGTTTTTGAGGCAGTCTTATTCTGTTGCCCCAGGATAGAGTACGGTGCGACCAGCCTAACTCCCAGCAACCTTAGGTTCCTGGGTTCAAGATCCTCATGCCTCAGACTTCCAAGTAGCTGGGCCTG